>NW_028270153.1:48880180-49183211 GCF_037043375.1 Chiloscyllium plagiosum | reverse complement strand
GGAACAGTGTGAGCAGTGAACACAGCTACAGTGTGAGAAGCGAGTCCTGGAACAGTGTGAGCAGTGAACACTGGAACAGTGTGAGCAGTGAGTCCTGGAACAGTGTGAACAGCGAGCCCTGGAACAGTGTGAGCAGTGAACACTGGAACAGTGTGAGCAGTGAGTCCTGGAACAGTGTGAACAGCGAGCCCTGGAACAGTGTGAGCAGCGGGCCCTGGAACAGCGTGAGCAGCGAGCCCTTGAACAGCATGAACTGCAAGCCCTGGAACAGTGTGAGCAGCAAGCCCTGGAACAGTGTGAGCAGCGAGTCCTGGAACAGTGTGAGCAGAGAATCAAGGAAGAGTGTGAGCAGTGAACACTGGAACAGTGTGAGCAGCGAGCCTTGGAACAGTGTGAGTAGCGAGTGCTGGAACAGTGTGAGCATTGAGCTCAGGAACAGCATGAGCAGCGAGCCCTGGAACACTGCAAGCAGCGAGCCCTGGAACAGTGTGAAAAGCGAGTCCTGGAACAGTATGAGCAGTGAACACTGGAACAGTATGAGCAGCGAGTCCTGGAACAGTGTGAACAGCGAGCTCTGGAACATTGTGAGCAGTGAGCCCTGGAATAGCGTGAGCACTGAGCCCTGGAACAGTGTGAACAGCGAGCCCTGGAATAGCGTGAGCGATGAACACTGGAACAGCGTGAGCAGCGAGCCCTGGAACAGTGTGAGCAGTGAGTCCCGGAACAGTGTGAGCAGTAAACACTGGAACAGTGTGAGCAGTGAGCCCTGAAACAGTGTGAGCAGCGGGTCCTGGAACAGTGTGAGCAGCGAACACTGGAACAGTGTGAGCAGCGAGTCCTGGAACATTGTGAGCAGTGAATACTGGAACCCAGTGTGAGCATCGAGTTCTGGAACAGTGTGAGCAGTGAGCGCTGGAACAGAAAGAGCAGTGATCCCTGGAACAGTGTTAGCAACGAGTTCTGGAACAGTGTGAGCAGTGAGGGCGGAACAGCATGAACAGCAAGCCCTGGCACAGTTTAAAAAGTGAGAACTGGAACAATGTGAGCAGTGAATACTGGAATAATGTGAGCAGTGAGTCCTGGAACATTGAGAGCAGTTAGCCCGGAACAGCATGAACAGCAAGCCCTGGAACAGTGTGAAAAGCGAGAACTGGAACAGTGTGAACAGCGTGTCCTGGAACAGTGTGAACAGCGAGCCCTGGAGCAGTGAGAACAGCGGGCCCTGTAACAGTGTGAGCAGTGTGCCCTGGAATAGTGTGAGCAGTGAGTCGTGGAACAGTGTGAGCAGTGAACACTGGAACAGTGTGAGCAGCGAATCCTAGAACAGTGTGAGCAGTGAACACTGGAACAGCGTGAGCAGCGAATCCTGGAACAGTGTGAGCGAAGAGTCCTGGAACAGTGTGAACATTGAGTTCCGGAACAGTGTGAACAGCGAGCCCTGGAACAGTGTGAGCAGCGTGCCCTGGGACAGTGTGAGCAGTGAGTCCTGGAACAGTGTGAGCAGCGAGTCAAGGAACAGTGTGAGCAGTGAACACTGGAACAGTATGAGCAGTGAGTCCTGGAACAGTGTGAACATTGAGTCCCGGAACAGTGTGAACAGCGAGCCCTGGAACAGTGTGAGCAGCGAGCCCTTGGACAGTGTGAGCAGTGAGTCCTGGAACAGTGTGAGCAGCAAGTCAAGGAACAGTGTGAGCAGTGAACACTGGAACAGTGTGAGCAGCGAGCCTTGGAACAGTGAGGGCAGCGAGTCCTGGAACAGTGTGAGCAGCGAGTCAAGGAACAGTGTGAGCAGTGTACACTGGAACAGTGTGAGCAGCGAGCCGTGGAACAGTGTGAGCAGTGAGTCCTGGAACAGTATAAGCAGTGAACACTGGAACAGTATGAGCAGCGAGTCCTGGAGCAGTGTGAACAGCGAGCCCTGGAACATTGTGAGCAGTGAGCCCTGGAATAGCGTGAGCACTGAGTCCTGGAACAGTGTGAGCAGTGAGTCCTGGAACAGTGTGAACATTGACTCCCGGAACAGTGTGAGCAGCGAGCCCTGAAATAGCGTTAGCAGTGAACACTGGAACAGCGTGAGCAGCGAGGCCTGTTACAGTGTGAGCAGTGAGTCCTGGAACAGTGTGAGCAGTAAACACTGGAACAGTGTGAGCAACGAGTTCTGGAACAGTGTGAGCAGTAATCCCTGGAACAGTGTGAGCAGCGGGTCCTGGAACAGTGTGAGCAGTGAGTCCTGGAACTGTGTGCGCAGTGAACACTGGAATAGTGTAAGCAACGAGTTCTGGAACAGTGTGAGCAGTGATCCCTGGAACAGTGTGAGCAACGAGTTCTGGAACAGTGTGAGCAGTGACCCCTGGAACAGTGTGAGCAGTGAGCCCTGGAACAGTTTAAAAAGCAAAAACTGGAACATTGTGAGCAGGGAGCACTGGAATAGTGTGAGCAGTGAGCCCTGGAACAACATGAACTGCGAGCCCTGGAACAGTGTGAGCATGATCTCTGGAACAGCATGAGCAGCGAGCCCTGGAACACTGTGAGCAGCGAGTCCTGGAACAGTGTGAGCAGCGAGTCATGGAACAGTGTGAGCAGTGAACACTGGAACAGTGTGAGCAGCGAACCTTGGAACAGTGTGAGCAGAGAGACCTGGAACAGTGTGAGCAGTGAACACTGGAACAGTATGAGCAGTGAGTCCTGGAGCAGTGTGAACAGCAAGCCCTGGAACATTGTGAGCAGTGAACCCTGGAATAGCGTGAGCACTGAACCCTGGAACAGCGTGAGCAGCGAGCCCTGGAACAGTGTGAGCAGTGAGTCCTGTAACAGTGTGAGCAGTGAGTCCTGGAACAGTGTGAGCAGTGATCACTGGAAAAGTATGAGCAGCGAGTCCTGGAACATTGTGAGCAGTGAGCCCTGGAATAGTGTGAGCAATGAGCCCTGAAACAGTGTGAGCAACGAGCCCTGGAACAGTGTGAACATTGACTCCCAGAACAGTGTGAGCTGCGAGTCCTGAAATAGCGTGAGCGGTGAGCCCTGGAACAGCGTGAGTGGCGAGCCCTGAAACAGTGTGAGCAACGAGTCCTGGAACAGTGTGAGTAGTGAACACTGGAACTGTGTGAACATTGACTCCCGGAACAGAGTAAGCAGTGAGCACTGGAACAGCGTGAACTGCGAGCCCTGGAACAGTGTGAGCAGCGAGCCCTGGAACAGTGTGAGCAGCGAGTCATGGAACAGTGTGAGCAGCGAGTCATGGAACAGTGGAGGCAGTGAACACTGGAACAGTGTGAGCAGTGAACACTGGAACAGTGTGAGCAGCGAGCCTTGGAACAGTGTGAGCAGCGAGTCCTGGAACAGTATGAGCAGTGAGCGCTGGAACAGCAAGAGCAGTGATGCCTGGAACAGTGTGAGCAACGAGTTCTGGAACAGTGTGAGCAGTGAGCCCTGGAACTGTGTGAGCAACGAGTTCTGGAACAGTGTGAACATTGAGTCCCGGAACAGTGTGAGCAGTGAGCCCTGGAATAGCGTGAGCAGTGAGCACTGGAACAGCGTGAGCAGCAAGCCCTGGAACAGTGTGAGCAGCGAGTCCTGGAACAGTGTGAGCAGCGATTCATGGAACAGTGTGAGCAGTGAACACAGTAACACTGTGAGCAGTGAACATTGGAACAATGTGAACAGCGAGCACTGGAACAGTGTGAGCAGCGAGCCCTGGAACAGTGTGAGCAGCGAGTCCTGGAACAGTGTGAGCAGCGATTCATGGAACAGTGTGAGCAGTGAACACAGTAACACTGTGAGCAGTGAACATTGGAACAATGTGAACAGCGAGCACTGGAACAGTGTGAGCAGCGAGCCCTGGAACAGTGTGAGCAGCGAGTCCTGGAACAGTGTGAGCAGTGAGTCATGGAACTGTGTGAGCAGTGAACACTGGAACAGTGTGAGCAGCGAGCCTTGGAACAGTGTGAGCAGTGAGTCCTGGAACAGCAAGAGCAGTGATCCCTGGAACACTGTGAGCAACGAGTTCTGGAACAGTGTGAGCACTGAGCCCGGGAACAGTGCGAGCAGTGAGTCCTGGAACAGTGTGAACATTGAGGCCCAGAACAGTGTGAGCAGTGAGCCCTGGAATAGCGTGAGCAGTGAGCACTGGAACAGCGTGAACTGTGAGCCCTGGAACAGTGTGAGCAGCAAGTCCTGGAACAGTGTGAGCAGCAAGTCCTGGAACAGTGTGAGCAGTGAACACAGGAACAGTGTGAGCAGGGAGTCCTGGAACAGTGTGAACATTGAGTCCCGGAACAGTGTGAGCAGTGAACCCTTGGAACAGTGTAAACGGTGAGTCCTGGAACAGTGTGAGCAGTGAGCCCTGGAACAGTGTGAGCAGTGAGTCCTGGAACAGTGTGAGCAGTGAACCCTTGGAACAGTGTGAGCAGTGATACCTGGAACAGTGTGAGCAGTGATACCTGGAACAGTAAGAGCAGTGAGCCGGGAACAGTGTGAGCAGCAATCCCTGGAACAGCGTGAGCAGCAAGCCCTGGAACAGTGTGAAAAGCGAGAACTGGAACAGTGTGAACAGCGTGTCCTGCAGCAGTGTGAACAGCGAGCCCTGGAACAGTGTGAGCAGTGAGCCCTGGAATAGCGTGAGCAGTGAGCCCTGGAACAGCGTGAGCAGTGAATACTAGAATAGTGTGAGCAGCAAGTCCTGGAACAGTGTGAGCAGTGAGTCCCGGAACAGTGTGAGCAGCGAGGCCTGGAACAACGTGAGCAGTGAGTCCCGGAACAGTGTGAGCAGCGAGCGTTGGAAAAGCGTGAGCAGTGAGCCCTGGAACAGTGTGATCAGCGAGTTCTGGAACAGTGTGAGCAGTGAACACTGGAACAGTGAGAGCAGTGAGCCCAGAACAGCGTGAGCAGCAAACACTGGAACAGTAAAAAAGCAAGAACTGAAACAGTGTGAACAGAGAGCCTTGGAATAGCGTGAGCAGTGAGCCCTGGAACAGCGTGAGCAGCGAGCCCTGGAACAGTGTGAGCAGCGAGTCCTGGAACAGTGTGAACATTGACTCCCAGAACAGTATGAACAGCGAGCCCTGGAATGTGAGCAGTGTGAGCAGTGAGCAGAGCAGTGAGCAGAACAGTGTGAGCAGTGAGCCCTGGAACAGTGTGAGCAGTGAACACTGGAACAGTGTGAGCAGTGAACACTGGAACAGTGTGAGCAGTGAACACTGGAACAGTATGAGAAGTGAGCCTTGGAACTGTGTGAGCAGTGAGCCCTGGAACAAGGTGAGCAGCGAGTCCTGGAACAGTATGAGCAGTGATCACTGGAACAGTATGAGCTGTGAGTCCTGGAGCAGTGTGAACAGCGAGCCCTGGAACATTGTGAGCAGTGATCACTGGAATAGCGTGAGCACTGAGCCCTGGAACAGCGTGAGCAGCGAGCCCTGGAACAGTGTGAACATTGACTCCCAGAACAGTGTGAACAGCGAGCCCTGGAATAGAGTGAGCGGTGAGCCCTGGAACAGCGTGTTCAGCGAGCCCTGAAACAGTGTGAACAGCGAGTCCTGGAACAGTGTGAGCAGTGAACACTGGAACACTGTGAGCAGCGAGTCCTGGAACAGTGTGAGCAGCGAGACCTGGTACAGTGTGAGCAGTGAGCGCTGGAACAGCAAGAGCAGTGAGGCCTGGAACAGTGTGACCAGTGAATACTGGACAAATGTGATCAACGAGTTCTGGATAAGAGTGAGCAGTGAGCGTTGGAACAGCAAGAGCAGTGAGGCCAGAACAGCGTGAGCAGCATGCCCTGGCACAGTTTAAAAAGCGAGAACTGGAACAGTATGAGCAGTGATCACTGGAACAGTATGAGCTGTGAGTCCTGGAGCAGTGTGAACAGCGAGCCCTGGAACATTGTGAGCAGTGATCACTGGAATAGCGTGAGCACTGAGCCCTGGAACAGTGTGAACAGCGAGCCCTGGAATAGCGTGAGCGATGAACACTGGAACAGCGTGAGCAGCGAGCCCTGGAACAGTGTGAGCAGTGAGTCCCGGAACAGTGTGAGCAGTAAACACTGGAACAGTGTGAGCAGTGAGCCCTGAAACAGTGTGAGCAGCGGGTCCTGGAACAGTGTGAACAGCGAACACTGGAACAGTGTGAGCAGCGAGTCCTGGAACATTGTGAGCAGTGAATACTGGAACCCAGTGTGAGCATCGAGTTCTGGAACAGTGTGAGCAGTGAGCGCTGGAACAGAAAGAGCAGTGATCCCTGGAACAGTGTTAGCAACGAGTTCTGGAACAGTGTGAGCAGTGAGGGCGGAACAGCATGAACAGCAAGCCCTGGCACAGTTTAAAAAGTGAGAACTGGAACAATGTGAGCAGTGAATACTGGAATAATGTGAGCAGTGAGTCCTGGAACATTGAGAGCAGTTAGCCCGGAACAGCATGAACAGCAAGCCCTGGAACAGTGTGAAAAGCGAGAACTGGAACAGTGTGAACAGCGTGTCCTGGAATAGTGTGAACAGTGAGCCCTGGAGCAGTGTGAACAGCAGGCCCTATAACAGTGTGAGCAGTGTGCCCTGGAATAGTGTGAGCAGTGAGTCGTGGAACAGTGTGAGCAGTGAACACTGGAACAGTGTGAGCAGCGAATCCTAGAACAGTGTGAGCAGTGAACACTGGAACAGCGTGAGCAGCGAATCCTGGAACAGTGTGAGCGAAGAGTCCTGGAACAGTGTGAACATTGAGTTCCGGAACAGTGTGAACAGCGAGCCCTGGAACAGTGTGAGCAGCGTGCCCTGGGACAGTGTGAGCAGTGAGTCCTGGAACAGTGTGAGCAGCGAGTCAAGGAACAGTGTGATCAGTGAACACTGGAACAGTATGAGCAGTGAGTCCTGGAACAGTGTGAACATTGAGTCCCGGAACAGTGTGAACAGCGAGCCCTGGAACAGTGTGAGCAGCGAGCCCTGGGACAGTGTGAGCAGTGAGTCCTGGAACAGTGTGAGCAGCAAGTCAAGGAACAGTGTGAGCAGTGAACACTGGAACAGTGTGAGCAGCAAGCCTTGGAACAGTGAGGGCAGCGAGTCCTGGAACAGTGTGAGCAGCGAGTCAAGGAACAGTGTGAGCAGTGTACACTGGAACAGTGTGAGCAGCGAGCCGTGGAACAGTGTGAGCAGTGAGTCCTGGAACAGTATAAGCAGTGAACACTGGAACAGTATGAGCAGCGAGTCCTGGAGCAGTGTGAACAGCGAGCCCTGGAACATTGTGAGCAGTGAGCCCTGGAATAGCGTGAGCACTGAGTCCTGGAACAGTGTGAGCAGTGAGTCCTGGAACAGTGTGAACATTGACTCCCGGAACAGTGTGAGCAGCGAGCCCTGAAATAGCGTTAGCAGTGAACACTGGAACAGTGTGAGCAGCGGGTCCTGGAACAGTGTGAGCAGTGAGTCCTGGAACTGTGTGCGCAGTGAACACTGGAATAGTGTAAGCAACGAGTTCTGGAACAGTGTCAGCAGTGATCCCTGGAACAGTGTGAGCAACGAGTTCTAGAACAGTGTGAGCAGTGACCCGTGGAACAGTGTGAGCAGTGAGCCCTGGAACAGTAAGAGCAGTGAGGGCGGAACAGCATGAGCAGCAAGCCCTGGCACAGTTTAAAAAGCAAAAACTGGAACATTGTGAGCAGGGAGCACTGGAATAGTGTGAGCAGTGAGCCCTGGAACAACATGAACTGTGAGCCCTGGAACAGTGTGAGCATGATCTCTGGAACAGCATGAGCAGCGAGCCCTGGAACACTGTGAGCAGCGAGTCCTGGAACAGTGTGAGCAGCGAGTCATGGAACAGTGTGAGCAGTGAACACTGGAACAGTGTGAGCAGCGAACCTTGGAACAGTGTGAGCAGAGAGACCTGGAACAGTGTGAGCAGTGAACACTGGAACAGTATGAGCAGTGAGTCCTGGAGCAGTGTGAACAGCAAGCCCTGGAACATTGTGAGCAGTGAACCCTGGAATAGCGTGAGCACTGAACCCTGGAACAGCGTGAGCAGTGAGCCCTGGAACAGTGTGAGCAGTGAGTCCTGTAACAGTGTGAGCAGTGAGTCCTGGAACAGTGTGAGCAGTGATCACTGGAAAAGTATGAGCAGCGAGTCCTGGAACATTGTGAGCAGTGAGCCCTGGAATAGTGTGAGCAATGAGCCCTGAAACAGTGTGAGCAACGAGCCCTGGAACAGTGTGAACATTGACTCCCAGAACAGTGTGAGCTGTGAGTCCTGAAATAGCGTGAGCGGTGAGCCCTGGAACAGCGTGAGTGGCGAGCCCTGAAACAGTGTGAGCAACGAGTCCTGGAACAGTGTGAGTAGTGAACACTGGAACTGTGTGAACATTGACTCCCGGAACAGAGTAAGCAGTGAGCACTGGAACAGCGTGAACTGCGAGCCCTGGAACAGTGTGAGCAGCGAGCCCTGGAACAGTGTGAGCAGCGAGTCATGGAACAGTGTGAGCAGCGAGTCATGGAACAGGGAGAGCAGTGAACACTGGAACAGTGTGAGCAGTGAACACTGGAACAGTGTGAGCAGCGAGCCTTGGAACAGTGTGAGCAGCGAGTCCTGGAACAGTATGAGCAGTGAGCGCTGGAACAGCAAGAGCAGTGATGCCTGGAACAGTGTGAGCAACGAGTTCTGGAACAGTGTGAGCAGTGAGCCCTGGAACAGTGTGAGCAACGAGTTCTGGAACAGTGTGAACATTGAGTCCCGGAACAGTGTGAGCAGTGAGCCCTGGAATAGCGTGAGCAGTGAGCACTGGAACAGCGTGAGCAGCAAGCCCTGGAACAGTGTGAGCAGCGAGTCCTGGAACAGTGTGAGCAGCGATTCATGGAACAGTGTGAGCAGTGAACACAGTAACACTGTGAGCAGTGAACATTGGAACAATGTGAACAGCGAGCACTGGAACAGTGTGAGCAGCGAGCCCTGGAACAGTGTGAGCAGCGAGCCCTGGAACAGTGTGAGCAGCGAGTCCTGGAACAGTGTGAGCAGCGATTCATGGAACAGTGTGAGCAGTGAACACAGTAACACTGTGAGCAGTGAACATTGGAACAATGTGAACAGCGAGCACTGGAACAGTGTGAGCAGCGAGCCCTGGAACAGTGTGAGCAGCGAGTCCTGGAACTGTGTGAGCAGTGAACACTGGAACAGTGTGAGTAGCGAGCCTTGGAACAGTGTGAGCAGTGAGTCCTGGAACAGCAAGAGCAGTGATCCCTGGAACACTGTGAGCAACGAGTTCTGGAACAGTGTGAGCACTGAGCCCAGGAACAGTGCGAGCAGTGAGTCCTGGAACAGTGTGAACATTGAGGCCCAGAACAGTGTGAGCAGTGAGCCCTGGAATAGCGTGAGCAGTGAGCACTGGAACAGCGTGAACTGTGAGCCCTGGAACAGTGTGAGCAGCAAGTCCTGGAACAATGTGAGCAGCAAGTCCTGGAACAGTGTGAGCAGTGAACACAGGAACAGTGTGAGCAGGGAGTCCTGGAACAGTGTGAACATTGAGTCCCGGAACAGTGTGAGCAGTGAACCCTTGGAACAGTGTAAACGGTGAGTCCTGGAACAGTGTGAGCAGTGAGCCCTGGAACAGTGTGAGCAGTGAGTCCTGGAACAGTGTGAGCAGTGAACCCTTGGAACAGTGTGAGCAGTGATACCTGGAACAGTGTGAGCAGTTAGCCCTGGAACAGTAAGAGCAGTGAGCCGGGAACAGTGTGAGCAGCAATCCCTGGAACAGCGTGAGCAGCAAGCCCTGGAACAGTGTGAAAAGTGAGAACTGGAACAGTGTGAACAGCGTGTCCTGCAGCAGTGTGAACAGCAAGCCCTGGAACAGTGTGAGCAGTGAGCCCTGGAATAGCGTGAGCAGTGAGCCCTGGAACAGCGTGAGCAGTGAAGACGAGAACAGTGTGAGCAGCAAGTCCTGGAACAGTGTGAGCAGTGAGTCCCGGAACAGTGTGAGCAGCGAGGCCTGGAACAACGTGAGCAGTGAGTCCCGGAACAGTGTGAGCAGCGAGCGTTGGAAAAGCGTGAGCAGTGAGCCCTGGAACAGTGTGATCAGCGAGTTCTGGAACAGTGTGAGCAGTGAACACTGGAACAGTGAGAGCAGTGAGCCCAGAACAGCGTGAGCAGCAAACACTGGAACAGTAAAAAAGCAAGAACTGAAACAGTGTGAACAGAGAGCCTTGGAATAGCGTGAGCAGTGAGCCCTGGAACAGCGTGAGCAGCGAGCCCTGGAACAGTGTGAGCAGCGAGTCCTGGAACAGTGTGAACATTGACTCCCAGAACAGTATGAACAGCGAGCCCTGGAATGTGAGCAGTGTGAGCAGTGAGCAGAGCAGTGAGCAGAACAGTGTGAGCAGTGAGCCCTGGAACAGTGTGAGCAGTGAACACTGGAACAGTGTGAGCAGTGAACACTGGAACAGTGTGAGCAGTGAACACTGGAACAGTGTGAGAAGTGAGCCTTGGAACTGTGTGAGCAGTGAGCCCTGGAACAAGGTGAGCAGCGAGTCCTGGAACAGTATGAGCAGTGATCACTGGAACAGTATGAGCTGTGAGTCCTGGAGCAGTGTGAACAGCGAGCCCTGGAACATTGTGAGCAGTGATCACTGGAATAGCGTGAGCACTGAGCCCTGGAACAGCGTGAGCAGCGAGCCCTGGAACAGTGTGAACATTGACTCCCAGAACAGTGTGAACAGCGAGCCCTGGAATAGAGTGAGCGGTGAGCCCTGGAACAGCGTGTTCAGCGAGCCCTGAAACAGTGTGAACAGCGAGTCCTGGAACAGTGTGAGCAGTGAACACTGGAACACTGTGAGCAGCGAGTCCTGGAACAGTGTGAGCAGCGAGACCTGGTACAGTGTGAGCAGTGAGCGCTGGAACAGCAAGAGCAGTGAGGCCTGGAACAGTGTGACCAGTGAATACTGGACAAATGTGATCAACGAGTTCTGGATAAGAGTGAGCAGTGAGCGTTGGAACAGCAAGAGCAGTGAGGCCAGAACAGCGTGAGCAGCATGCCCTGGCACAGTTTAAAAAGCGAGAACTGGAACAGTATGAGCAGTGATCACTGGAACAGTATGAGCTGTGAGTCCTGGAGCAGTGTGAACAGCGAGCCCTGGAACATTGTGAGCAGTGATCACTGGAATAGCGTGAGCACTGAGCCCTGGAACAGCGTGAGCAGCGAGCCCTGGAACAGTGTGAACATTGACTCCCAGAACAGTGTGAACAGCGAGCCCTGGAATAGAGTGAGCGGTGAGCCCTGGAACAGCGTGTTCAGCGAGCCCTGAAACAGTGTGAACAGCGAGTCCTGGAACAGTGTGAGCAGTGAACACTGGAACACTGTGAGCAGCGAGCCCTGGAACAGTGTGAGCAGCGAGTCCTGGAACAGTGTGAACATTGACTCCCAGAACAGTATGAACAGTGATCCCTGGAATGTGAGCAGTGTGAGCAGTGAGCAGAGCAGTGAGCAGAACAGTGTGAGCAGTGAGCCCTGGAACAGTGTGAGCAGTGAACACTGGAACAGTGTGAGCAGTGAACACTGGAACAGTGTGAGAAGCGAGCCTTGGAACTGTGTGAGCAGTGAGCCCTGGAACAAGGTGAGCAGCGAGTCCTGGAACAGTATGAGCAGTGATCACTGGAACAGTATGAGCTGTGAGTCCTGGAGCAGTGTGAACAGCCAGCCCTGGAACATTGTGAGCAGTGATCACTGGAATAGCGTGAGCACTGAGCCCTGGAACAGCGTGAGCAGCGAGCCCTGGAACAGTGTGAACATTGACTCCCAGAACAGTGTGAACAGCGAGCCCTGGAATAGAGTGAGCGGTGAGCCCTGGAACAGCGTGTTCAGCGAGCCCTGAAACAGTGTGAACAGCGAGTCCTGGAACAGTGTGAGCAGTGAACACTGGAACACTGTGAGCAGCGAGTCCTGGAACAGTGTGAGCAGCGAGACCTGGTACAGTGTGAGCAGTGAGCGCTGGAACAGCAAGAGCAGTGAGGCCTGGAACAGTGTGACCAGTGAATACTGGACAAATGTGATCAACGAGTTCTGGATAAGAGTGAGCAGTGAGCGTTGGAACAGCAAGAGCAGTGAGGCCAGAACAGCGTGAGCAGCATGCCCTGGCACAGTTTAAAAAGCGAGAACTGGAACAGTGTGAGCAGTGAACACTGGAATAGTGTGAGCAGCGCGTTCTGGAGCAGTGTGAGCAGTGGGTCCTGGAACAGTGTGAGCAGTGAACACTGGAATAGTGTGGCAGTGAGCCCTGGAACAGTGTGAGCAGTGAACCCTGGAACAGTGTGAGCAGCGAGTCCTGGAACAGTGTGAGCAGCAATCCCTGGAACAGCGTGAGCAGCAAGCCCTGGAACAGTGTGAAAAGCGAGAACTGGAACAGTGTGAACAGCGAGTCCTGCAACAGTGTGAACAGCGAGCCCTGGAACAGTGTGAGCAGTGAGCCCTGAAATAGTGTGAGCAGTGAGCCCTGGAACAGCGTGAGCATCGAGCCCTGGAACAGTGTGAGCAGCGAGCCCTGGAACAGTGTGAGCAGTAACTCCTGCAACAGTGTGAGCAGCAAGCCCTGGAACAGTGTGAGCAGCGAGCCCTGGAACAGGGTGAGCAGTGAGTCCTGCAACAGTGTGAACAGTGAGCCCTGGAACAGTGTGAGCAGTGAGCCCTGGAATAGCGTGAGCAGTGAGCCCTCGAACAGCGTGAGCAGCGAGCCCTGGAACAGTGTGAGCAGTGAGTCCTGGAACAGTGTGAGCAGTGAAAACTAGAACAGTGCAAGCAGCGAGTCCTGGAGCAGTGTGAGCAGTGAGTCCCGGAACAGTGTAAGCAGCGAGTCCTGGAACAGCGTGAGCAGTGAGTCCCGGACAGTGTGAGCAGCAAGCACTGGAACAGTAAAAAAGCAAGGACTGGAAGTGTGTGAACAGTGAGCCCTGGAATAGCGTGAGCAGTGAGCCCTGGAACAGCATGAGCAGCGAGCCCTGGAATAGTGTGAGCAGCGAGTCCTGGAATAGCGCGAGCAGTGAACACTGGAATAGTGTGAGCAGTGAGTCCTGGAACAGTATGAACATTGATTCCCGGAACAGTGTGAGCAGCGAGCCCTGGAACAGTGTGAGCAGTGAATACTAGAACAGTGCAAGCAGCGAGTCCTGGAGCAGTGTGAGCAGTGAATACTAGAACAGTGCGAGCAGCGAGTCCTGGAGCAGTGTGAGCAGTGAGTCCCGGAACAGTGTAAGCAGCGAGTCCTGGAACAGCGTGAGCAGTGAGTCCCGGACAGTGTGAGCAGCGAGCCCTGGAATAGTGTGAGCAGTGAGTCCTGGAACAGTGTGAGCAGTGAATACTAGAACAGTGCGAGCAGCGAGTCCTGGAACAGTGTGAGCAGTGAGTCCCGGAACAGTGTAAGAAGCGAGTCCTGGAACAGCGTGAGCAGTGAGTCCTGGAACAGTGTGAGCAGCGAGCCCTGGAAAAGCGTGAGCAGTGAGCCCTGGAACAGTGTGATAAGCGAGTCCTGGAACAGTGTGAGCAGTGAACACTGGAACAGTGAGAGCAGTGATCCCAGAACAGCGTGAGCAGCAAGCACTGGAACAGTAAAAAAGCAAGGACTGGAAGTGTGTGAACAGTGAGCCCTGGAATAGCGAGAGTAGTGAGCCCTGGAACAGCATGAGCAGCGAGCCCTCGAACAGTGTGAGCAGCAAGTCCTGGAACAGTATGAGCAGTGAACACTGGAATAGTGTGAGCAGTGAGTCCTGGAACAGTGTGAACATTGATTCCCGGATCAGTGTGAGCAGCGAGCCCTGGAATAGTGTGAGCAGTGAGCACTGGAACAGTGTGTACTGCGAGATCTGGAACAGTGTGAGCAGAGAGCCCTGGAATAGCTTGAGCAGTGAGTCCTGGAACAGTGTGAGCAGCGAGTCCTGGAACAGTGTGAGCAGCGAGTCATGGAACAGTGTGAGCAGTGATTCCTGGAACAGTGTGAACAGCGAACACTGGAACAGTGTGAACAGCGAGCCTTAGAACAATGTGAGCAGTGAAACCTGGAACAGCATGAGCAGTGAGTCCTGGAACATTGTGAGCAGTGATCACTGGAATAGTGTTAGCACTGAGCCCTGGAACAGTGTGAACAGTGGGCCCTGGAACATTGTGAGCAGTGATCACTGGAATAGTGTTAGCACTGAGCCCTGGAACAGCGTGACCAGCAAGCCCTGGAACAGTATGAACTTTGACTCCCAGAACATTGTGAACAGCGAGCCCTGGAATAGGGTGAGCGGTGAGCCCTGGAAGAGCGTGTGCAGCGAGCCCTGAAACGGTGTGAGCAGCGAGTTCTGGAACAGTGTGAGCAGTGTGCCCTGGAATAGCATGAGCAGTGAGCCCTGGAACAGCGTGAGCAGTGAGCCCTGGAACAGTGTGAGCAGCGAGTCCTGGAACAGTGTGAGCAGTGAACACTGGAATAGTGTGAGCAGTGAGTCCTGGAACAGTGTGAACATTGAGTCCTGGAACAGTGTGAGCAGCGAGCCCTGGAATAGCGTGAGCAGTGAGCCCTGGAACATTGTGAGCAGTGAGTCCTGGAATAGCGTGAGCAGCGAGCCCTGGAACAGCGTGAACTGCGAGCCCTGGAACAGTGTGAGCAGCGAGCCCTGGAACATTGTGAGCAGTGAGTCCTGGAACAGTGAGCAGTGAGTCATGGAACAGTGTGAGCAGCGAGCCCTGGAACAGTGTGAGCAGTGAACACTGGAACAGGGTGAGCAGTGAACACTGGAACAGTGTGAGAAGTGAGAACTGGAACAGTGTGAACAGTGAGTCCTGCAACAGTGTGAGCAGTGAGCCCTGGAACAAGGTGAGCAGTGAACCCTGGAGCAGTGTGAACAGCGAGCCCTGGAACATTGTGAGCAGTGAACCCTGGAACAGTGTGAGCAGCATGCCCTGGAACAGTGTGAAAAGTGAGAACTGGAACAATGTGAACAGCGAGTCCTGCCAAAGTGTGAACAGCGAGCTCTGGAACAGTGTGAGCAGTGAGCCCTGGAACAGTGTGAGCAACGAGCCCTGGAACAGTGTGAGCAGCGAGCCCTGGAACAGTGTGAACATTGACTACCGGAACAGTTTGAACAGCGAGCCCTGGAATAGAGTGTGCAGTGAGCCCTGGAACAGCGTGAGCAGCGAGCCCTGAAACAGTGTGAGCAGCGAGTCCTGGAACAGTGTGAGCAGTGAACACTGGAATAGTGTGAGCAGTGAGCCCTGGAACAGTGTGAGCAGTGAACCCTGGAACAGTGTGAGCAGCATGTCCTGGAACAGTGTGAAAGGCGAGCCCTGGAACAGTGTGAGCAGTGAGCCCTGGAACAGAGTGAGCAGCAAGCCCTGGAACAGTGTGAGCAGCGAGCCCTGGAACAGGGTGAGCAGTGAGTCCTGCAATAGTGTGAACAGCGAGACCTGGAACAGTGTGAGCAGTGAGCCCTGGAATAGCATGAGCAGTGAGCCCTGGAACAGCGTGAGCAGTGAGCCCTGGAACAGTGTGAGCAGCGAGTCCTGGAACAGTGTGAGCAGTGAACACTGGAATAGTGTGAGCAGTGAGCCCTGGAACAGTGTGAGCAGTGAACCCTGGAACAGTGTGAGCAGCATGTCCTGGAACAGTGTGAACAGCGAGCCCTGGAACAGTGTGAGCAGTGAGCCCTGGAACAGAGTGAGCAGCAAGCCCTGGAACAGTGTGAGCAGCGAGCCCTGGAACAGGGTGAGCAGTGAGTCCTGCAATAGTGTGAACAGCGAGACCTGGAACAGTGTGAGCAGTGAGCCCTGGAACAGCGTGAGCAGCGAGCCCTGGAACAGGGTGAGCAGCGAGTCCTGGAACAGTGTGAGCAGTGAGTCCTGGAACAGTGTGAACATTGAGTCCCGGAACAGTGTGTGCAGTGAGCCCTGGAATAGCGTGAGCAGTGAGCACTGGAACAGCGTGAATTGCGAGCCCTGGAACAGTGTGAGCAGCGAGTCCTGGAACAGTGTGAGCAGCGATTCATGGAACAGTGTGAGCAGTGAACACAGTAACACTGTGAGCAGTGAACATTGGAACAATGTGAACAGCGAGCACTGGAACAGTGTGAGCAGCGAGCCCTGGATCAGCGCATACAACGAGCCCTGGAACAGTGTGAGCAGCGAGTCATGGAACAGTGTGAGCAGTGAGTCATGGAACTGTGTGAGCAGTGAACACTGGAACAGTGTGAGCAGCGAGCCTTGAAACAGTGTGAGCAGCGAGTCCTGGAACAGCAAGAGCAGTGATCCCTGGAACAGTGTGAGCAACGAGTTCTGGAACAGTGTGAGCACTGAGCCCCGGAACAGTATGAGCAGTGAGTCCTGGAACAGTGTTAACATTGAGGCCCGGAACAGTGTGAGCAGTGAGCCCTGGAATAGCGTGAGCAGTGAGCACTGGAACAGCGTGAACTGTGAGCCCTGGAACAGTGTGAGCAGCAAGTCCTGGAACAGTGTGAGCAGCAAGTCCTGCAACAGTGTGAGCAGTGAACACAGGAACAGTGTGAGCAGTGAGCCCTGGAATAACGTGAGCAGTGAGCCCTGGAACAGCGTGAGCAATGAATACTAGAACAGTGTGAGCAGCGAGTCCTGGAACAGTGTGAGCAGTGAGTCCCGGAACAGTGTGAGCAGCGAGGCCTGGAACAGCGTGAGCAGTGAGTCCAGGAACAGTGTGAGCAGCGAGCGTTGGAAAAGCGTGAGCAGTGAGCCCTGGAACAGTGTCATCAGTGAGTCCTGGAACAGTGTGAGCAGTGAACACTGGAACAGTGAGAGCAGTGAGCCCAGAACAGCGTGAGCAGCAAGCACTGGAACAGTAAAAAAGCAAGAACAGGAACAGTGTGAACAGAGAGCCCTGGAATAGCGTGAGCAGTGAGCCTGGAACAGCGTGAGCAGCGAGCCCTGGAACAGTGTGAGCAGCGAGTCCTGGAACAGTGTGAGCAGCGAGTCCTGGAACAGTGTGAGCAGTGAGCACTGGAACAGCGTGAACTGCGAGATCTGGAACA
This sequence comes from Chiloscyllium plagiosum, assembly GCF_037043375.1. Lineage (NCBI taxonomy): Eukaryota > Metazoa > Chordata > Chondrichthyes > Orectolobiformes > Hemiscylliidae > Chiloscyllium > Chiloscyllium plagiosum. The sequence goes on along the minus strand of NW_028270153.1, from coordinate 49,166,235 downwards.
GTGTGAGCAGAGAGCCCTGGAATAGCTTGAGCAGCGAGTCCTGGAACAGTGTGATCTGCGAGTCCTGGAACAGTGTGAGCAGCGAGTCATGGAACATTGTGAGCAGTGAACACTGGAACAGTGTGAGCAGCGAGCCTTGGAACAGTGTGAGCAGTGAGCCCTGGAACAATGTGAGCAGTGAACCCTGGAACAGTATGAGCAGTGAGTCCTGGAACATTGTGAGCCGTGATCACTGGAATAGTGTTAGCACTGAGCCCTGGAACAGTGTGAACAGCGAGCCCTGGAACATTGTGAGCAGTGATCACTGGAATAGTGTTAGCACTGAGCCCTGGAACAGCGTGACCAGCGAGCCCTGGAACAGTATGAACTTTGACTCCCGGAACAGTGTGAACAGCGAGCCCTGGAATAGGGAGAGCGGTGAGTCCTGGAACAGCGTGTGCAGCGAGCCCTGAAACAGTGTGAGCAGTTGCCCTGGAATAGCGTGACCAGTGAGCCCTGGAACACCGTGAGCAGCGAGCCCTGGAACAGTGTGAGCAGCGAGTCCTGGAACAGTGTGAGCAGTGAACACTGGAATAGTGTGAGCAGTGAGTCCTGGAACAGTGTGAACATTGAATCCCGGAACAATGTGAGCAGCGAGCCCTGGAATAGCGTGAGCAGCGAGCCCTGGAACATTGTGAGCAGTGAGTCCTGGAATAGCGTGAGCAGCGAGCCCTGGAACAGCGTGAACTGCGAGCCCTGGAACAGTGTGAGCAGCGAGCCCTGGAACATTGTGAGCAGTGAGTCCTGGAACAGTGAGCAGTGAGTCATGGAACAGTGTGAGCAGCGAGTCATGGAACAGTGTGAACATTGACTCCCAGAACAGTATGAACAGCGAGCCCTGGAATGTGAGCAGTGTGAGCAGTGAGCAGAGCAGTGAGCAGAACAGTGTGAGCAGTGAGCCCTGGAACAGTGTGAGCAGTGAACACTGGAACAGTGTGAGAAGCGAGCCTTGGAACTGTGTCAGCAGTGAGCCCTGGAACAAGGTGAGCAGCGAGTCCTGGAACAGTATGAGCTGCAAGTCCTGGAGCAATGTGAACAGCGAGCCCTGGAACATTGTGAGCAGTGATCACTGGAATAGCGTGAGCACTGAGCCCTGGAACAGCGTGAGCAGCGAGCCCTGGAACAGTGTGAACATTGACTCCCAGAACAGTGTGAACAGCGAGCCCTGGAATAGAGTGAGCGGTGAGTCCTGGAACAGCATGTTCAGCGAGCCCTGAAACAGTGTGAGCAGCGAGTCCTGGAACAGTGTGAGCAGTGATCCCTGGAACAGAGTGAGCAACGAGTTCTGGAACAGTGTGAGCAGCGAGACCTGGTACAGTGTGAGCAATGAGCGCTGGAACAGCAAGAGCAGTAAGGCCTGGAACAGTGTGACCAGTGAATACTGGACAAATGTGAGCAACGAGTTCTGGATAAGAGTGAGCAGTGAGCGTTGGAACAGCAAGAGAAGTGAGGCCAGAACAGCGTGAGCAGCATGCCCTGGCACAGATTAAAAAGCGAGAACTGGAACAGTGTGAGCAGTGAACACTGGAATAGTGTGAGCAGCGCGTTCTGGAGCAGTGTGAGCAGCGGGTCCTGGAACAGTGTGAGCAGTGAACATTGGAATAGTGTGAGCAGTGAGCCCTGGAACAGTGTGAGCAGTGAACCCTGGAACAGTGTGACCAGCATGCCCTGAAATAGTGTGAGCAGTGAGCCCTGGAACAGCGTGAGCAGCAAGCCCTGGAACAGTGTGAGCAGCGAGCCCTGGAACAGTGTGAGCAGGAACTCCTGCAACAGTGTGAGCAGCAAGTCCTGGAACAGTGTGAGCAGCGAGCCCTGGAACAGGGTGAGCAGTGAGGACTGCAACAGTGTGAACAGGGAGCCCTGGAACAGTGTGAGCAGTGAGCCCTGGAATAGCGTGAGCAGTGAGCCCTGGAACAGCGTGAGCAGCGACCCCTGGAACAATGTGAGCAGTGAGTCCTGGAACAGTGTGAGCAGTGAATACTAGAACTGTGCAAGCAGCGAGTCCTGGAACAGTGTGAGCAGTGAGTCCCGGAACAGAGTGAGCAGCAAGTCCTGGAACAGTAAAAAAGCAAGAACTGGAACAGTGTGAACAGTGAGCCCTGGAATAGCGTGAGCAGTGAGCCCTGGAACAGCGTGAGCAGTGAGCCCTGGAACAGTGTGAGCAGCGAGTCCTGGAACAGTGTGAGCAGTGAGTCCTGGAACATTGTGAGCAGTGAACACTGGAACAGTGTGAACAGCGAGTCCTGGAACAGTGTGAGCAGTGAGTCCCGGAACAGTGTGAGCAGCGAGTCCTGGAACAGCGTGAGCAGTGAGTCCCGGAACAGTGTGAGCAGCGAGCCCTGGAAAAGCGTGAGCCCTGGAACAGTGTGATCAGCGAGTCCTGGAACAGTGTGAGCAGTGAGGCCTGGAACAGTGTGAGCAGCGGGTCCTGGAACAGTGTGAGCAGCGAGCCCTGGAATAGCGTGAGCGTTGAGCCCTGGAACAGCGTGTGCAGCGAGCCCTGAAACGGTGTGAGCAGCGAGTCCTGGAACAGTGTGAGCAGTGTGCCCTGGAATAGCATGAGCAGTAAGCCCTGGAACAGCGTGAGCAGCGAGCCCTGGAACAGTGTGAGCAGCGAGTCCTGGAACAGTGTGAGCAGTGAACACTGGAATAGTGTGAGCAGTGAGTCCTGTAACAGTGTGAACATTGAGTCCCGGAACAGTGTGAGCAGCGAGCCGTGGAATAGCGTGAGCGGTGAACCCTGGAACATTGTGAGCAGTGAGTGTTGGAATAGCGTGAGCAGCGAGCCCTGGAACAGCGTGAACTGCGAGCCCTGGAACAGAGTGAGCAGCGAGCCCTGGAACAGTGTGAACAGCGAGCCCTGGAACAGTGTGAGCAGTGAGCCCTGGAACAGAGTGAGCAGCGAGCCCTGGAACAGTGTGAGCAGCGAGCCCTGGAACAGGGTGAGCAGTGAGTCCTGCAAAAGTGTGAGCAGCAAGCCCTGGAACAGTGTGAGCAGCGAGCCCTGGAACAGGGTGAGCAGTGAGTCCTGCAACAGTGTGAACAGCGAGACCTGGAACAGTGTGAGCAGTGAGCCCTGGAATGGCGTGAGCAGCCAGCCCAGGAACAGCGTGAACTGCGAGCCCTGGAACAGTGTGAGCATCGAGCTCTGGAACATTGTGAGCAGTGAGTCCTCGAACAGTGAGCAGTGAGTCATGGAACAGTGTGAGCAGCGAGTCATGGAACAGTGTGAGCAGTGAACACTGGCACAGGGTGAGCAGTGAACACTGGAACAGTGTGAGAAGCAAGCCTTGGAACAGTGTGAGCAGTGAACCCTGGAGCAGTGTGAACAGCGAGCCCTGGAACATTGTGAGCAGTGATCACTGGAATAGCATGAGCACTGAGCCCTGGAACAGCGTGAGCAGCGAGCCCTGGAACAGTGTGAACATTGACTCCTGGAACAGTTTGAACAGCGAGCCCTGGAATAGAGTGTGCGGTGAGCCCTGGAACAGTGTGAGCAGCGAGTCCTGGAACAGCGTGAGCAGCGAGTCCTGGAACAGTGTGAGCAGTGAACACTGGAATAGTGTGAACAGCGAGCCCTGGAACAGTGTGAGCAGTGAGCCCTGAAATAGTGTGAGCAGTGAGCCCTGGAAAAGCGTGAGCAGCTAGCCCTGGAACATTGTGAGCAGTGAGCCCTGGAACAGGGTGAGCAGTGAGTCCTGCAACAGTGTGAGCAGCGAGCCCTGGAACAGGGTGAGCAGTGAGTCCTGCAACAGTGTGAACAGCGAGACCTGGAACAGTGTGAGCAGTGAGTCCTGAAATAGTGTGAGCAGTGAGCCCTGGAACAGCATGAGAAGCAAGCCCAGGAACAGTGTGAGCAGTGAGACCTGGAACAGTGTGAACATTGAGTCCAGGAACAGTGTGAGCAGCGAGCCCTGGAACAGCGTGAGCAGCAAGTCCCGGAACAGTGCGAGCAGCGAGCCCTGGAACAGTGTGAGCAGCGTGTCCTGGAACAGTGTGAGCAGTGAGCCCTGGAACAGTGTGAGCAGCGAGTCCTGGAACAGTGTGAGCATTGTGTCCCGGAACACTGTGAGCAGCGAGCCCTGGAATAGCGTGAGCAGTGAGCCCTGGAACAGTGGGAACAACGAGCCCTGGAACAGTGTGAGCAGCGAGCCCTTGGAACAGCATGAGCAGCGAGCCCTGGAACAGTGTGAGCGGCGAGTCTTGGAACAGTGTGAGCAGTGAGTCCTGGAACAGTGTGAGCAGTGAACCCTGGAACAGTATGAGCAGTGAGCGCTGGAACATCATGAGTAAAAGGTTCTGGAAAAGTGTGAGCAGTGATCCCTGGAACAGTGTGAGCAGTGATCCCTGGAACAGTGTGAACAGTGAGCCCTGGAACAGTGTAAACAGTGAGCCCTGGAACAGTGTAAACAGTGAGCCCTGGAACAGTGTGAACAGTGAGCCCTGGAACAGTGTGAGCAGCGAGCGCTGGAAAAGCAAGAGCAGTGAGCCTGGAAGAGCATGAGGAGCAAGCCCTGGAATAGTGCGAAAAGCGAGAACTGGAACAGTGTGAACAGCGAGTCCTAGAGCAGTTTGAACAGCGAGCCCTGGAACAGAGGGAGCAGTGAGCCCTGGAATAGCGTGAGCAGTGAGCCCTGGAACAGGGTGAGCAGTGAGCCCTGGGACAGTGTGAGCAGCGCGCCCTGGAACAGTGTGAGCAGCGAGGCCTGAAACAGTGTGAGCAGTGAGTCCTGGAACAATGTGAGCAGTGAGCCCTGGAACAGTGTGAGCAGTGAACACTGGAACAGTGGGAACATTGAGTCCCGGAACAGTGTGAGCAGCGAGCCCTGGAACAACATAAGCAGCGAGCCCTGGAACACTGTGAACAGCGAGTCCTGGAACAGTGTGAGAAGTGAACACTGGAACAGTGTGAGCAGCTAGCCCTGGAACATTGTGAGCAGTGAGCCTCGGAACAGTGTGAGCAGTGAACCCTGGAACAGTATGAGCAGTGAGCGCTGGAACAGCATGAGTAAAAGGATCTGGAAAAGTGTGAGCAGTGAGCGCTGGAAAAGCAAGAGCAGTGATCCCTGGAACAGTGTGAGCAGTGAGCCCAGGAACAGTAAGAGCAGTGAGCCCTGGAACAGTGTGAACAGCATGTCCTGGAGCAGTGTGAACAGCAAGCCCTGGAACAGTGTGAGCAGTGAGCCCTGGAATAGCGTGAGCAGTGAGCCCTGGAACAGCATGAGCAGCGAGCCCTGGAACAGTGTGAGCAGCGAGTCCTGGAACAGTGTGAGCAGTGAACACTGGAACAGTGTGAGCAGTGAGTCCGGGAACAGTGTGAACATTGAGTCCCGAAACAGTGTGAGCAGCGAGCCCTGGAACTGTGTGAGTGGTGAGCACTGGCACAGCGTGAGCATCGAGTCCTGGAACAGTGTGAGCAGCGAGTCCTGGAACAGTGTGAGCAGCGAGACCCGGAACAGTGTGAGCAGTGAGCCCTGGAAGAGTGTGAGCAGTGAGACCTGGAACAGCGTGAGCATCGAGCCCTGGAATAGCGTTAGCGGTGAGCCCTGGAACAGCGTGAGCAGCGAGCCCTGGAACAGTGTGAGCAGCGTGTCCTGGAACAGTGTGAGCAGTGAGCCCTGGAAAAGTGTGAGCAGCGAGTCCTGGAACAGTGTGAGCACTGAGTCCCGGAACAGTGTGAGCAGCGAGCCCAGGAACAGCATGAGCAGTGAGCCCTGGAAAACTGTGAACAACGAGCCCTGGAACAGTGTGAGCAGCGAGCACTGCAACAGCGTGAGCATCGAGCCCTGGAACAGTGTGAGCAGCGAGTTCTGGAACAGTGTGAGCAGCGAGTCCCGGAACAGTGTGAGCAGCGAGTTCTGGAACAGTGTGAGCAGCGAGTCCCGGAACAGTGTGAGCAGCGAGCCCTGGAACAGTGTGAGCAGTGAGACATGGAACAGTGTGAGCAGCGAGTCCTGGAACTGTGTGAGCATTGAGTCCCGGAACAGTGTGAGCAGCGAGCCCAGGAACAGCATGAGCAGTGAGCCCTGGAACACTGAGAACAGCGAGTCCTGGAACTGTGTGAGCATTGAGTCCCGGAACAGTGTGAGCAGCGAGCCCAGGAACAGCATGAGCAGTGAGCCCTGGAACACTGAGAACAACGAGTCCTGGAACAGTGTGAGCAGCGAGCCCTGGAATAGCGTTAGGGGTGAGCCCTGGAACAGCGTGAGCAGTGAGCCCTGGAACAGCATGAGCAGTGAGCCCTGGAACAGTGTGAGCAGCAAGTCCTGGAACAGTGTGAGCATTGAGTCCCGGAACACTGTGAGCAGCGAGCCCTGGATTAGCGTGAGCAGTGAGCCCTGGAACAGTGTGAACAACGAGCCCTGGAACAGTGTGAACAACGAGCCCTGGAACAGTGTGAACAACGAGCCCTGGAACAGTGTGAGCAGCGAGCCCTTGGAACAGCATGAGCAGTGAGCCCTGGAACAGTGTGAGCAGCGAGTCCTGGAACAGTGTGAGCAGTGAACACTGGAACAGTGTGAGCAGTGAGTCCGGGAACAGTGTGAACATTGAGTCACGAGACAGTGTGAGCAGCGAGCCCTGGAACTGTGTGAGTGGTGAGCACTGGCACAGCGTGAGCATCGAGCCCTGGAACAGTGTGAGCAGCGAGCCCTGGAACAGCGTGAGCAGCAAGTCCCGGAACAATGCGAGCAGTGAGCCCTGGAACAGTGTGAGCAGTGAGACCTGGAACAGCGTGAGCATCGAGCCCTGGAACAGTGTGAGCAGCGAGTCCTGGAACAGTGTGAGCAGCGAGCCCTGGAATAGCGTTAGCGGTGAGCCCTGGAACAGCGTGAGCAGCGAGCCCTGGAACAGTGTGAGCAGCGTGTCCTGGAACAGTGTGAGCAGTGAGCCCTGGAACAGAGTGAGCAGCGAGTCCTGGAACAGTGTGAGCAGCGGGTCCCGGAACAGTGTGAGCAGTGAGCCCTGGAACAGTGTGAGCAGCGAGTTCTGGAACAGTGTGAGCAGCGAGTCCTGGAACAGTGTGAGCAGCGAGCCCTGGAACAGTGTGAGCGGTGAGACATGGAACAGTGTGAGCAGCGAGTCCTGGAACTGTGTGAGCATTGAGTCCCGGAACAGTGTGAGCAGCGAGCTCAGGAACAGCATGAGCAGTGAGCCCTGGAACACTGTGAACAACGAGCCCTGGAACAGTGTGAGCAGCGAGCCCTGGAACAGCGTGAGCATCGAGCCCTGGAACAGTGTGACCAGCGAGTTCTGGAACAGTGTGAGCATCGAGTCCTGGAACAGTGTGAGCAGCTAGCCCTGGAATAGCGTTAGCGGTGAGCCCTGGAACAGCGTGAGCAGAGAGCCCTGGAACAGTGTGAGTGGTGAGCACTGGCACAGCGTGAGCATCGAGCCCTGGAACAGTGTGAGCAGCGAGTCCTGGAACAGTGTGAGCAGCGAGTCCCGGAACAGTGCGAGCAGTGAGCCCTGGAACCGTGTGAGCAGTGAGACCTGGAACAGCGTGAGCATCGAGCCCTGGAACAGTGTGAGCAGCGAGTCCTGGAACAGTGTGAGCAGCGAGCCCTGGAATAGCGTTAGCGGTGAGCCCTGGAACAGCGTGAGCAGCGAGCCCTGGAACAGTGTGAGCAGCGAGTCCTGGAACAGTGTGAGCATTGAGTCCCGGAACAGTGTGAGCAGCGAGCCCAGGAACAGCATGAGCAGTGAGCCCTGGAACACTGTGAACAACGAGCCCTGGAACAGTGTGAGCAGCGAGCCCTGGAACAGCGTGAGCATCGAGCCCTGGAACAGTGTGAGCAGCGAGTTCTGGAACAATGTGAGCAGCGAGTCCCGGAACAGTGTGAGCAGCGAGCCCTGGAACAGTGTGAGCAGTGAGACATGGAACAGTGTGAGCAGCGAGTCCTGGAACTGTGTGAGCAGCGAGCCCTGGAACAGTGTGAGCGGCGAGTCTTGGAACAGTGTGAGCAGTGAGTCCTGGAACAGTGTGAGCAGTGAACCCTGGAACAGTATGAGCAGTGAGCGCTGGAACATCATGAGTAAAAGGTTCTGGAAAAGTGTGAGCAGTGATCCCTGGAACAGTGTGAGCAGTGATCCCTGGAACAGTGTGAACAGTGAGCCCTGGAACAGTGTAAACAGTGAGCCCTGGAACAGTGTAAACAGTGAGCCCTGGAACAGTGTGAACAGTGAGCCCTGGAACAGTGTGAGCAGCGAGCGCTGGAAAAGCAAGAGCAGTGAGCCTGGAAGAGCATGAGCAGCAAGCCCTGGAATAGTGCGAAAAGCGAGAACTGGAACAGTGTGAACAGCGAGTCCTAGAGCAGTTTGAACAGCGAGCCCTGGAACAGAGGGAGCAGTGAGCCCTGGAATAGCGTGAGCAGTGAGCCCTGGAACAGGGTGAGCAGTGAGCCCTGGGACAGTGTGAGCAGCGCGCCCTGGAACAGTGTGAGCAGCGAGGCCTGAAACAGTGTGAGCAGTGAGTCCTGGAACAATGTGAGCAGTGAGCCCTGGAACAGTGTGAGCAGTGAACACTGGAACAGTGGGAACATTGAGTCCCGGAACAGTGTGAGCAGCGAGCCCTGGAACAACATAAGCAGCGAGCCCTGGAACACTGTGAACAGCGAGTCCTGGAACAGTGTGAGAAGTGAACACTGGAACAGTGTGAGCAGCTAGCCCTGGAACATTGTGAGCAGTGAGCCTCGGAACAGTGTGAGCAGTGAACCCTGGAACAGTATGAGCAGTGAGCGCTGGATCAGCATGAGTAAAAGGATCTGGAAAAGTGTGAGCAGTGAGCGCTGGAAAAGCAAGAGCAGTGATCCCTGGAACAGTGTGAGCAGTGAGCCCAGGAACAGTAAGAGCAGTGAGCCCTGGAACAGTGTGAACAGCATGTCCTGGAGCAGTGTGAACAGCAAGCCCTGGAACAGTGTGAGCAGTGAGCCCTGGAATAGCGTGAGCAGTGAGCCCTGGAACAGCATGAGCAGCGAGCCCTGGAACAGTGTGAGCAGCGAGTCCTGGAACAGTGTGAGCAGTGAACACTGGAACAGTGTGAGCAGTGAGTCCGGGAACAGTGTGAACATTGAGTCCCGAAACAGTGTGAGCAGCGAGCCCTGGAACTGTGTGAGTGGTGAGCACTGGCACAGCGTGAGCATCGAGTCCTGGAACAGTGTGAGCAGCGAGTCCTGGAACAGTGTGAGCAGCGAGACCCGGAACAGTGTGAGCAGTGAGCCCTGGAAGAGTGTGAGCAGTGAGACCTGGAACAGCGTGAGCATCGAGCCCTGGAACAGTGTGAGCAGCGAGCCCTGGAATAGCGTTAGCGGTGAGCCCTGGAACAGCGTGAGCAGCGAGCCCTGGAACAGTGTGAGCAGCGTGTCCTGGAACAGTGTGAGCAGTGAGCCCTGGAAAAGTGTGAGCAGCGAGTCCTGGAACAGTGTGAGCACTGAGTCCCGGAACAGTGTGAGCAGCGAGCCCAGGAACAGCATGAGCAGTGAGCCCTGGAAAACTGTGAACAACGAGCCCTGGAACAGTGTGAGCAGCGAGCACTGCAACAGCGTGAGCATCGAGCCCTGGAACAGTGTGAGCAGCGAGTTCTGGAACAGTGTGAGCAGCGAGTCCCGGAACAGTGTGAGCAGCGAGTTCTGGAACAGTGTGAGCAGCGAGTCCCGGAACAGTGTGAGCAGCGAGCCCTGGAACAGTGTGAGCAGTGAGACATGGAACAGTGTGAGCAGCGAGTCCTGGAACTGTGTGAGCATTGAGTCCCGGAACAGTGTGAGCAGCGAGCCCAGGAACAGCATGAGCAGTGAGCCCTGGAACACTGAGAACAGCGAGTCCTGGAACTGTGTGAGCATTGAGTCCCGGAACAGTGTGAGCAGCGAGCCCAGGAACAGCATGAGCAGTGAGCCCTGGAACACTGAGAACAACGAGTCCTGGAACAGTGTGAGCAGCGAGCCCTGGAATAGCGTTAGGGGTGAGCCCTGGAACAGCGTGAGCAGTGAGCCCTGGAACAGCATGAGCAGTGAGCCCTGGAACAGTGTGAGCAGCAAGTCCTGGAACAGTGTGAGCATTGAGTCCCGGAACACTGTGAGCAGCGAGCCCTGGATTAGCGTGAGCAGTGAGCCCTGGAACAGTGTGAACAACGAGCCCTGGAACAGTGTGAACAACGAGCCCTGGAACAGTGTGAACAACGAGCCCTGGAACAGTGTGAGCAGCGAGCCCTTGGAACAGCATGAGCAGTGAGCCCTGGAACAGTGTGAGCAGCGAGTCCTGGAACAGTGTGAGCAGTGAACACTGGAACAGTGTGAGCAGTGAGTCCGGGAACAGTGTGAACATTGAGTCACGAGACAGTGTGAGCAGCGAGCCCTGGAACTGTGTGAGTGGTGAGCACTGGCACAGCGTGAGCATCGAGCCCTGGAACAGTGTGAGCAGCGAGCCCTGGAACAGCGTGAGCAGCAAGTCCCGGAACAATGCGAGCAGTGAGCCCTGGAACAGTGTGAGCAGTGAGACCTGGAACAGCGTGAGCATCGAGCCCTGGAACAGTGTGAGCAGCGGGTCCTGGAACAGTGTGAGCAGCGAGCCCTGGAATAGCGTTAGCGGTGAGCCCTGGAACAGCGTGAGCAGCGAGCCCTGGAACAGTGTGAGCAGCGTGTCCTGGAACAGTGTGAGCAGTGAGCCCTGGAACAGAGTGAGCAGCGAGTCCTGGAACAGTGTGAGCAGCGGGTCCCGGAACAGTGTGAGCAGTGAGCCCTGGAACAGTGTGAGCAGCGAGTCCTGGAACAGTGTGAGCATTGAGTCCCGGAACAGTGTGAGCAGCGAGCCCAGGAACAGCATGAGCAGTGAGCCCTGGAACAGTGTGAGCAGCGAGTTCTGGAACAGTGTGAGCAGCGTGTCCTGGAACAGTGTGAGCAGCGAGCCCTGGAACAGTGTGAGCGGTGAGACATGGAACAGTGTGAGCAGCGAGTCCTGGAACTGTGTGAGCATTGAGTCCTGGAACAGTGTGAGCAGCGAGCTCAGGAACAGCATGAGCAGTGAGCCCTGGAACACTGTGAACAACGAGCCCTGGAACAGTGTGAGCAGCGAGCCCTGGAACAGCGTGAGCATCGAGCCCTGGAACAGTGTGACCAGCGAGTTCTGGAACAGTGTGAGCATCGAGTCCTGGAACAGTGTGAGCAGCTAGCCCTGGAATAGCGTTAGCGGTGAGCCCTGGAACAGCGTGAGCAGAGAGCCCTGGAACAGTGTGAGTGGTGAGCACTGGCACAGCGTGAGCATCGAGCCCTGGAACAGTGTGAGCAGCGAGTCCTGGAACAGTGTGAGCAGCGAGTCCCGGAACAGTGCGAGCAGTGAGCCCTGGAACCGTGTGAGCAGTGAGACCTGGAACAGCGTGAGCATCGAGCCCTGGAACAGTGTGAGCAGCGAGTCCTGGAACAGTGTGAGCAGCGAGCCCTGGAATAGCGTTAGCGGTGAGCCCTGGAACAGCGTGAGCAGCGAGCCCTGGAACAGTGTGAGCAGCGAGTCCTGGAACAGTGTGAGCATTGAGTCCCGGAACAGTGTGAGCAGCGAGCCCAGGAACAGCATGAGCAGTGAGCCCTGGAACACTGTGAACAACGAGCCCTGGAACTGTGTGAGCAGCGAGCCCTGGAACAGCGTGAGCATCGAGCCCTGGAACAGTGTGAGCAGCGAGTTCTGGAACAATGTGAGCAGCGAGTCCCGGAACAGTGTGAGCAGCGAGCCCTGGAACAGTGTGAGCAGTGAGACATGGAACAGTGTGAGCAGCGAGTCCTGGAACTGTGTGAGCAGCGAGCCCTGGAACAGTGTGAGCAGCGAGCCCAGGAACAGCATGAGCAGTGAGCCCTGGAACACTGTGAACAACGAGCCCTGGAACAGTGTGAGCAGCGAGCCATGGAACAGCGTGAGCATCGAGCCCTGGAACAGTGTGACCAGCGAGTTCTGGAACAGTGTGAGCATCGAGCCCTGGAACAGTGTGAGCAGCATGTCCTGGAACAGTGTGAGCAGTGAGCCCTGGAACAGTGTGAGCAGCGAGTCCTGGAACAGTGTGAGCATTGTGTCCCGGAACAGTGTGAGCAGCGAGCCCTGGAATAGCGTGAGCAGTGAGCCCTGGAACACTGTGAACAACGAGCCCTGGAACAGTGTGAGCAGCGAGCCCTGGAACAGCGTGAGCATCGAGCCCTGGAACAGTGTGAGCAGCGAGTTCTGGAACAGTGTGAGCAGCGAGTCCCGGAACAGTGTGAGCAGCGAGCCCTGGAACAGTGTGAGCAGTGAGACATGGAACAGTGTGAGCAGCGAGTCCTGGAACTGTGTGAGCATTGAGTCCCGGAACAGTGTGAGCAGCGAGCCCAGGAACAGCATGAGCAGTGAGCCCTGGAACACTGTGAACAACGAGCCCTGGAACAGTGTGAGCAGCGAGCCATGGAACAGCGTGAGCATCGAGCCCTGGAACAGTGTGACCAGCGAGTTCTGGAACAGTGTGAGCATCGAGTCCTGGAACAGTGTGAGCAGCGAGCCCTGGAATAGCGTTAGCGGTGAGCCCTGGAACAGCGTGAGCAGCGAGCCCTGGAACAGTGTGAGCAGCATGTCCTGGAACAGTGTGAGCAGTGAGCCCTGGAACAGTGTGAGCAGCGAGTCCTGGAACACTGTGAGCATTGTGTCCCAGAACAGTGTGAGCAGCGAGCCCTGGAATAGCGTGAGCAGTGAGCCCTGGAACAGTGAGAACAACGAGCCCTGGAACAGTGTGAGCAGCCAGCCCTGGAACAGCATGAGCAGCGAGCCCTGGAACAGTGTGAGCAGCGAGTCCTGGAACAGTTTGAGCATTGAGTCCCGGAACACTGTGAGCAGCGAGCCCTGGAACAGTGTGAGCAGCGAGTCCTGGAACAGTGTGTGCAGTGAGTCCTGGAACAATGTGAGCAGTGAGCCCTGGAACAGTGTGAGCAGTGAACACTGAAACAGTGGGAACATTGAGTCCCGGAACAGTGTGAGCAGCGAGCCCTGGAACAACATAAGCAGCGAGCCCTGGAACACTGTGAACAGTGAGTCCTGGAACAGTGTGAGCAGTGAACACTGGAACAGTGTGAGCAGTGAACACGGGAACAGTGTGAGCAGCTAGCCCTGGAACATTGTGAGCAGTGAGCCTCGGAACAGTGTGAGCAGTGAACCCTGGAACAGTATGAGCAGTGAGCGCTGGAACAGCATGAGTAAAAGGTTCTGGAACAGTGTGAGCAGTGATCCCTGGAACAGTGTGAGCAGCGAGCCCAGGAACAGTAAGAGCAGTGAGCCCTGGAACAGTGTGAACAGCATGTCCTGGAGCAGTGTGAACAGAAAGCCCTGGAACAGTGTGAGCAGTGAGCCCTGGAATAGCGTGAGCAGTGAGCCCTGGAACAGCATGAGCAGCGAGCCCTGGAACAGTGTGAGCAGCGAGTCCTGGAACAGTGTGAGCAGTGAACACTGGAACAGTGTGAGCAGTGAGTCCGGGAACAGTGTGAACATTGAGTCCCGAAACAGTGTGAGCAGCGAGCCCTGGAACAGTGTGAGTGGTGAGCACTGGCACAGCGTGAGCATCGAGCCCTGGAACAGTATGAGCAGCGAGTCCTGGAACAGTGTGAGCAGCGAGTCCCGGAACAGTGTGAGCAGTGAGCCCTGGAACAGTGTGAGCAGCGAGTCCTGGAACAGTGTGAGCATTGAGTCCCGGAACAGTGTGAGCAGTGAACACTGGAACAGTGTGAGCAGTGAGCCCTGGAATAGCGTGAGCAGTGAGCCCTGGAACAGTGTGAGCAGCGAGCCCTGGAACAGTGTGAGCAGCGAGTCCTGGAACAGTGTGAGCAGTGAACACTGGAACAGTGTGAGCAGTGAGTCCGGGAACAGTGTGAACATTGAGTCCCGAAACAGTGTGAGCAGCGAGCCCTGCAACAGTGTGAGTGGTGAGCACTGGCACAGCGTGAGCATCGAGCCCTGGAACAGTGTGAGCAGCGAGTCCTGGAACAGTGTGAGCAGCGAGTCCCGGAACAGTGTGAGCAGTGAGCCGTGGAACAGTGTGAGCAGCGAGTCCTGGAACAGTGTGAGCATTGAGTCCCGGAACAGTGTGAGCAGCGAGCCCAGGAACAGCATGAGCAGTGAGCCCTGGAACAGTGTGAGCAGCGAGTTCTGGAACAGTGTGAGCAGCGAGTCCTGGAACAGTGTGAGCAGCGAGCCCTGGAACAGTGTGAGCAGTGAGACATGGAACAGTGTGAGCAGCGAGTCCTGGAACTGTGTGAGCATTGAGTCCCGGAACAGTGTGAGCAGCGAGCCCAGGAACAGCATGAGCAGTGAGCCCTGGAACACTGTGAACAACGAGCCCTGGAACAGTGTGAGCAGCGAGCCCTGGAACAGCGTGAGCATCGAGCCCTGGAACAGTGTGACCAGCGAGTTCTGGAAGAGTGTGAGCATCGAGTGCTGGAACAGTGTGAGCAGCGAGCCCAGGAACAGCATGAGCAGTGAGCCCTGGAACACTGTGAACAACGAGCCCTGGAACAGTGCGAACAGCGAGCCCTGGAATAGCGTGAGCAGTGAGCCCTGGAACAGTGTGAGCAGCGAGTCCTGGAACAGTGTGAGCATTGTGTCCCGAAACAGTGTGAGCAGCGAGCCCTGGATTAGCGTGAGCAGTGAGCCCTGGAACGGTGTGAACAATGAGCCCTGGAACAGTGTGAGCTGCGAGCCCTTGGAACAGCATGAGCAGCAAGCCCTGGAACAGTGTGAGCAGCGAGTCCTGGAACAGTGTGAGCAGTGAACACTGGAACAGTGGGAACATTGAGTCCCGGAACAGTGTGAGCAGCGAGCCCTGGAACAACATAAGCAGCGAGCCCTGGAACACTGTAAACAGCGAGTCCTGGAACAGTGTGAGCAGTGAACACTGGAACAGTGTGAGCAGCTAGCCCTGGAACATTGTGAGCAGTGAGCCTCGGAACAGTGTGAGCAGTGAACCCTGGAACAGTGTGAGCAGCGAGCCCTGGAACAGCGTGAGTAAAAGGTTCTGGAAAAGTGTGAGCAGTGAGCGCTGGAAAAGCAAGAGCACTGATCCCTGGAACAGTGTGAGCAGCGAGCCCAGGAACAGTAAGAGCAGTGAGCCCTGGAACAGTGAGAACAACGAGCCCTGGAACAGTGTGAGCAGCCAGCCCTGGAACAGCATGAGCAGCGAGCCCTGGAACAGTGTGAGCAGCGAGCCCTGGAACAGTGTGAGCAGCGAGTCCTGGAACAGTGTGAGCAGCGAGCCCTGGAACACTGTGAGCAGCGAGCACTGGAACAGTGTGAGCAGCGAGTCCTGGAACAGTGTGTGCAGTGAGTCCTGGAACAGTGTGTGCAGTGAGTCCTGGAACAATGTGAGCAGTGAGCCCTGGAACAGTGTGAGCAGTGAACACTGAAACAGTGGGAACATTGAGTCCCGGAACAGTGTGAGCAGCGAGCCCTGGAACAACATAAGCAGCGAGCCCTGGAACACTGTGAACAGTGAGTCCTGGAACAGTGTGAGCAGTGAACACTGGAACAGTGTGAGCAGCTAGCCCTGGAACATTGTGAGCAGTGAGCCTCGGAACAGTGTGAGCAGTGAACCCTGGAACAGTATGAGCAGTGAGCCCTGGAACATTGTGAGCAGTGAGCCTCGGAACAGTGTGAGCAGTGAACACTGGAACAGTGTGAGCAGTGAGCCCTGGAACATTGTGAGCAGTGAGCCTCGGAACAGTGTGAGCAGTGAACCCTGGAACAGTATGAGCAGTGAGCGCTGGAACATCATGAGTAAAAGGTTCTGGAAAAGTGTGAGCAGTGAGCGCTGGAAAAGCAAGAGCACTGATCCCTGGAACAGTGTGAGCAGCGAGCCCAGGAACAGTAAGAGCAGTGAGCCCGGGAACAGTGTGAACAGCATGTCCTGGAGCAGTGTGAACAGCAAGCCCTGGAACAGTGTGAGCAGTGAGCCCTGGAATAGCGTGAGCAGTGAGCCCTGGAACAGCATGAGCAGCGAGCCCTGGAACAGCATGAGCAGCGAGCCCTGGAACAGTGTGAGCAGCGAGTCCTGGAACAGTGTGAGCAGTGAACACTGGAACAGTGTGAGCAGTGAGTCCGGGAACAGTGTGAACATTGAGTCCCGAAACAGTGTGAGCAGCGAGCCCTGCAACAGTGTGAGTGGTGAGCACTGGCACAGCGTGAGCATCGAGCCCTGGAACAGTATGAGCAGCGAGTCCTGGAACAGTGTGAGCAGCGAGTCCCGGAACAGTGTGAGCAGTGAGCCCTGGAACAGTGTGAGCAGCGAGTCCGGGAACAGTGTGAGCATTGAGTCCCGGAACAGTGTGAGCAGTGAACACTGGAACAGTGTGAGCAGTGAGTCCGGGAACAGTTTGAACATTGAGTCCCGAAACAGTGTGAGCAGCGAGCCCTGGAACAGTGCGAGCAGTGAGCCCTGGAATAGCGTGAGCAGTGAGCCCTGGAACAGTGTGAGCAGCGAGCCCTGGAACAGTGTGAGCAGCGAGTCCTGGAACAGTGTGAGCAGTGAACACTGGAACAGTGTGAGCAGTGAGTCCGGGAACAGTGTGAACATTGAGTCCCGAAACAGTGTGAGCAGCGAGCCCTGGAACAGTGTGAGTGGTGAGCACTGGCACAGCGTGAGCATCGAGCCCTGGAACAGTGTGAGCAGCGAGTCCTGGAACAGTGTGAGCAGCGAGTCCCGGAACAGTGTGAGCAGTGAGCCCTGGAACAGTGTGAGCAGCGAGTCCTGGAACAGTGTGAGCATTGAGTCCCGGAACAGTGTGAGCAGCGAGCCCAGGAACAGCATGAGCAGTGAGCCCTGGAACAGTGTGAGCAGCGAGTTCTGGAACAGTGTGAGCAGCGAGTCCTGGAACAGTGTGAGCAGCGAGCCCTGGAACAGTGTGAGCAGTGAGACATGGAACAGTGTGAGCAGCGAGTCCTGGAACTGTGTGAGCATTGAGTCCCGGAACAGTGTGAGCAGCGAGCCCAGGAACAGCATGAGCAGTGAGCCCTGGAACACTGTGAACAACGAGCCCTGGAACAGTGTGAGCAGCGAGCCCTGGAACAGCGTGAGCATCGAGCCCTGGAGCAGTGTGACCAGCGAGTTCTGGAACAGTGTGAGCATCGAGTCCTGGAACAGTGTGAGCAGCGAGCCCTGGAATAGCGTTAGCGGTGAGCCCTGGAACAGCGTGAGCAGCGAGCCCTGGAACAGTGTGAGCAGCGTGTCCTGGAACAGTGTGAGCAGTGAGCCCTGGAACAGTGTGAGCAGCGAGTCCTGGAACAGTGTGAGCATTGTGTCCCGAAACAGTGTGAGCAGCGAGCCCTGGATTAGCGTGAGCAGTGAGCCCTGGAACGGTGTGAACAATGAGCCCTGGAACAGTGTGAGCAGCGAGCCCTTGGAACAGCATGAGCAGCAAGCCCTGGAACAGTGTGAGCAGCGAGTCCTGGAACAGTGTGAGCAGTGAGTCCTGGAACAATGTGAGCAGTGAGCCATGGAACAGTGTGAGCAGTGAACACTGAAACAGTGGGAACATTGAGTCCCGGAACAGTGTGAGCAGCGAGCCCTGGAACAACATAAGCAGCGAGCCCTGGAACACTGTAAACAGCGAGTCCTGGAACAGTGTGAGCAGTGAACACTGGAACAGTGTGAGCAGCTAGCCCTGGAACATTGTGTGCAGTGAGCCTCGGAACAGTGTGAGCAGTGAACCCTGGAACAGTATGAGCAGTGAGCGCTGGAACAGCATGAGTAAAAGGTTCTGGAAAAGTGTGAGCAGTGAGCGCTGGAAAAGCAAGAGCAGTGATCCCTGGAACAGTGTGAGCAGCGAGCCCAGGAACAGTAAGAGCAGTGAGCCCTGGAACAGTGAGAACAACGAGCCCTGGAACAGTGTGAGCAGCGAGTCCTGGAACAGTGTGAGCAGCGAGCCCTGGAACACTGTGAGCAGCGAGCCCTGGAACAGTGTGAGCAGCGAGCCCTGGAACAGTGTGAGCAGCGAGCCCTGGAACACTGTGAGCAGCGAGCCCTGGAACAATGTGAGCAGTGAGCCCTGGAACAGTGTGAGCAGTGAACACTGAAACAGTGGGAACATTGAGTCCCGGAACAGTGTGAGCAGCGAGCCCTGGAACAACATAAGCAGCGAGCCCTGGAACACTGTGAACAGTGAGTCCTGGAACAGTGTGAGCAGTGAACACTGGAACAGTGTGAGCAGTGAACACTGGAACAGTGTGAGCAGCTAGCCCTGGAACATTGTGAGCAGTGAACCCTGGAACAGTATGAGCAGTGAGCGCTGGAACAGCATGAGTAAAAGGTTCTGGAAAAGTGTGAGCAGTGAGCGCTGGAACAGTGTGAGCAGCGAGCCCTGGAACAGTGTGAGCAGTGAGCCCTGGAACAGCATGAGCAGCGAGCCCTGGAACAGTGTGAGCAGCGAGTCCTGGAACAGTGTGAGCAGTGAACACTGGAACAGTGTGAGCAGTGAGTCCGGGAACAGTGTGAACATTGAGTCCCGAAACAGTGTGAGCAGCGAGCCCTGGAACAGTGTGAGTGGTGAGCACTGGCACAGCATGAGCATCGAGCCCTGGAACAGTATGAGCAGTGAGTCCTGGAACAGTGTGAGCAGCAAGTCCCGGAACAGTGTGAGCAGTGAGCCCTGGAACAGTGTGAGCAGCGAGTCCTGGAACAGTGTGAGCATTGAGTCCCGGAACAGTGTGAGCAGTGAACACTGGAACAGTGTGAGCAGTGAGTCCGGGAACAGTGTGAACATTGAGTCCCGAAACAGTGTGGGCAGCGAGCCCTGGAACAGTGCGAGCAGTGAGCCCTGGAATAGCGTGAGCAGTGAGCCCTGGAACAGCATGAGCAGCGAGCCCTGGAACAGTGTGAGCAGCGAGTCCTGGAACAGTGTGAGCAGTGAACACTGGAACAGTGTGAGCAGTGAGTCCGGGAACAGTGTGAACATTGAGTCCCGAAACAGTGTGAGCAGCGAGCCCTGGAACAATGTGAGTGGTGAGCACTGGCACAGCGTGAGAAGTGAGCCCTGGAACAGTGTGAGCAGCGAGTCCTGGAACAGTGTGAGCAGCGAGTCCCGGAACAGTGTGAGCAGTGAGCCCTGGAACAGTGTGAGCAGCGAGTCCTGGAACAGTGTGAGCAGCGAGTCCCGGAACAGTGTGAGCAGCGAGCCCAGGAACAGCTTGAGCAGTGAGCCCTGGAACAGTGTGAGCAGCGAGTTCTGGAACAGTGTGAGCAGCGAGTCCTGGAACAGTGTGAGCAGCGAGCCCTGGAACAGTGTGAGCAGTGAGACATGGAACAGTGTGAGCAGCGAGTCCTGGAACAGCATGAGCAGTGAGCCCTGGAACAGTGTGAGCAGTGAACACTGGAACAGTGTGAGCAGCGAGTCCTGGAACAGTGTGAGCAGCGAGTCCTGGAACTGTGTGAGCATTGAGTCCCGGAACAGTGTGAGCAGCGAGCCCAGGAACAGCATGAGCAGTGAGCCCTGGAACAGTGTGAGCAGTGAACACTGGAACAGTGTGAGCAGTGAACACTGGAACAGTGCGAGCAGCTAGCCCTGGAACATTGTGAGCAGTGAGCCTCGGAACAGTGTGAGCAGTGAACCCTGGAACAGTGTGAGCAGTGAGTCCTGGAACAGTGTGAGCAGTGAACCCTGGAACAGTATGAGCAGTGAGCCCTGGAACATTGTGAGCAGTGAGCCTCGGAACAGTGTGAGCAGTGAACCCTGGAACAGTATGAGCAGTGAGCGCTGGAACATCATGAGTAAATGGTTCTGGAAAAGTGTGAGCAGTGAGCGCTGGAAAAGCAAGAGCAGTGATCCCTGGAACAGGGTGAGCAGCGAGCCCAGGAACAGTAAGAGCAGTGAGCCCTGGAACAGTGTGAGCAGTGAGCCCTGGAATAGCGTGAGCAGTGAGCCCTGGAACAACATGAGCAGCGAAGCCCTGGAACAGTGTGTGCAGCGACTCCTGGAACAGTGTGAGCAGTGAGCCCTGGAACAGCGTGAGCAGTGAGCCCTGGGACAGCGTGACCAGCGAGCCCTGGAACAGTGTGAGCAGCGAGGCCTGGAACAGTGTGAGCAGTGAGTCCTGGAACAATGTGAGCAGTGAGCCCTGGAACAGTGTGAGCAGTGAACACTGGAACAGTGGGAACATTGAGTCCCGGAACAGTGTGAGCAGCGAGCCCTGGAACAACATAAGCAGCGAGCCCTGGAACAGTGTGAGCAGCGAGTCCTGGAACAGTGTGAGCAGTGAACACTGGAACAGTGTGAGCAGTGAGTCCGGGAACAGTGTGAACATTGAGTCCCGAAACAGTGTGAGCAGCGAGCCCTGGAACTGTGTGAGTGGTGAGCACTGGCACAGCGTGAGCATCGAGCCCTGGAACAGTGTGAGCAGCGAGTCCTGGAACAGTGTGAGCAGCGAGTCCCGGAACAGTGTGAGCAGTGAGCCCTGGAACAGTGTGAGCAGTGAGACCTGGAACAGCGTGTGCATCGAGCCCTGGAACAGTGTGAGCAGCGAGTCCTGGAACAGTGTGAGCAGCGAGCCCTGGAATAGCGTTAGCGGTGAGCCCTGGAACAGCGTGAGCAGAGAGCCCTGGAACAGTGTGAGCAGCGTGTCCTTGAACAGTGTGAGCAGTGAGCCCTGGAACAGTGTGAGCAGCGAGTCCTGGAACAGTGTGAGCATTGAGTCCGGGAACAGTGTGAGCAGCGAGCCCAGGAACAGCATGAGCAGTGAGCCCTGGAACAGTGTGAGCAGTGAACACTGGAACAGTGTGAGCAGCGAGTCCTGGAACAGTGTGAGCAGCGAGTCCTGGAACTGTGTGAGCATTGAGTCCCGGAACAGTGTGAGCAGCGAGCCCAGGAACAGCATGAGCAGTGAGCCCTGGAACAGTGTGAGCAGTGAACACTGGAACAGTGTGAGCAGTGAACACTGGAACAGTGCGAGCAGCTAGCCCTGGAACATTGTGAGCAGTGAGCCTCGGAACAGTGTGAGCAGTGAACCCTGGAACAGTGTGAGCAGTGAGTCCTGGAACAGTGTGAGCAGTGAACCCTGGAACAGTATGAGCAGTGAGCCCTGGAACATTGTGAGCAGTGAGCCTCGGAACAGTGTGAGCAGTGAACCCTGGAACAGTATGAGCAGTGAGCGCTGGAACATCATGAGTAAATGGTTCTGGAAAAGTGTGAGCAGTGAGCGCTGGAAAAGCAAGAGCAGTGATCCCTGGAACAGGGTGAGCAGCGAGCCCAGGAACAGTAAGAGCAGTGAGCCCTGGAACAGTGTGAGCAGTGAGCCCTGGAATAGCGTGAGCAGTGAGCCCTGGAACAACATGAGCAGCGAAGCCCTGGAACAGTGTGTGCAGCGACTCCTGGAACAGTGTGAGCAGTGAGCCCTGGAACAGCGTGAGCAGTGAGCCCTGGGACAGCGTGACCAGCGAGCCCTGGAACAGTGTGAGCAGCGAGGCCTGGAACAGTGTGAGCAGTGAGTCCTGGAACAATGTGAGCAGTGAGCCCTGGAACAGTGTGAGCAGTGAACACTGGAACAGTGGGAACATTGAGTCCCGGAACAGTGTGAGCAGCGAGCCCTGGAACAACATAAGCAGCGAGCCCTGGAACAGTGTGAGCAGCGAGTCCTGGAACAGTGTGAGCAGTGAACACTGGAACAGTGTGAGCAGTGAGTCCGGGAACAGTGTGAACATTGAGTCCCGAAACAGTGTGAGCAGCGAGCCCTGGAACTGTGTGAGTGGTGAGCACTGGCACAGCGTGAGCATCGAGCCCTGGAACAGTGTGAGCAGCGAGTCCTGGAACAGTGTGAGCAGCGAGTCCCGGAACAGTGTGAGCAGTGAGCCCTGGAACAGTGTGAGCAGTGAGACCTGGAACAGCGTGTGCATCGAGCCCTGGAACAGTGTGAGCAGCGAGTCCTGGAACAGTGTGAGCAGCGAGCCCTGGAATAGCGTTAGCGGTGAGCCCTGGAACAGCGTGAGCAGAGAGCCCTGGAACAGTGTGAGCAGCGTGTCCTTGAACAGTGTGAGCAGTGAGCCCTGGAACAGTGTGAGCAGCGAGTCCTGGAACAGTGTGAGCATTGAGTCCGGGAACAGTGTGAGCAGCGAGCCCAGGAACAGCATGAGCAGTGAGCCCTGGAACACTGTGAACAACGAGCCCTGGAACTGTGTGAGCAGCGAGCCCTGGAACAGCGTGAGCATCGAGCCCTGGAACAGTGTGACCAGCGAGTTCTGGAACAGTGTGAGCAGCGAGTCTTGGAACTGTGTGAGCATTGAGTCCCGGAACAGTGTGAGCAGCGAGCCCAGGAACAGCATGAGCAGTGAACCCTGGAACACTGTAAACAACGAGCCCTGGAACAGTGTGAGCAGCGAGCCCAGGAACAGCATGAGCAGTGAACCCTGGAACACTGTAAACAACGAGCCCTGGAACAGTGTGAGCAGCGAGCCCTGGAACAGCGTGAGCATCGAGCCCTGGAACAGTGTGACCAGCGAGTTCTGGAACAGTGTGAGCATGGAGTCCTGGAACAGTGTGAGCAGCGAGCCCTGGAATAGCATTAGCGGTGAGCCCTGGAACAGCGTGAGCAGCAAGCCCAGGAACAGTGTGAGCAGCGTGTCCTGGAACAGTGTGAGCAGTGAGCCCTGGAACAGTGTGAGCAGCGAATCCTGGAACAGTGTGAGCATTGTGTCCCGGAACAGTGTGAGCAGCGAGCCCTGGAATAGCGTGAGCAGTGAGCCCTGGAACAGTGAGAACAACGAGCCCTGGAACAGTGTGAGCAGCGGGCCCTGGAACAGCATGAGCAGCGAGCCCTGGAACAGTGTGAGCAGCGAGTCCTGGAACAGTGTGAGCATTGAGTCCCGGAATACTGTGAGCAGCGAGCCCTGGATTAGCGTGAGCAGTGGGCCCTGGAACAGTGTGAACAACGAGCCCTGGAACAGTGTGAGCAGCGAGCCCTTGGAACAGCATGAGCAGCGAGCCCTGGAACAGTGTGAGCAGCGAGTCCTGGAACAGTGTGAGCAGTGAACACTGGAACAGTGTGAGCAGTGAGTCCGGGAACAGTGTGAACATTGAGTCCCGGAACAGTGTGAGCAGCGAGCCCTGGAACAGTGTGAGTGGTGAGCACTGGCAAAGCGTGAGAATCGAGCCCTGGAACAGTGTGAGCAGCGAGTCCTGGAACAGTGTGAGCAGCAAGTCCCGGAACAGTGCGAGCAGTGAGCCCTGAAACAGTGTGAGCAGTGAGACCTGGAACAGCGTGAGCATCGAGCCCTGGAACAGTGTGAGCAGTGAGTCCTGGAACAGTGTGAGCAGCGAGCCCTGGAACAGTGTGAGCAGCGAGTCCCGGAACAGTGTGAGCAGTGAACACTGGAACAGTGTGAGCAACTAGCCCTGGAAAAGTGCGAAAAGCAAAAACTGGAACAGTGTGAACAGCGAGGCTTGGAACATTGTGAGCAGTGACCCCTAGAAATGCGTGAGCAGCATGCCCTGGAACAGTGTGAGCAGCGAGTCCTAGAACATTATGAGCAGTGAACACTGGAACAGGGTGAGCAGTGAGTCCTGGAACAGTGTGAGCAGTGAGTTCTGGAACAGTGTGAGCAGTGATCCCTGGAACAGTGTGAGCAGTGAGTCCGGAACAGCGTGAGCAGCAAGCCCTGGAACAGTGTGAGCAGCGAGTCCGGGAACAGTGTGAGCATTGAACACTGGAATAGTGTGAGCAGTGAGTCCTGGAACAGTGTGAACATTGAGTCCCGGGACAGAGTGAGCAGCGAGCCCTGGAATAGCGTGAGCAGTGAGCCCTGGAACATTGTGAACAGCGAGCCCTGGAACAGCATGAGCAGCGAGCCCTGGAACAGTGTGAGCAGTGAACACTGGAACAGTGTGAGCAGCGAGCCCTGGAACAGTGTGAGCAGTGAACACTGGAACAGTGTGAGCAGCGAGCCCTGGAACAGTGTGAGCAGTGAGTCCTTGAACAGTGTGAGCAGCGAGCCTTGGAACAGTGTGAGCAGTGAGCCCTGGAACAGTGTGAGCAGTGAGTCCTGGAATAGTGTGAGCAGTGAGCCCAGCAAAAGTGTGAGCAGTGAGCCCGTAACAGAATGAGCAGCAAGCCCTTGAACAGTGTGCAAAGCGAGAACTGGAATAGAATGAACAGCGAGTCCTGGAGCAGTGTGAAAAGCGAGCCCTGGAACAGTGTGAGCAGCGATCCCTGGAACAGCATGAGCAGCGATCCCTGGAACAGCATGAGCAGCGAGTCCTGGAACATTATGAGCAGTGAACACTGGAACAGGGTGAGCAGTGAGTCCTGGAACAGTGTGAGCAGTGAGTTCTGGAACAGTGTGAGCAGTGAGTCCGGAACAGCGTGAGCAGCAAGCCCTGGAACAGTGTGAGCAGCGAGTCCTGGAACAGTGTGAGCATTGAACACTGTAATAGTGTGAGCATTGAGTCCTGGAACAGTGTGAACATTGAGTCCCGGAACAGAGTGAGCAGCGAGCCCTGGAATACCGTGAGCAGTGAGCCCTGGAACAGTGTGAACAGCATGTCCTGGAGCAGTGTGAACAGCAAGCCCTGGAACAGAGTGAGCAGTGAGCCCTGGAATAGCGTGAGCAGTGAGCCCTGGAATAAAATGAGCAGCGAGCCCTGGAACAGTGTGAGCAGCGAGTCCTGGAACAGTGTGAGCAGTGAACACTGGAACAGTGTGAGCAGTGAGTCCGGGAACAGTGTGAACATTGAGTCCCGAAACAGTGTGAGCAGCGAGCCCTGGAACTGTGTGAGTGGTGAGCACTGGCACAGCGTGAGCATCGAGTCCTGGAACAGTGTGAGCAGCGAGTCCTGGAACAGTGTGAGCAGCGAGTCCTGGAACAGTGTGAGCAGCGAGTCCTGGAACATTATGAGCAGTGAACACTGGAACAGGGTGAGCAGTGAGTCCTGGAACAGTGTGAGCAGTGAGTTCTGGAACAGTGTGAGCAGTGATCCCTGGAACAGTGTGAGCAGTGAGTCCGGAACAGCGTGAGCAGCAAGCCCTGGAACAGTGTGAGCATTGAACACTGGAATAGTGTGGGCAGTTAGTCCTGGAACAGTGTGAACATTGAGTCCCGGAACAGAGTGAGCAGCGAGCCCTGGAATAGCGTGAGCAGTGAGCCCTGGAACAGTGTGAACAGCGAGCCCTGGAACAGTGTGAGCAGTGAGTCCTGGAACAGCATGAGCAGTGAGCCCTGGAACAGTGTGAGCAGTGAACACTGGAACAGTGTGAGCAGCGAGCCCTGGAACAGTGTGAGCAGTGAACACTGGAACAGTGTGAGCAGCGAGCCCTGGAACAGTGTGAGCAGTGAGTCCTTGAACAGTGTGAGCAGCGAGCCTTGGAACAGTGTGAGCAGTGAGCCCTGGAACAGTGTGAGCAGTGAGTCCGGAACAGCGTGAGCAGCAAGCCCTGGAACAGTGTGAGCAGCGAGTCCTGGAACAGTGTGAGCATTGAACACTGGAATAGTGTGAGCAGTGAGTCCTGGAACAGTGTGAACATTGAGTCCCGGAACAGAGTGAGCAGCGAGCCCTGGAATACCGTGAGCAGTGAGCCCTGGAACAGTGTGAACAGCAAGCCCTGGAACAGTGTGAGCAGTGAATCCTGGAACAGCATGAGCAGCGAGCCCTGGAACAGTGTGAGCAGTGAACACTGGAACAGTGTGAGCAGCGAGCCCTGGAACAGTGTGAGCAGTGAGCCCTGGAACAGTGTGAGCAGCGAGTCCTGGAACAGTATGAGCAGTGCACACTGGAACAGTGTGAGCAGTGAGTCCTGGAACAGCATGAGCAGCGAGCCCTGGAACAGTGTGAGCAGTGAACACTGGAACAGTGTGAGCAGCAAGCCCTGGAACAGTGTGAGCAGTGAACACTGGAACAGTGTGAGCAGCGAGCCCTGGAACAGTGTGAGCAGTGAGTCCTTGAACAGTGTGAGCAGCGAGCCTTGGAACAGTGTGAGCAGTGAGCCCTGGAACAGTGTGAGCAGTGAGTCCTGGAATAGTGTGAGCAGTGAGCCCTGCAAAAGTGTGAGCAGTGAGCCCGTAACAGGATGAGCAGCAAGCCCTTGAACAGTGTGCAAAGCGAGAACTGGAATAGAATGAACAGCGAGTCCTGGAGCAGTGTGAAAAGTGAGCCCTGGAACAGTGTGAGCAGCGATCCCTGGAACAGCATGAGCAGCGATCCCTGGAACAGCATGAGCAGCGAGTCCTGGAACATTATGAGCAGTGAACACTGGAACAGGGTGAGCAGTGAGTCCTGGAACAGTGTGAGCAGTGAGTTCTGGAACAGTGTGAGCAGTGAGTTCTGGAACAGTGTGAGCAGTGAGTCCGGAACAGCGTGAGCAGCAAGCCCTGGAACAGTGTGAGCAGCGAGTCCTGGAACAGTGTGAGCATTGAACACTGTAATAGTGTGAGCAGTGAGTCCTGGAACAGTGTGAACATTGAGTCCCGGAACAGAGTGAGCAGCGAGCCCTGGAATACCGTGAGCAGTGAGCCCTGGAACAGTGTGAACAGCATGTCCTGGAGCAGTGTGAACAGCAAGCCCTGGAACAGAGTGAGCAGTGAGCCCTGGAATAGCGTGAGCAGTGAGCCCTGGAATAAAATGAGCAGCGAGCCCTGGAACAGTGTGAGCAGCGAGTCCTGGAACAGTGTGAGCAGTGAACACTGGAACAGTGTGAGCAGTAAGTCCGGGAACAGTGTGAACATTGAGTCCCGAAACAGTGTGAGCAGCGAGCCCTGGAACTGTGTGAGTGGTGAGCACTGGCACAGCGTGAGCATCGAGCCCTGGAACAGTGTGAGCAGCGAGTCCTGGAACAGTGTGAGCAGCGAGTCCTGGAACATTATGAGCAGTGAACACTGGAACAGGGTGAGCAGTGAGTCCTGGAACAGTGTGAGCAGTGAGTTCTGGAACAGTGTGAGCAGTGATCCCTGGAACAGTGTGAGCAGTGAGTCCGGAACAGCGTGAGCAGCAAGCCCTGGAACAGTGTGAGCATTGAACACTGGAATAGTGTGGGCAGTTAGTCCTGGAACAGTGTGAACATTGAGTCCCAGAACAGAGTTAGCAGCGAGCCCTGGAATAGGGTGAGCAGTGAGCCCTGGAACAGTGTGAACAGCGAGCCCTGGAACAGTGTGAGCAGTGAGTCCTGGAACAGCATGAGCAGTGAGCCCTGGAACAGTGTGAGCAGTGAACACTGGAACAGTGTGAGCAGCGAGCCCTGGAACAGTGTGAGCAGTGAACACTGGAACAGTGTGAGCAGCGAGCCCTGGAACAGTGTGAGCAGTGAGTCCTTGAACAGTGTGAGCAGCGAGCCTTGGAACAGTGTGAGCAGTGAGCCCTGGAACAGTGTGAGCAGTGAGTCCGGAACAGCGTGAGCAGCAAGCCCTGGAACAGTGTGAGCAGCGAGTCCTGGAACAGTGTGAGCATTGAACACTGGAATAGTGTGAGCAGTGAGTCCTGGAACAGTGTGAACATTGAGTCCCGGAACAGAGTGAGCAGCGAGCCCTGCA
This sequence comes from Chiloscyllium plagiosum, assembly GCF_037043375.1. Taxonomy (NCBI): domain Eukaryota; kingdom Metazoa; phylum Chordata; class Chondrichthyes; order Orectolobiformes; family Hemiscylliidae; genus Chiloscyllium; species Chiloscyllium plagiosum. Next base: position 49,138,712 of record NW_028270153.1, on the reverse strand, counting down.
ATACCGTGAGCAGTGAGCCCTGGAACAGTGTGAACAGCAAGCCCTGGAACAGTGTGAGCAGGGAATCCTGGAACAGCATGAGCAGCGAGCCCTTGAACAGTGTGAGCAGTGAACACTGGAACAGTGTGAGCAGCGAGCCCTGGAACAGTGTGAGCAGTGAGTCCTGGAACAGTGTGAGCAGCGAGCCCTGGAACAGTGTGAGCAGTGAGACATGGAACATTGTGAGCAGCGAGTCCTGGAACTGTGTGAGCATTGAGTCCCGGAACAGTGTGAGCAGCGAGCCCAGGAACAGCATGAGCAGTGAGCCCTGGAACACTGTGAACAACGAGCCCTGGAACTGTGTGAGCAGCGAGCCCTGGAACAGCATGAGCATCGAGCCCTGGAACAGTGTGACCAGCGAGTTCTGGAACGGTGTGAGCATCGGGTCCTGGAACAGTGTGAGCAGCGAGCCCTGGAATAGCGTTAGCGGTGAGCCCTGGAACAGCGTGAGCAGCGAGCCCTGGAACAGTGTGAGCAGCGTGTCCTGGAACAGTGTGAGCAGTGAGCCCTGGAACAGTGTGAGCAGCGAGTCCTGGAACAGTGTGAGCATTGTGTCCCGAAACAGTGTGAGCAGCGAGCCCTGGATTAGCGTGAGCAGTGAGCCCTGGAACGGTGTGAACAATGAGCCCTGGAACAGTGTGAGCAGCGAGCCCTTGGAACAGCATGAGCAGCAAGCCCTGGAACAGTGTGAGCAGCGAGTCCTGGAACAGTGTGAGCAGTGAGTCCTGGAACAATGTGAGCAGTGAGCCATGGAACAGTGTGAGCAGTGAACACTGAAACAGTGGGAACATTGAGTCCCGGAACAGTGTGAGCAGCGAGCCCTGGAACAACATAAGCAGCGAGCCCTGGAACACTGTAAACAGCGAGTCCTGGAACAGTGTGAGCAGTGAACACTGGAACAGTGTGAGCAGCTAGCCCTGGAACATTGTGTGCAGTGAGCCTCGGAACAGTGTGAGCAGTGAACCCTGGAACAGTATGAGCAGTGAGCGCTGGAACAGCATGAGTAAAAGGTTCTGGAAAAGTGTGAGCAGTGAGCGCTGGAAAAGCAAGAGCAGTGATCCCTGGAACAGTGTGAGCAGTGAGCCCAGGAACAGTAAGAGCAGTGAGCCCTGGAACAGTGAGAACAACGAGCCCTGGAACAGTGTGAGCAGCGAGCCCTGGAACAGTGTGAGCAGCGAGTCCTGGAACAGTGTGAGCAGCGAGCCCTGGAACACTGTGAGCAGCGAGCCCTGGAACAGTGTGAGCAGCGAGTCCTGGAACAGTGTGTGCAGTGAGTCCTGGAACAATGTGAGCAGTGAGCCCTGGAACAGTGTGAGCAGTGAACACTGAAACAGTGGGAACATTGAGTCCCGGAACAGTGTGAGCAGCGAGCCCTGGAACAACATAAGCAGCGAGCCCTGGAACACTGTGAACAGTGAGTCCTGGAACAGTGTGAGCAGTGAACACTGGAACAGTGTGAGCAGTGAACACTGGAACAGTGTGAGCAGCTAGCCCTGGAACATTGTGAGCAGTGAACCCTGGAACAGTATGAGCAGTGAGCGCTGGAACAGCATGAGTAAAAGGTTCTGGAAAAGTGTGAGCAGTGAGCGCTGGAACAGTGTGAGCAGCGAGCCCTGGAACAGTGTGAGCAGTGAGCCCTGGAATAGCGTGAGCAGTGAGCCCTGGAACAGCATGAGCAGCGAGCCCTGGAACAGTGTGAGCAGCGAGTCCTGGAACAGTGTGAGCAGTGAACACTGGAACAGTGTGAGCAGTGAGTCCGGGAACAGTGTGAACATTGAGTCCCGAAACAGTGTGAGCAGCGAGCCCTGGAACAGTGTGAGTGGTGAGCACTGGCACAGCGTGAGCATCGAGCCCTGGAACAGTATGAGCAGTGAGTCCTGGAACAGTGTGAGCAGCAAGTCCCGGAACAGTGTGAGCAGTGAGCCCTGGAACAGTGTGAGCAGCGAGTCCTGGAACAGTGTGAGCATTGAGTCCCGGAACAGTGTGAGCAGTGAACACTGGAACAGTGTGAGCAGTGAGTCCGGGAACAGTGTGAACATTGAGTCCCGAAACAGTGTGGGCAGCGAGCCCTGGAACAGTGCGAGCAGTGAGCCCTGGAATAGCGTGAGCAGTGAGCCCTGGAACAGCATGAGCAGCGAGCCCTGGAACAGTGTGAGCAGCGAGTCCTGGAACAGTGTGAGCAGTGAACACTGGAACAGTGTGAGCAGTGAGTCCGGGAACAGTGTGAACATTGAGTCCCGAAACAGTGTGAGCAGCGAGCCCTGGAACAATGTGAGTGGTGAGCACTGGCACAGCGTGAGCAGTGAGCCCTGGAACAGTGTGAGCAGCGAGTCCTGGAACAGTGTGAGCAGCGAGTCCCGGAACAGTGTGAGCAGTGAGCCCTGGAACAGTGTGAGCAGCGAGTCCTGGAACAGTGTGAGCATTGAGTTCCGGAACAGTGTGAGCAGCGAGCCCAGGAACAGCTTGAGCAGTGAGCCCTGGAACAGTGTGAGCAGCGAGTTCTGGAACAGTGTGAGCAGCGAGTCCTGGAACAGTGTGAGCAGCGAGCCCTGGAACAGTGTGAGCAGTGAGACATGGAACAGTGTGAGCAGCGAGTCCTGGAACAGCATGAGCAGTGAGCCCTGGAACAGTGTGAGCAGTGAACACTGGAACAGTGTGAGCAGCGAGTCCTGGAACAGTGTGAGCAGCGAGTGCTGGAACTGTGTGAGCATTGAGTCCCGGAACAGTGTGAGCAGCGAGCCCAGGAACAGCATGAGCAGTGAGCCCTGGAACAGTGTGAGCAGTGAACACTGGAACAGTGTGAGCAGTGAACACTGGAACAGTGCGAGCAGCTAGCCCTGGAACATTGTGAGCAGTGAGCCTCGGAACAGTGTGAGCAGTGAACCCTGGAACAGTGTGAGCAGTGAGTCCTGGAACAGTGTGAGCAGTGAACCCTGGAACAGTATGAGCAGTGAGCCCTGGAACATTGTGAGCAGTGAGCCTCGGAACAGTGTGAGCAGTGAACCCTGGAACAGTATGAGCAGTGAGCGCTGGAACATCATGAGTAAATGGTTCTGGAAAAGAGTGAGCAGTAAGCGCTGGAAAAGCAAGAGCAGTGATCCCTGGAACAGGGTGAGCAGCGAGCCCAGGAACAGTAAGAGCAGTGAGCCCTGGAACAGTGTGAGCAGTGAGCCCTGGAATAGCGTGAGCAGTGAGCCCTGGAACAACATGAGCAGCGAAGCCCTGGAACAGTGTGCAGCGACTCCTGGAACAGTGTGTGCAGTGAGCCCTGGAACAGCGTGAGCAGTGAGCCCTGGGACAGCGTGACCAGCGAGCCCTGGAACAGTGTGAGCAGCGAGGCCTGGAACAGTGTGAGCAGTGAGTCCTGGAACAATGTGAGCAGTGAGCCCTGGAACAGTGTGAGCAGTGAACACTGGAACAGTGGGAACATTGAGTCCCGGAACAGTGTGAGCAGCGAGCCCTGGAACAATATAAGCAGCGAGCCCTGGAACAGTGTGAGCAGCGAGTCCTGGAACAGTGTGAGCAGTGAACACTGGAACAGTGTGAGCAGTGAGTCCGGGAACAGTGTGAACATTGAGTCCCGAAACAGTGTGAGCAGCGAGCCCTGGAACTGTGTGAGTGGTGAGCACTGGCACAGCGTGAGCATCGAGCCCTGGAACAGTGTGAGCAGCGAGCCCTGGAACAGTGTGAGCAGTGAGCCCTGGAATAGCGTGAGCAGTGAGCCCTGGAACAGCATGAGCAGCGAGCCCTGGAACAGTGTGAGCAGCGAGTCCTGGAACAGTGTGAGCAGTGAACACTGGAACAGTGTGAGCAGTGAGTCCGGGAACAGTGTGAACATTGAGTCCCGAAACAGTGTGAGCAGCGAGCCCTGGAACAGTGTGAGTGGTGAGCACTGGCACAGCGTGAGCATCGAGCCCTGGAACAGTATGAGCAGTGAGTCCTGGAACAGTGTGAGCAGCAAGTCCCGGAACAGTGTGAGCAGTGAGCCCTGGAACAGTGTGAGCAGCGAGTCCTGGAACAGTGTGAGCATTGAGTCCCGGAACAGTGTGAGCAGTGAACACTGGAACAGTGTGAGCAGTGAGTCCGGGAACAGTGTGAACATTGAGTCCCGAAACAGTGTGGGCAGCGAGCCCTGGAACAGTGCGAGCAGTGAGCCCTGGAATAGCGTGAGCAGTGAGCCCTGGAACAGCATGAGCAGCGAGCCCTGGAACAGTGTGAGCAGCGAGTCCTGGAACAGTGTGAGCAGTGAACACTGGAACAGTGTGAGCAGTGAGTCCGGGAACAGTGTGAACATTGAGTCCCGAAACAGTGTGAGCAGCGAGCCCTGGAACAATGTGAGTGGTGAGCACTGGCACAGCGTGAGCAGTGAGCCCTGGAACAGTGTGAGCAGCGAGTCCTGGAACAGTGTGAGCAGCGAGTCCCGGAACAGTGTGAGCACTGAGCCCTGGAACAGTGTGAGCAGCGAGTCCTGGAACAGTGTGAGCATTGAGTCCCGGAACAGTGTGAGCAGCGAGCCCAGGAACAGCTTGAGCAGTGAGCCCTGGAACAGTGTGAGCAGCGAGTTCTGGAACAGTGTGAGCAGCGAGCCCTGGAACAGTGTGAGCAGTGAGACATGGAACAGTGTGAGCAGCGAGTCCTGGAACAGCATGAGCAGTGAGCCCTGGAACAGTGTGAGCAGTGAACACTGGAACAGTGTGAGCAGCGAGTCCTGGAACAGTGTGAGCAGCGAGTCCTGGAACTGTGTGAGCATTGAGTCCCGGAACAGTGTGAGCAGCGAGCCCAGGAACAGCATGAGCAGTGAGCCCTGGAACAGTGTGAGCAGTGAACACTGGAACAGTGTGAGCAGTGAACACTGGAACAGTGCGAGCAGCTAGCCCTGGAACATTGTGAGCAGTGAGCCTCGGAACAGTGTGAGCAGTGAACCCTGGAACAGTGTGAGCAGTGAGTCCTGGAACAGTGTGAGCAGTGAACCCTGGAACAGTATGAGCAGTGAGCCCTGGAACATTGTGAGCAGTGAGCCTCGGAACAGTGTGAGCAGTGAACCCTGGAACAGTATGAGCAGTGAGCGCTGGAACATCATGAGTAAATGGTTCTGGAAAAGTGTGAGCAGTGAGCGCTGGAAAAGCAAGAGCAGTGATCCCTGGAACAGGGTGAGCAGCGAGCCCAGGAACAGTAAGAGCAGTGAGCCCTGGAACAGTGTGAGCAGTGAGCCCTGGAATAGTGTGAGCAGTGAGCCCTGGAACAACATGAGCAGCGAAGCCCTGGAACAGTGTGCAGCGACTCCTGGAACAGTGTGAGCAGTGAGCCCTGGAACAGCGTGAGCAGTGAGCCCTGGGACAGCGTGACCAGCGAGCCCTGGAACAGTGTGAGCAGCGAGGCCTGGAACAGTGTGAGCAGTGAGTCCTGGAACAATGTGAGCAGTGAGCCCTGGAACAGTGTGAGCAGTGAACACTGGAACAGTGGGAACATTGAGTCCCGGAACAGTGTGAGCAGCGAGCCCTGGAACAACATAAGCAGCGAGCCCTGGAACAGTGTGAGCAGCGAGTCCTGGAACAGGGTGAACATTGAGTCCCGAAACAGTGTGAGCAGCGAGCCCTGGAACTGTGTGAGTGGTGAGCACTGGCACAGCGTGAGCATCGAGCCCTGGAACAGTGTGAGCAGCGAGTCCTGGAACAGTGTGAGCAGCGAGTCCCGGGACAGTGTGAGCAGTGAGCCCTGGAACAGTGTGAGCAGTGAGACCTGGAACAGCGTGTGCATCGAGCCCTGGAACAGTGTGAGCAGCGAGTCCTGGAACAGTGTGAGCAGCGAGCCCTGGAATAGCGTTAGCGGTGAGCCCTGGAACAGCGTGAGCAGAGAGCCCTGGAACAGTGTGAGCAGCGTGTCCTTGAACAGTGTGAGCAGTGAGCCCTGGAACAGTGTGAGCAGCGAGTCCTGGAACAGTGTGAGCATTGAGTCCGGGAACAGTGTGAGCAGCGAGCCCAGGAACAGCATGAGCAGTGAGCCCTGGAACACTGTGAACAACGAGCCCTGGAACTGTGTGAGCAGCGAGCCCTGGAACAGCGTGAGCATCGAGCCCTGGAACAGTGTGACCAGCGAGTTCTGGAACAGTGTGAGCAGCGAGTCTTGGAACTGTGTGAGCATTGAGTCCCGGAACAGTGTGAGCAGCGAGCCCAGGAACAGCATGAGCAGTGAACCCTGGAACACTGTAAACAACGAGCCCTGGAACAGTGTGAGCAGCGAGCCCAGGAACAGCATGAGCAGTGAACCCTGGAACACTGTAAACAACGAGCCCTGGAACAGTGTGAGCAGCGAGCCCTGGAACAGCGTGAGCATCGAGCCCTGGAACAGTGTGACCAGCGAGTTCTGGAACAGTGTGAGCATGGAGTCCTGGAACAGTGTGAGCAGCGAGCCCTGGAATAGCGTTAGCGGTGAGCCCTGGAACAGCGTGAGCAGCAAGCCCAGGAACAGTGTGAGCAGCGTGTCCTGGAACAGTGTGAGTAGTGAGCCCTGGAACAGTGTGAGCAGCGAATCCTGGAACAGTGTGAGCATTGTGTCCCGGAACAGTGTGAGCAGCGAGCCCTGGAATAGCGTGAGCAGTGAGCCCTGGAACAGTGAGAACAACGAGCCCTGGAACAGTGTGAGCAGCGAGCCCTGGAACAGCATGAGCAGCGAGCCCTGGAACAGTGTGAGCAGCGAGTCCTATAACAGTGTGAGCATTGAGTCCCGGAATACTGTGAGCAGCGAGCCCTGGATTAGCGTGAGCAGTGAGCCCTGGAACAGTGTGAACAACGAGCCCTGGAACAGTGTGAGCAGCGAGCCCTTGAAACAGCATGAGCAGCGAGCCCTGGAACAGTGTGAGCAGCGAGTCCTGGAACAGTGTGAGCAGTGAACACTGGAACAGTGTGAGCAGTGAGTCCGGGAACAGTGTGAACATTGAGTCCCGACACAGTGTGAGCAGCGAGCCCTGGAACAGTGTGAGTGGTGAGCACTGGCAAAGCGTGAGAATCGAGCCCTGGAACAGTGTGAGCAGCGAGTCCTGGAACAGTGTGAGCAGCAAGTCCCGGAACAGTGCGAGCAGTGAGCCCTGAAACAGTGTGAGCAGTGAGACCTGGAACAGCGTGAGCATCGAGCCCTGGAACAGTGTGAGCAGCGAGTCCTGGAACAGTGTGAGCAGCGAGCCCTGGAACAGTGTGAGCAGCGAGTCCCGGAACAGTGTGAGCAGTGAACACTGGAACAGTGTGAGCAACTAGCCCTGGAAAAGTGCGAAAAGCAAAAACTGGAACAGTGTGAACAGCGAGGCTTGGAACATTGTGAGCAGTGACCCCTAGAAATGCGTGAGCAGCATGCCCTGGAACAGTGTGAGCAGCGAGTCCTGGAACATTATGAGCAGTGAACACTGGAACAGGGTGAGCAGTGAGTCCTGGAACAGTGTGAGCAGTGAGTTCTGGAACAGTGTGAGCAGTGATCCCTGGAACAGTGTGAGCAGTGAGTCCGGAACAGCGTGAGCAGCAAGCCCTGGAACAGTGTGAGCAGCGAGTCCGGGAACAGTGTGAGCATTGAACACTGGAATAGTGTGAGCAGTGAGTCCTGGAACAGTGTGAACATTGAGTCCCGGGACAGAGTGAGCAGCGAGCCCTGGAATAGCGTGAGCAGTGAGCCCTGGAACATTGTGAACAGCGAGCCCTGGAACAGCGTGAGCAGTGAGTCCTGGAACAGCATGAGCAGCGAGCCCTGGAACAGTGTGAGCAGTGAACACTGGAACAGTGTGAGCAGCGAGCCCTGGAACAGTGTGAGCAGTGAACACTGGAACAGTGTGAGCAGCGAGCCCTGGAACAGTGTGAGCAGTGAGTCCTTGAACAGTGTGAGCAGCGAGCCTTGGAACAGTGTGAGCAGTGAGCCCTGGAACAGTGTGAGCAGTGAGTCCTGGAATAGTGTGAGCAGTGAGCCCTGCAAAAGTGTGAGCAGTGAGCCCGTAACAGAATGAGCAGCAAGCCCTTGAACAGTGTGCAAAGCGAGAACTGGAATAGAATGAACAGCGAGTCCTGGAGCAGTGTGAAAAGCGAGCCCTGGAACAGTGTGAGCAGCGATCCCTGGAACAGCATGAGCAGCGATCCCTGGAACAGCATGAGCAGCGAGTCCTGGAACATTATGAGCAGTGAACACTGGAACAGGGTGAGCAGTGAGTCCTGGAACAGTGTGAGCAGTGAGTTCTGGAACAGTGTGAGCAGTGAGTCCGGAACAGCGTGAGCAGCAAGCCCTGGAACAGTGTGAGCAGCGAGTCCTGGAACAGTGTGAGCATTGAACACTGTAATAGTGTGAGCAGTGAGTCCTGGAACAGTGTGAACATTGAGTCCCGGAACAGAGTGAGCAGCGAGCCCTGGAATACCGTGAGCAGTGAGCCCTGGAACAGTGTGAACAGCATGTCCTGGAGCAGTGTGAACAGCAAGCCCTTGAACAGAGTGAGCAGTGAGCCCTGGAATAGCGTGAGCAGTGAGCCCTGGAATAAAATGAGCAGCGAGCCCTGGAACAGTGTGAGCAGCGAGTCCTGGAACAGTGTGAGCAGTGAACACTGGAACAGTGTGAGCAGTGAGTCCGGGAACAGTGTGAACATTGAGTCCCGAAACAGTGTGAGCAGCGAGCCCTGGAACTGTGTGAGTGGTGAGCACTGGCACAGCGTGAGCATCGAGTCCTGGAACAGTGTGAGCAGCGAGTCCTGGAACAGTGTGAGCAGCGAGTCCTGGAACATTATGAGCAGTGAACACTGGAACAGGGTGAGCAGTGAGTCCTGGAACAGTGTGAGCAGTGAGTTCTGGAACAGTGTGAGCAGTGATCCCTGGAACAGTGTGAGCAGTGAGTCCGGAACAGCGTGAGCAGCAAGCCCTGGAACAGTGTGAGCATTGAACACTGGAATAGTGTGGGCAGTTAGTCCTGGAACAGTGTGAACATTGAGTCCCGGAACAGAGTGAGCAGCGAGCCCTGGAATAGCGTGAGCAGTGAGCCCTGGAACAGTGTGAACAGCGAGCCCTGGAACAGTGTGAGCAGTGAGTCCTGGAACAGCATGAGCAGTGAGCCCTGGAACAGTGTGAGCAGTGAACACTGGAACAGTGTGAGCAGCGAGCCCTGGAACAGTGTGAGCAGTGAACACTGGAACAGTGTGAGCAGCGAGCCCTGGAACAGTGTGAGCAGTGAGTCCTTGAACAGTGTGAGCAGCGAGCCTTGGAACAGTGTGAGCAGTGAGCCCTGGAACAGTGTGAGCAGTGAGTCCGGAACAGCGTGAGCAGCAAGCCCTGGAACAGTGTGAGCAGCGAGTCCTGGAACAGTGTGAGCATTGAACACTGGAATAGTGTGAGCAGTGAGTCCTGGAACAGTGTGAACATTGAGTCCCGGAACAGAGTGAGCAGCGAGCCCTGCAATACCGTGAGCAGTGAGCCCTGGAACAGTGTGAACAGCAAGCCCTGGAACAGTGTGAGCAGTGAATCCTGGAACAGCATGAGCAGCGAGCCCTGGAACAGTGTGAGCAGTGAACACTGGAACAGTGTGAGCAGCGAGCCCTGGAACAGTGTGAGCAGTGAGCCCTGGAACAGTGTGAGCAGTGAGTCCTGGAATAGTGTGAGCAGTGAGCCCTGCAAAAGTGTGAGCAGTGAGCCCGTAACAGGATGAGCAGCAAGCCCTTGAACAGTGTGCAAAGCGAGAACTGGAATAGAATGAACAGCGAGTCCTGGAGCAGTGTGAAAAGCGAGCCCTGGAACAGTGTGAGCAGCGATCCCTGGAACAGCATGAGCAGCGATCCCTGGAACAGCATGAGCAGCGAGTCCTGGAACATTATGAGCAGTGAACACTGGAACAGTGTGAGCAGCGAGTCCTGGAACAATGTGAACATTGAGTCCCGGAACAGTGTGAGCAGTGAGTCCTGGAACAGTGTGAGCAGTGAACACTGGAACAGTGTGAGCAGCGAGTCCTGGAACAGTGTGAGCAGTGAATACTGGAACAGTGTGAGCAACGAGTTCTGGAACAGTGTGAGCACTGAGTGCCTGACCAGCAAGAGCAGGGATCCCTGGAACAGTGTGAGCAGTGAGACCTGGAACAGTGTGAGTGGTGAGCCCTGGAACAGCATGAGCAGCGAGTCCTGGAACAGTGTGAGCAGTGAGACCGGGAACAGTGTGAGCAGTGAATACGGGAACCGTGTGAGCAACGAGTTCTGGAACAGTGTGAGCACTGAGTTCTGGACCAGCAAGAGCAGGGATTCCTGGAACAGTGTGAGCAGTGAGCCCTGGAACAGCGTAAGCAGCGAGTCCTGGAACAGCATGAGCAGCGAGTCCTGGAACAGTGTGAGCAGTGAGCCCGGGAACAGTGTGAGCAGTGAATACTGGAACCGTGTGAGCAACGAGTTCTGGAACAGTGTGAGCAGTGAGCGCTGGAACAGCAAGAGCAGGGATCCCTGGAACAGTGTGAGCAGTGAACACTGGAACAATGTGTGCAGCGAGTCCTGGAACAGTGTGAGCAGCGGATCCTGGAACAGTGTGAGCAACGGGTTCTGGAACAGTGTGAGCAGTGAGCCCTGGAACAGTGTGAAAAGCGGGAACTGGAACAGTGTGAACAGGGAGTTCCGGAGCAGTGTGAACAGCGTGCCCTCGAACAGTGTGAAAAGCTAGAACTGGAACAGTGTGAACAGCGAGTCCTGGAGCAGTGTGAACAGCGAGCCTTGGAACAGTGTGAGCAGTGAGCCCTGGAACAGCATGAGCAAAGGGTTCTGGATAAGTGTGAGCTGTGAGCACTGGAAAAGCAAAAGCAGTGATCCCTGGAACAGTGTGAGCAGTGAGCCCAGGAACAGTAAGAGCAGTGAGCCCGGAACAGCGTGAGCAGCAAGCCCTGGAACAGTGTGAGCAGTGAATACTGGAACAGTGTGAGCAGCGAGTCCTGGAACAGTGTGAGCAGTGAGACCTGGAACAATGTGAGCAGTGAGTCCTGGAACAGTGTGAGCAGTGAACACTGGAACAGCGTGAGCAGCGAGCCCTGGAACACTGTGAGCAGCGTGTCCTGTAACAGTATGAGCAGTGAACACTGGAACAGTGTGAGCAGTGAGTCCTGGAACAGTGTGAGCAGCGAGTCCTGGAACAGTGTGAGCAGTGAGGCCTGGAACAGTGTGAGCAGCGGGTCCTGGAACAGTGTGAGCAGTGAGTCCTCGAACAGTGTGAGCAGTAAGTCCTGGAACCGTGTGAGCAGTGAACCCTGGAACAGTGTGAGCAGTGAGTCCTGGAACAGTGTGAGCAGTGAGCCCTGGAACAGTAAGAGCATTGAGCCGGGAACAGTGTGAGCAGCAATCCCTGGAACAGCGTGAGCAGCAAGCCCTGGAACAGTGTGAAAAGCGAGAACTGGAACAGTGTGAACAGCGAGTCCTGGAGCAGTGTGAACAGCAAGCCCTGGAACAGTGTGAGCAGTGAGTTCTGGAACAGCGTGAGCAGCGAGTCCTGGAACACTGTGAGCAGCGAGTCCTGTAACAGTGTGAGCAGTGAACACTGGAACAGTGTGAGCAGTGAGTCCTGAAACAGTGTGAGCAGCGAGTCCTGGAACAGTGTGAGCAGTGAGGGCTGGAACAGTGTGAGCAGTGAGTCCGGAACCGCGTGAGCAGCAAGCCCTAGAACAGTGTGAAAAGCGGGCCCTGGAACAGTGTGAACAGCGAGTCCTGGATCAGTGTGAGCAGCGAGCCCTGGAACAGTGTGAGCAGCGAGTCCTGGAACAGTATGAGCAGTGCACACTGGAACAGGGTGAGCAGCGAGTCCTGGAACAGTGTGAGCAGTGAACCCTGGAACAGTGTGAGCATTGAACACTGGAATAGTGTGAGCAGTGAGTCCTGGAACAGTGTGAACATTGAGTCCCGGAACAGAGTGAGCAGCGAGCCCTGGAATAGCGTGAGCAGTGAGCCCTGGAACATTGTGAACAGCGAGCCCTGGAACAGCGTGAGCAGTGAGTCCTGGAACAGCATGAGCAGCGAGCCCTGGAACAGTGTGAGCAGTGAACACTGGAACAGTGTGAGCAGCGAGCCCTGGAACAGTGTGAGCAGTGAACACTGGAACAGTGTGAGCAGCGAGCCCTGGAACAGTGTGAGCAGTGAGTCCTTGAACAGTGTGAGCAGCGAGCCTTGGAACAGTGTGAGCAGTGAGCCCTGGAACAGTATGAGCAGTGCGCACTGGAACAGGGTGAGCAGCGAGTCCTGGAACAGTGTGAGCAGTGAACCCTGGAACAGTGTGAGCAGTGAGTCCTGGAACAGTGAGAGGAGAAAGTGAGGTCTGCAGATGCTGGAGATCAAAGTTGAAACTTTATTGCTGGAACAGCACAGCAGGTCAGGCAGCATCCAGGGAACAGGAGATTCGACGTTTCGGGCACAGGCCCTTCTTCAGGAATGAGCAGAGAGTGTTCAGCAGGAGAAGATAAAAGGTAGGGAGGAGGGACTTGGAGGAGGGGCGTTGGAAATGTGATAGGTGGAAAGAGGTCAAGGTGAGGGTGATAGGTCGGAGTAGGATGGAGGCGGAGAGGTCAAGAAGAAGACTGCAGGTCAGGAAGGCGGTGCCGGGCTGGAGGGATCCGGCTGAGACAAGGTGGGGGGGGGGGTGGGATGAAGAAACTGGTGAAGTCCAAGTTCATCCCCTGCGGTTGGAGGGTTCCCAGTCGGAAGATAAGACGCTCCTCCTCCGACCGTCGGGTTGTTGTGGTTTGGCGGTGGATGAGTCCAATGACCTGCATATCCTCGGTGGAGTGGGAGGGGGAGTTGAAATGCTGTGCTACAGGTTGGTTGGGTTGGTTCGTCCGGGTGGCCCAGAGGTGCTCTGGAACAGTGAGAGCAGTGAGCCCGGAACAGCGCGAGCAGCAAGCCCTGGAACAGTGTGAAAAGCGAGAACTGGAACAGTGTGAACAGCTAGTCCTGGAGCAGTGTGAGCAGTGAATACTGGAACAGTGTGAGCAACGGGTTCTGGAACAGTGTGAGCAGTGAGCGTTGGGACAGCAAGAGCAGTGAGCCCTGGAACAGCGTGAGCAGCAAGCCCTGGAACAGTGTGAAAAGCGAGAACTGGAACAGTGTGAGCAGTGAACACCGGAACAGTGTAAGCAATGAGTCCTGGAACAGAGTGAGCAGCGGATCCTGGAACAGTGTGAGCAGTGAGTCCTGGAATAGTGTGAGCAGTGAGCCCGGAACAATGTGAGCAGCAAGCCCTGGAACAGTGTGAAAATTGAGAACTGGAACAGTGTGAACAGCGAGTACTGGAACAATGTGAACCGCGAGCCCTGGAATAGCGTGTGCGGTGTGCCCTGGAACAGCGTGAGCAGCGAGCCCTGGAACAGTGTGAACAGCGTGTCCTGGAACAGTGTGAGCAGTGAACACTGGAACAGTGTGAGCAGTAAGTCCTGGAACAGTGTGAGCGGTGAGCCCTGAAACAGCATGAGCAATGAGTCCTGGAACAGTGTGAGCAGTGAACACTGGAACAGTGTGAGCGGTGAGCCCTGAAACAGCATGAGCAATGAGTCCTTGAATAGTGTGAGCTGTGAGCCCGGAACAATGTGAGCAGCAAGCCCTGGAACAGTGTGAAAAGTGAGAACTGGAACAGTGTGAACAGCGAGTACTGGAACAGTGTGAAAAGTGAGCCCTGGAATAGCGTGTGCGGTGTGCCCTGGAACAGTGTGAGCAGCGAGCCCTGGAACAGTGTGAACAGTGTGTCCTGGAACAGTGTGAGCAGTGAACACTGGAACAGTGTGAGCAGTACGTCCTGGAACAGTGTGAGCAGTGAGCCCTGAAACAGCATGAGCACTTAGTCCTGGAACAGTGTGAGCAGTAAGTCCTGGAACAGTGTGAGCAGTGAACATTGGAACAGTGTGAGCAGCGAGCCCTGGAACAGTGTGAGCAGTAAGTCCTGGAACAGTGTGAGCAGTGAACATTGGAACAGTGTGAGCAGCGAGCCCTGGAACAGTGTGAGCAGCGAGTCCTGGAACAGTGTGAGCAGCGAGCCCTGGAACAGTGTGAGCAGCGAGTCCCGGAACAGTGTGAGCAGTGAACACTGTAACAGTGTGAGCAACTAGCCCTGGAAAAGTGCAAAAAGCAAAAACTGGAACAGTGTGAACAGCGAGGCTTGGAACATTGTGAGCAGTGACCCCTAGAAATGCGTGAGCAGCATGCCCTGGAACAGTGTGAGCAGCGAGTCCTGGAACATTATGAGCAGTGAACACTGGAACAGGGTGAGCAGTGAGTCCTGGAACAGTGTGAGCAGTGAGTTCTGGAACAGTGTGAGCAGTGATCCCTGGAACAGTGTGAGCAGTGAGTCCGGAACAGCGTGAGCAGCAAGCCCTGGAACAGTGTGAGCAGCGAGTCCGGGAACAGTGTGAGCATTGAACACTGGAATAGTGTGAGCAGTGAGTCCTGGAACAGTGTGAACATTGAGTCCCGGGACAGAGTGAGCAGCGAGCCCTGGAATAGCGTGAGCAGTGAGCCCTGGAACATTGTGAACAGCGAGCCCTGGAACAGCGTGAGCAGTGAGTCCTGGAACAGCATGAGCAGCGAGCCCTGGAACAGTGTGAGCAGTGAACACTGGAACAGTGTGAGCAGCGAGCCCTGGAACAGTGTGAGCAGTGAACACTGGAACAGTGTGAGCAGCGAGCCCTGGAACAGTGTGAGCAGTGAGTCCTTGAACAGTGTGAGCAGCGAGCCTTGGAACAGTGTGAGCAGTGAGCCCTGGAACAGTGTGAGCAGTGAGTCCTGGAATAGTGTGAGCAGTGAGCCCTGCAAAAGTGTGAGCAGTGAGCCCGTAACAGAATGAGCAGCAAGCCCTTGAACAGTGTGCAAAGCGAGAACTGGAATAGAATGAACAGCGAGTCCTGGAGCAGTGTGAAAAGCGAGCCCTGGAACAGTGTGAGCAGCGATCCCTGGAACAGCATGAGCAGCGATCCCTGGAACAGCATGAGCAGCGAGTCCTGGAACATTATGAGCAGTGAACACTGGAACAGGGTGAGCAGTGAGTCCTGGAACAGTGTGAGCAGTGAGTTCTGGAACAGTGTGAGCAGTGAGTCCGGAACAGCGTGAGCAGCAAGCCCTGGAACAGTGTGAGCAGCGAGTCCTGGAACAGTGTGAGCATTGAACACTGTAATAGTGTGAGCAGTGAGTCCTGGAACAGTGTGAACATTGAGTCCCGGAACAGAGTGAGCAGCGAGCCCTGGAATACCGTGAGCAGTGAGCCCTGGAACAGTGTGAACAGCATGTCCTGGAGCAGTGTGAACAGCAAGCCCTTGAACAGAGTGAGCAGTGAGCCCTGGAATAGCGTGAGCAGTGAGCCCTGGAATAAAATGAGCAGCGAGCCCTGGAACAGTGTGAGCAGCGAGTCCTGGAACAGTGTGAGCAGTGAACACTGGAACAGTGTGAGCAGTGAGTCCGGGAACAGTGTGAACATTGAGTCCCGAAACAGTGTGAGCAGCGAGCCCTGGAACTGTGTGAGTGGTGAGCACTGGCACAGCGTGAGCATCGAGTCCTGGAACAGTGTGAGCAGCGAGTCCTGGAACAGTGTGAGCAGCGAGTCCTGGAACATTATGAGCAGTGAACACTGGAACAGGGTGAGCAGTGAGTCCTGGAACAGTGTGAGCAGTGAGTTCTGGAACAGTGTGAGCAGTGATCCCTGGAACAGTGTGAGCAGTGAGTCCGGAACAGCGTGAGCAGCAAGCCCTGGAACAGTGTGAGCATTGAACACTGGAATAGTGTGGGCAGTTAGTCCTGGAACAGTGTGAACATTGAGTCCCGGAACAGAGTGAGCAGCGAGCCCTGGAATAGCGTGAGCAGTGAGCCCTGGAACAGTGTGAACAGCGAGCCCTGGAACAGTGTGAGCAGTGAGTCGTGGAACAGCATGAGCAGTGAGCCCTGGAACAGTGTGAGCAGTGAACACTGGAACAGTGTGAGCAGCGAGCCCTGGAACAGTGTGAGCAGTGAACACTGGAACAGTGTGAGCAGCGAGCCCTGGAACAGTGTGAGCAGTGAATCCTTGAACAGTGTGAGCAGCGAGCCTTGGAACAGTGTGAGCAGTGAGCCCTGGAACAGTGTGAGCAGTGAGTCCGGAACAGCGTGAGCAGCAAGCCCTGGAACAGTGTGAGCAGCGAGTCCTGGAACAGTGTGAGCATTGAACACTGGAATAGTGTGAGCAGTGAGTCCTGGAACAGTGTGAACATTGAGTCCCGGAACAGAGTGAGCAGCGAGCCCTGCAATACCGTGAGCAGTGAGCCCTGGAACAGTGTGAACAGCAAGCCCTGGAACAGTGTGAGCAGTGAATCCTGGAACAGCATGAGCAGCGAGCCCTGGAACAGTGTGAGCAGTGAACACTGGAACAGTGTGAGCAGCGAGCCCTGGAACAGTGTGAGCAGTGAGCCCTGGAACAGTGTGAGCAGTGAGTCCTGGAATAGTGTGAGCAGTGAGCCCTGCAAAAGTGTGAGCAGTGAGCCCGTAACAGGATGAGCAGCAAGCCCTTGAACAGTGTGCAAAGCGAGAACTGGAATAGAATGAACAGCGAGTCCTGGAGCAGTGTGAAAAGCGAGCCCTGGAACAGTGTGAGCAGCGATCCCTGGAACAGCATGAGCAGCGATCCCTGGAACAGCATGAGCAGCGAGTCCTGGAACATTATGAGCAGTGAACACTGGAACAGTGTGAGCAGCGAGTCCTGGAACAATGTGAACATTGAGTCCCGGAACAGTGTGAGCAGTGAGTCCTGGAACAGTGTGAGCAGTGAACACTGGAACAGTGTGAGCAACGAGTTCTGGAACAGTGTGAGCACTGAGTGCCTGACCAGCAAGAGCAGGGATCCCTGGAACAGTGTGAGCAGTGAGTCCTGGAACAGTGTGAGTGGTGAGCCCTGGAACAGCATGAGCAGCGAGTCCTGGAACAGTGTGAGCAGTGAGACCGGGAACAGTGTGAGCAGTGAATACGGGAATCGTGTGAGCAACGAGTTCTGGAACAGTGTGAGCACTGAGTTCTGGACCAGCAAGAGCAGGGATTCCTGGAACAGTGTGAGCAGTGAGCCCTGGAACAGCGTAAGCAGCGAGTCCTGGAACAGCATGAGCAGCGAGTCCTGGAACAGTGTGAGCAGTGAGCCCGGGAACAGTGTGAGCAGTGAATACTGGAACCGTGTGAGCAACGAGTTCTGGAACAGTGTGAGCAGTGAGCGCTGGAACAGCAAGAGCAGGGATCCCTGGAACAGTGTGAGCAGTGAACACTGGAACAATGTGTGCAGCGAGTCCTGGAACAGTGTGAGCAGCGGATCCTGGAACAGTGTGAGCAACGGGTTCTGGAACAGTGTGAGCAGTGAGCCCTGGAACAGTGTGAAAAGCGGGAACTGGAACAGTGTGAACAGGGAGTTCCGGAGCAGTGTGAACAGCGTGCCCTCGAACAGTGTGAAAAGCTAGAACTGGAACAGTGTGAACAGCGAGTCCTGGAGCAGTGTGAACAGCGAGCCTTGGAACAGTGTGAGCAGTGAGCCCTGGAACAGCATGAGCAAAGGGTTCTGGATAAGTGTGAGCTGTGAGCACTGGAAAAGCAAAAGCAGTGATCCCTGGAACAGTGTGAGCAGTGAGCCCAGGAACAGTAAGAGCAGTGAGCCCGGAACAGCGTGAGCAGCAAGCCCTGGAACAGTGTGAGCAGTGAATACTGGAACAGTGTGAGCAGCGAGTCCTGGAACAGTGTGAGCAGTGAGACCTGGAACAATGTGAGCAGTGAGTCCTGGAACAGTGTGAGCAGTGAACACTGGAACAGCGTGAGCAGCGAGCCCTGGAACACTGTGAGCAGCGTGTCCTGTAACAGTATGAGCAGTGAACACTGGAACAGTGTGAGCAGTGAGTCCTGGAACAGTGTGAGCAGCGAGTCCTGGAACAGTGTGAGCAGTGAGGCCTGGAACAGTGTGAGCAGCGGGTCCTGGAACAGTGTGAGCAGTGAGTCCTCGAACAGTGTGAGCAGTAAGTCCTGGAACCGTGTGAGCAGTGAACCCTGGAACAGTGTGAGCAGTGAGTCCTGGAACAGTGTGAGCAGTGAGCCCTGGAACAGTAAGAGCATTGAGCCGGGAACAGTGTGAGCAGCAATCCCTGGAACAGCGTGAGCAGCAAGCCCTGGAACAGTGTGAAAAGCGAGAACTGGAACAGTGTGAACAGCGAGTCCTGGAGCAGTGTGAACAGCGAGTCCTGGAACACTGTGAGCAGCGAGTCCTGTAACAGTGTGAGCAGTGAACACTGGAACAGTGTGAGCAGTGAGTCCTGAAACAGTGTGAGCAGCGAGTCCTGGAACAGTGTGAGCAGCGAGTCCTGGAACAGTGTGAGCAGTGAGGGCTGGAACAGTGTGAGCAGTGAGTCCGGAACCGCGTGAGCAGCAAGCCCTAGAACAGTGTGAAAAGCGGGCCCTGGAACAGTGTGAACAGCGAGTCCTGGATCAGTGTGAGCAGCGAGCCCTGGAACAGTGTGAGCAGCGAGTCCTGGAACAGTATGAGCAGTGCACACTGGAACAGGGTGAGCAGCGAGTCCTGGAACAGTGTGAGCAGTGAACCCTGGAACAGTGTGAGCATTGAACACTGGAACAGTGTGAACATTGAGTCCCGGAACAGAGTGAGCAGCGAGCCCTGGAATAGCGTGAGCAGTGAGCCCTGGAACATTGTGAACAGCGAGCCCTGGAACAGCGTGAGCAGTGAGTCCTGGAACAGCATGAGCAGCGAGCCCTGGAACAGTGTGAGCAGTGAACACTGGAACAGTGTGAGCAGCAAGCCCTGGAACAGTGTGAGCAGTGAACACTGGAACAGTGTGAGCAGCGAGCCCTGGAACAGTGTGAGCAGTGAGTCCTTGAACAGTGTGAGCAGCGAGCCTTGGAACAGTGTGAGCAGTGAGCCCTGGAACAGTATGAGCAGTGCGCACTGGAACAGGGTGAGCAGCGAGTCCTGGAACAGTGTGAGCAGTGAACCCTGGAACAGTGTGAGCAGTGAGTCCTGGAACAGTGAGAGGAGAAAGTGAGGTCTGCAGATGCTGGAGATCAAAGTTGAAACTTTATTGCTGGAACAGCACAGCAGGTCAGGCAGCATCCAGGGAACAGGAGATTCGACGTTTCGGGCACAGGCCCTTCTTCAGGAATGAGCAGAGAGTGTTCAGCAGGAGAAGATAAAAGGTAGGGAGGAGGGACTTGGAGGAGGGGCGTTGGAAATGTGATAGGTGGAAAGAGGTCAAGGTGAGGGTGATAGGTCGGAGTAGGATGGAGGCGGAGAGGTCAAGAAGAAGACTGCAGGTCAGGAAGGCGGTGCCGGGCTGGAGGGATCCGGCTGAGACAAGGTGGGGGGGGGGGTGGGATGAAGAAACTGGTGAAGTCCAAGTTCATCCCCTGCGGTTGGAGGGTTCCCAGTCGGAAGATAAGACGCTCCTCCTCCGACCGTCGGGTTGTTGTGGTTTGGCGGTGGATGAGTCCAATGACCTGCATATCCTCGGTGGAGTGGGAGGGGGAGTTGAAATGCTGTGCTACAGGTTGGTTGGGTTGGTTCGTCCGGGTGGCCCAGAGGTGCTCTGGAACAGTGAGAGCAGTGAGCCCGGAACAGCGCGAGCAGCAAGCCCTGGAACAGTGTGAAAAGCGAGAACTGGAACAGTGTGAACAGCTAGTCCTGGAGCAGTGTGAGCAGTGAATACTGGAACAGTGTGAGCAACGGGTTCTGGAACAGTGTGAGCAGTGAGCGTTGGGACAGCAAGAGCAGTGAGCCCTGGAACAGCGTGAGCAGCAAGCCCTGGAACAGTGTGAAAAGCGAGAACTGGAACAGTGTGAGCAGTGAACACCGGAACAGTGTAAGCAATGAGTCCTGGAACAGAGTGAGCAGCGGATCCTGGAACAGTGTGAGCAGTGAGTCCTGGAATAGTGTGAGCAGTGAGCCCGGAACAATGTGAGCAGCAAGCCCTGGAACAGTGTGAAAATTGAGAACTGGAACAGTGTGAACAGCGAGTACTGGAACAATGTGAACCGCGAGCCCTGGAATAGCGTGTGCGGTGTGCCCTGGAACAGCGTGAGCAGCGAGCCCTGGAACAGTGTGAACAGCGTGTCCTGGAACAGTGTGAGCAGTGAACACTGGAACAGTGTGAGCAGTAAGTCCTGGAACAGTGTGAGCGGTGAGCCCTGAAACAGCATGAGCAATGAGTCCTGGAACAGTGTGAGCAGTGAACACTGGAACAGTGTGAGCGGTGAGCCCTGAAACAGCATGAGCAATGAGTCCTTGAATAGTGTGAGCTGTGAGCCCGGAACAATGTGAGCAGCAAGCCCTGGAACAGTGTGAAAAGTGAGAACTGGAACAGTGTGAACAGCGAGTACTGGAACAGTGTGAAAAGTGAGCCCTGGAATAGCGTGTGCGGTGTGCCCTGGAACAGTGTGAGCAGCGAGCCCTGGAACAGTGTGAACAGTGTGTCCTGGAACAGTGTGAGCAGTGAACACTGGAACAGTGTGAGCAGTACGTCCTGGAACAGTGTGAGCAGTGAGCCCTGAAACAGCATGAGCACTTAGTCCTGGAACAGTGTGAGCAGTAAGTCCTGGAACAGTGTGAGCAGTGAACATTGGAACAGTGTGAGCAGCGAGCCCTGGAACAGTGTGAGCAGTAAGTCCTGGAACAGTGTGAGCAGTGAACATTGGAACAGTGTGAGCAGCGAGCCCTGGAACAGTGTGAGCAGCGAGTCCTGGAACAGTGTGAGCAGCGAGCCCTGGAACAGTGTGAGCAGCGAGTCCCGGAACAGTGTGAGCAGTGAACACTGTAACAGTGTGAGCAACTAGCCCTGGAAAAGTGCAAAAAGCAAAAACTGGAACAGTGTGAACAGCGAGGCTTGGAACATTGTGAGCAGTGACCCCTAGAAATGCGTGAGCAGCATGCCCTGGAACAGTGTGAGCAGCGAGTCCTGGAACATTATGAGCAGTGAACACTGGAACAGGGTGAGCAGTGAGTCCTGGAACAGTGTGAGCAGTGAGTTCTGGAACAGTGTGAGCAGTGATCCCTGGAACAGTGTGAGCAGTGAGTCCGGAACAGCGTGAGCAGCAAGCCCTGGAACAGTGTGAGCAGCGAGTCCGGGAACAGTGTGAGCATTGAACACTGGAATAGTGTGAGCAGTGAGTCCTGGAACAGTGTGAACATTGAGTCCCGGGACAGAGTGAGCAGCGAGCCCTGGAATAGCGTGAGCAGTGAGCCCTGGAACATTGTGAACAGCGAGCCCTGGAACAGCGTGAGCAGTGAGTCCTGGAACAGCATGAGCAGCGAGCCCTGGAACAGTGTGAGCAGTGAACACTGGAACAGTGTGAGCAGCGAGCCCTGGAACAGTGTGAGCAGTGAACACTGGAACAGTGTGAGCAGCGAGCCCTGGAACAGTGTGAGCAGTGAGTCCTTGAACAGTGTGAGCAGCGAGCCTTGGAACAGTGTGAGCAGTGAGCCCTGGAACAGTGTGAGCAGTGAGTCCTGGAATAGTGTGAGCAGTGAGCCCTGCAAAAGTGTGAGCAGTGAGCCCGTAACAGAATGAGCAGCAAGCCCTTGAACAGTGCGCAAAGCGAGAACTGGAATAGAATGAACAGCGAGTCCTGGAGCAGTGTGAAAAGCGAGCCCTGGAACAGTGTGAGCAGCGATCCCTGGAACAGCATGAGCAGCGATCCCTGGAACAGCATGAGCAGCGAGTCCTGGAACATTATGAGCAGTGAACACTGGAACAGGGTGAGCAGTGAGTCCTGGAACAGTGTGAGCAGTGAGTTCTGGAACAGTGTGAGCAGTGAGTCCGGAACAGCGTGAGCAGCAAGCCCTGGAACAGTGTGAGCAGCGAGTCCTGGAACAGTGTGAGCATTGAACACTGTAATAGTGTGAGCAGTGAGTCCTGGAACAGTGTGAACATTGAGTCCCGGAACAGAGTGAGCAGCGAGCCCTGGAATACCGTGAGCAGTGAGCCCTGGAACAGTGTGAACAGCATGTCCTGGAGCAGTGTGAACAGCAAGCCCTTGAACAGAGTGAGCAGTGAGCCCTGGAATAGCGTGAGCAGTGAGCCCTGGAATAAAATGAGCAGCGAGCCCTGGAACAGTGTGAGCAGCGAGTCCTGGAACAGTGTGAGCAGTGAACACTGGAACAGTGTGAGCAGTGAGTCCGGGAACAGTGTGAACATTGAGTCCCGAAACAGTGTGAGCAGCGAGCCCTGGAACTGTGTGAGTGGTGAGCACTGGCACAGCGTGAGCATCGAGTCCTGGAACAGTGTGAGCAGCGAGTCCTGGAACAGTGTGAGCAGCGAGTCCTGGAACATTATGAGCAGTGAACACTGGAACAGGGTGAGCAGTGAGTCCTGGAACAGTGTGAGCAGTGAGTTCTGGAACAGTGTGAGCAGTGATCCCTGGAACAGTGTGAGCAGTGAGTCCGGAACAGCGTGAGCAGCAAGCCCTGGAACAGTGTGAGCATTGAACACTGGAATAGTGTGGGCAGTTAGTCCTGGAACAGTGTGAACATTGAGTCCCGGAACAGAGTGAGCAGCGAGCCCTGGAATAGCGTGAGCAGTGAGCCCTGGAACAGTGTGAACAGCGAGCCCTGGAACAGTGTGAGCAGTGAGTCGTGGAACAGCATGAGCAGTGAGCCCTGGAACAGTGTGAGCAGTGAACACTGGAACAGTGTGAGCAGCGAGCCCTGGAACAGTGTGAGCAGTGAACACTGGAACAGTGTGAGCAGCGAGCCCTGGAACAGTGTGAGCAGTGAATCCTTGAACAGTGTGAGCAGCGAGCCTTGGAACAGTGTGAGCAGTGAGCCCTGGAACAGTGTGAGCAGTGAGTCCGGAACAGCGTGAGCAGCAAGCCCTGGAACAGTGTGAGCAGCGAGTCCTGGAACAGTGTGAGCATTGAACACTGGAATAGTGTGAGCAGTGAGTCCTGGAACAGTGTGAACATTGAGTCCCGGAACAGAGTGAGCAGCGAGCCCTGCAATACCGTGAGCAGTGAGCCCTGGAACAGTGTGAACAGCAAGCCCTGGAACAGTGTGAGCAGTGAATCCTGGAACAGCATGAGCAGTGAGCCCTGGAACAGTGTGAGCAGTGAACACTGGAACAGTGTGAGCAGCGAGCCCTGGAACAGTGTGAGCAGTGAGCCCTGGAACAGTGTGAGCAGTGAGTCCTGGAATAGTGTGAGCAGTGAGCCCTGCAAAAGTGTGAGCAGTGAGCCCGTAACAGGATGAGCAGCAAGCCCTTGAACAGTGTGCAAAGCGAGAACTGGAATAGAATGAACAGCGAGTCCTGGAGCAGTGTGAAAAGCGAGCCCTGGAACAGTGTGAGCAGCGATCCCTGGAACAGCATGAGCAGCGATCCCTGGAACAGCATGAGCAGCGAGTCCTGGAACATTATGAGCAGTGAACACTGGAACAGTGTGAGCAGCGAGTCCTGGAACAATGTGAACATTGAGTCCCGGAACAGTGTGAGCAGTGAGTCCTGGAACAGTGTGAGCAGTGAACACTGGAACAGTGTGAGCAACGAGTTCTGGAACAGTGTGAGCACTGAGTGCCTGACCAGCAAGAGCAGGGATCCCTGGAACAGTGTGAGCAGTGAGTCCTGGAACAGTGTGAGTGGTGAGCCCTGGAACAGCATGAGCAGCGAGTCCTGGAACAGTGTGAGCAGTGAGACCGGGAACAGTGTGAGCAGTGAATACGGGAATCGTGTGAGCAACGAGTTCTGGAACAGTGTGAGCACTGAGTTCTGGACCAGCAAGAGCAGGGATTCCTGGAACAGTGTGAGCAGTGAGCCCTGGAACAGCGTAAGCAGCGAGTCCTGGAACAGCATGAGCAGCGAGTCCTGGAACAGTGTGAGCAGTGAGCCCGGGAACAGTGTGAGCAGTGAATACTGGAACCGTGTGAGCAACGAGTTCTGGAACAGTGTGAGCAGTGAGCGCTGGAACAGCAAGAGCAGGGATCCCTGGAACAGTGTGAGCAGTGAACACTGGAACAATGTGTGCAGCGAGTCCTGGAACAGTGTGAGCAGCGGATCCTGGAACAGTGTGAGCAACGGGTTCTGGAACAGTGTGAGCAGTGAGCCCTGGAACAGTGTGAAAAGCGGGAACTGGAACAGTGTGAACAGGGAGTTCCGGAGCAGTGTGAACAGCGTGCCCTCGAACAGTGTGAAAAGCTAGAACTGGAACAGTGTGAACAGCGAGTCCTGGAGCAGTGTGAACAGCGAGCCTTGGAACAGTGTGAGCAGTGAGCCCTGGAACAGCATGAGCAAAGGGTTCTGGATAAGTGTGAGCTGTGAGCACTGGAAAAGCAAAAGCAGTGATCCCTGGAACAGTGTGAGCAGTGAGCCCAGGAACAGTAAGAGCAGTGAGCCCGGAACAGCGTGAGCAGCAAGCCCTGGAACAGTGTGAGCAGTGAATACTGGAACAGTGTGAGCAGCGAGTCCTGGAACAGTGTGAGCAGTGAGACCTGGAACAATGTGAGCAGTGAGTCCTGGAACAGTGTGAGCAGTGAACACTGGAACAGCGTGAGCAGCGAGCCCTGGAACACTGTGAGCAGCGTGTCCTGTAACAGTATGAGCAGTGAACACTGGAACAGTGTGAGCAGTGAGTCCTGGAACAGTGTGAGCAGCGAGTCCTGGAACAGTGTGAGCAGTGAGGCCTGGAACAGTGTGAGCAGCGGGTCCTGGAACAGTGTGAGCAGTGAGTCCTCGAACAGTGTGAGCAGTAAGTCCTGGAACCGTGTGAGCAGTGAACCCTGGAACAGTGTGAGCAGTGAGTCCTGGAACAGTGTGAGCAGTGAGCCCTGGAACAGTAAGAGCATTGAGCCGGGAACAGTGTGAGCAGCAATCCCTGGAACAGCGTGAGCAGCAAGCCCTGGAACAGTGTGAAAAGCGAGAACTGGAACAGTGTGAACAGCGAGTCCTGGAGCAGTGTGAACAGCAAGCCCTGGAACAGTGTGAGCAGTGAGTTCTGGAACAGCGTGAGCAGCGAGTCCTGGAACACTGTGAGCAGCGAGTCCTGTAACAGTGTGAGCAGTGAACACTGGAACAGTGTGAGCAGTGAGTCCTGAAACAGTGTGAGCAGCGAGTCCTGGAACAGTGTGAGCAGTGAGGGCTGGAACAGTGTGAGCAGTGAGTCCGGAACCGCGTGAGCAGCAAGCCCTAGAACAGTGTGAAAAGCGGGCCCTGGAACAGTGTGAACAGCGAGTCCTGGATCAGTGTGAGCAGCGAGCCCTGGAACAGTGTGAGCAGCGAGTCCTGGAACAGTATGAGCAGTGCACACTGGAACAGGGTGAGCAGCGAGTCCTGGAACAGTGTGAGCAGTGAACCCTGGAACAGTGTGAGCATTGAACACTGGAATAGTGTGAGCAGTGAGTCCTGGAACAGTGTGAACATTGAGTCCCGGAACAGAGTGAGCAGCGAGCCCTGGAATAGCGTGAGCAGTGAGCCCTGGAACATTGTGAACAGCGAGCCCTGGAACAGCGTGAGCAGTGAGTCCTGGAACAGCATGAGCAGCGAGCCCTGGAACAGTGTGAGCAGTGAACACTGGAACAGTGTGAGCAGCAAGCCCTGGAACAGTGTGAGCAGTGAACACTGGAACAGTGTGAGCAGCGAGTCCTGGAACAGTGTGAGCAGCGAGTCCTGGAACAGTGTGAACATTGAGTCCCGGAACAGTGCGAGCAGTGAGTCCTGGAACAGTGTGAGCAGTGAACACTGGAACAGTGTGAGCAGTGAGTCCGGGAACAGTGTGAACATTGAGTCCCGAAACAGTGTGAGCAGCGAGCCCTGGAACTGTGTGAGTGGTGAGCACTGGCACAGCGTGAGCATCGAGTCCTGGAACAGTGTGAGCAGCGAGTCCTGGAACAGTGTGAGCAGCGAGTCCTGGAACATTATGAGCAGTGAACACTGGAACAGGGTGAGCAGTGAGTCCTGGAACAGTGTGAGCAGTGAGTTCTGGAACAGTGTGAGCAGTGATCCCTGGAACAGTGTGAGCAGTGAGTCCGGAACAGCGTGAGCAGCAAGCCCTGGAACAGTGTGAGCATTGAACACTGGAATAGTGTGGGCAGTTAGTCCTGGAACAGTGTGAACATTGAGTCCCGGAACAGAGTGAGCAGCGAGCCCTGGAATAGCGTGAGCAGTGAGCCCTGGAACAGTGTGAACAGCGAGCCCTGGAACAGTGTGAGCAGTGAGTCGTGGAACAGCATGAGCAGTGAGCCCTGGAACAGTGTGAGCAGTGAACACTGGAACAGTGTGAGCAGCGAGCCCTGGAACAGTGTGAGCAGTGAACACTGGAACAGTGTGAGCAGCGAGCCCTGGAACAGTGTGAGCAGTGAATCCTTGAACAGTGTGAGCAGCGAGCCTTGGAACAGTGTGAGCAGTGAGCCCTGGAACAGTGTGAGCAGTGAGTCCGGAACAGCGTGAGCAGCAAGCCCTGGAACAGTGTGAGCAGCGAGTCCTGGAACAGTGTGAGCATTGAACACTGGAATAGTGTGAGCAGTGAGTCCTGGAACAGTGTGAACATTGAGTCCCGGAACAGAGTGAGCAGCGAGCCCTGCAATACCGTGAGCAGTGAGCCCTGGAACAGTGTGAACAGCAAGCCCTGGAACAGTGTGAGCAGTGAATCCTGGAACAGCATGAGCAGCGAGCCCTGGAACAGTGTGAGCAGTGAACACTGGAACAGTGTGAGCAGCGAGCCCTGGAACAGTGTGAGCAGTGAGCCCTGGAACAGTGTGAGCAGTGAGTCCTGGAATAGTGTGAGCAGTGAGCCCTGCAAAAGTGTGAGCAGTGAGCCCGTAACAGGATGAGCAGCAAGCCCTTGAACAGTGTGCAAAGCGAGAACTGGAATAGAATGAACAGCGAGTCCTGGAGCAGTGTGAAAAGCGAGCCCTGGAACAGTGTGAGCAGCGATCCCTGGAACAGCATGAGCAGTGATCCCTGGAACAGCATGAGCAGCGAGTCCTGGAACATTATGAGCAGTGAACACTGGAACAGTGTGAGCAGCGAGTCCTGGAACAATGTGAACATTGAGTCCCGGAACAGTGTGAGCAGTGAGTCCTGGAACAGTGTGAGCAGTGAACACTGGAACAGTGTGAGCAACGAGTTCTGGAACAGTGTGAGCACTGAGTGCCTGACCAGCAAGAGCAGGGATCCCTGGAACAGTGTGAGCAGTGAGTCCTGGAACAGTGTGAGTGGTGAGCCCTGGAACAGCATGAGCAGCGAGTCCTGGAACAGTGTGAGCAGTGAGACCGGGAACAGTGTGAGCAGTGAATACGGGAATCGTGTGAGCAACGAGTTCTGGAACAGTGTGAGCACTGAGTTCTGGACCAGCAAGAGCAGGGATTCCTGGAACAGTGTGAGCAGTGAGCCCTGGAACAGCGTAAGCAGCGAGTCCTGGAACAGCATGAGCAGCGAGTCCTGGAACAGTGTGAGCAGTGAGCCCGGGAACAGTGTGAGCAGTGAATACTGGAACCGTGTGAGCAACGAGTTCTGGAACAGTGTGAGCAGTGAGCGCTGGAACAGCAAGAGCAGGGATCCCTGGAACAGTGTGAGCAGTGAACACTGGAACAATGTGTGCAGCGAGTCCTGGAACAGTGTGAGCAGCGGATCCTGGAACAGTGTGAGCAACGGGTTCTGGAACAGTGTGAGCAGTGAGCCCTGGAACAGTGTGAAAAGCGGGAACTGGAACAGTGTGAACAGGGAGTTCCGGAGCAGTGTGAACAGCGTGCCCTCGAACAGTGTGAAAAGCTAGAACTGGAACAGTGTGAACAGCGAGTCCTGGAGCAGTGTGAACAGCGAGCCTTGGAACAGTGTGAGCAGTGAGCCCTGGAACAGCATGAGCAAAGGGTTCTGGATAAGTGTGAGCTGTGAGCACTGGAAAAGCAAAAGCAGTGATCCCTGGAACAGTGTGAGCAGTGAGCCCAGGAACAGTAAGAGCAGTGAGCCCGGAACAGCGTGAGCAGCAAGCCCTGGAACAGTGTGAGCAGTGAATACTGGAACAGTGTGAGCAGCGAGTCCTGGAACAGTGTGAGCAGTGAGACCTGGAACAATGTGAGCAGTGAGTCCTGGAACAGTGTGAGCAGTGAACACTGGAACAGCGTGAGCAGCGAGCCCTGGAACACTGTGAGCAGCGTGTCCTGTAACAGTATGAGCAGTGAACACTGGAACAGTGTGAGCAGTGAGTCCTGGAACAGTGTGAGCAGCGAGTCCTGGAACAGTGTGAGCAGTGAGGCCTGGAACAGTGTGAGCAGCGGGTCCTGGAACAGTGTGAGCAGTGAGTCCTCGAACAGTGTGAGCAGTAAGTCCTGGAACCGTGTGAGCAGTGAACCCTGGAACAGTGTGAGCAGTGAGTCCTGGAACAGTGTGAGCAGTGAGCCCTGGAACAGTAAGAGCATTGAGCCGGGAACAGTGTGAGCAGCAATCCCTGGAACAGCGTGAGCAGCAAGCCCTGGAACAGTGTGAAAAGCGAGAACTGGAACAGTGTGAACAGCGAGTCCTGGAGCAGTGTGAACAGCAAGCCCTGGAACAGTGTGAGCAGTGAGTTCTGGAACAGCGTGAGCAGCGAGTCCTGGAACACTGTGAGCAGCGAGTCCTGTAACAGTGTGAGCAGTGAACACTGGAACAGTGTGAGCAGTGAGTCCTGAAACAGTGTGAGCAGCGAGTCCTGGAACAGTGTGAGCAGTGAGGGCTGGAACAGTGTGAGCAGTGAGTCCGGAACCGCGTGAGCAGCAAGCCCTAGAACAGTGTGAAAAGCGGGCCCTGGAACAGTGTGAACAGCGAGTCCTGGATCAGTGTGAGCAGCGAGCCCTGGAACAGTGTGAGCAGCGAGTCCTGGAACAGTATGAGCAGTGCACACTGGAACAGGGTGAGCAGCGAGTCCTGGAACAGTGTGAGCAGTGAACCCTGGAACAGTGTGAGCATTGAACACTGGAATAGTGTGAGCAGTGAGTCCTGGAACAGTGTGAACATTGAGTCCCGGAACAGAGTGAGCAGCGAGCCCTGGAATAGCGTGAGCAGTGAGCCCTGGAACATTGTGAACAGCGAGCCCTGGAACAGCGTGAGCAGTGAGTCCTGGAACAGCATGAGCAGCGAGCCCTGGAACAGTGTGAGCAGTGAACACTGGAACAGTGTGAGCAGCAAGCCCTGGAACAGTGTGAGCAGTGAACACTGGAACAGTGTGAGCAGCGAGCCCTGGAACAGTGTGAGCAGTGAGTCCTTGAACAGTGTGAGCAGCGAGCCTTGGAACAGTGTGAGCAGTGAGCCCTGGAACAGTATGAGCAGTGCGCACTGGAACAGGGTGAGCAGCGAGTCCTGGAACAGTGTGAGCAGTGAACCCTGGAACAGTGTGAGCAGTGAGTCCTGGAACAGTGAGAGGAGAAAGTGAGGTCTGCAGATGCTGGAGATCAAAGTTGAAACTTTATTGCTGGAACAGCACAGCAGGTCAGGCAGCATCCAGGGAACAGGAGATTCGACGTTTCGGGCACAGGCCCTTCTTCAGGAATGAGCAGAGAGTGTTCAGCAGGAGAAGATAAAAGGTAGGGAGGAGGGACTTGGAGGAGGGGCGTTGGAAATGTGATAGGTGGAAAGAGGTCAAGGTGAGGGTGATAGGTCGGAGTAGGATGGAGGCGGAGAGGTCAAGAAGAAGACTGCAGGTCAGGAAGGCGGTGCCGGGCTGGAGGGATCCGGCTGAGACAAGGTGGGGGGGGGGGGGGTGGGATGAAGAAACTGGTGAAGTCCAAGTTCATCCCCTGCGGTTGGAGGGTTCCCAGTCGGAAGATAAGACGCTCCTCCTCCGACCGTCGGGTTGTTGTGGTTTGGCGGTGGATGAGTCCAATGACCTGCATATCCTCGGTGGAGTGGGAGGGGGAGTTGAAATGCTGTGCTACAGGTTGGTTGGGTTGGTTCGTCCGGGTGGCCCAGAGGTGCTCTGGAACAGTGAGAGCAGTGAGCCCGGAACAGCGCGAGCAGCAAGCCCTGGAACAGTGTGAAAAGCGAGAACTGGAACAGTGTGAACAGCTAGTCCTGGAGCAGTGTGAGCAGTGAATACTGGAACAGTGTGAGCAACGGGTTCTGGAACAGTGTGAGCAGTGAGCGTTGGGACAGCAAGAGCAGTGAGCCCTGGAACAGCGTGAGCAGCAAGCCCTGGAACAGTGTGAAAAGCGAGAACTGGAACAGTGTGAGCAGTGAACACCGGAACAGTGTAAGCAATGAGTCCTGGAACAGAGTGAGCAGCGGATCCTGGAACAGTGTGAGCAGTGAGTCCTGGAATAGTGTGAGCAGTGAGCCCGGAACAATGTGAGCAGCAAGCCCTGGAACAGTGTGAAAATTGAGAACTGGAACAGTGTGAACAGCGAGTACTGGAACAATGTGAACCGCGAGCCCTGGAATAGCGTGTGCGGTGTGCCCTGGAACAGCGTGAGCAGCGAGCCCTGGAACAGTGTGAACAGCGTGTCCTGGAATAGTGTGAGCAGTGAACACTGGAACAGTGTGAGCAGTAAGTCCTGGAACAGTGTGAGCGGTGAGCCCTGAAACAGCATGAGCAATGAGTCCTGGAACAGTGTGAGCAGTGAACACTGGAACAGTGTGAGCAGTAAGTCCTGGAACAGTGTGAGCGGTGAGCCCTGAAACAGCATGAGCAATGAGTCCTTGAATAGTGTGAGCAGTGAGCCCGGAACAATGTGAGCAGCAAGCCCTGGAACAGTGTGAAAAGTGAGAACTGGAACAGTGTGAACAGCGAGTACTGGAACAGTGTGAAAAGTGAGCCCTGGAATAGCGTGTGCGGTGTGCCCTGGAACAGTGTGAGCAGCGAGCCCTGGAACAGTGTGAACAGTGTGTCCTGGAACAGTGTGAGCAGTGAACACTGGAACAGTGTGAGCAGTACGTCCTGGAACAGTGTGAGCAGTGAGCCCTGAAACAGCATGAGCACTTAGTCCTGGAACAGTGTGAGCAGTAAGTCCTGGAACAGTGTGAGCAGTGAACATTGGAACAGTGTGAGCAGCGAGCCCTGGAACAGTGTGAGCAGTAAGTCCTGGAACAGTGTGAGCAGTGAACATTGGAACAGTGTGAGCAGCGAGCCCTGGAACAGTGTGAGCAGCGAGCCCTGGAACAGCGTGAGCAGTGAGCGCTGGAACAGGAAGAACAGTGAACCGTGGAACATTGTGAGCAGTGAGCCCTGGAACAGTAAGAGCAGTGAGCGCTGAACAGCGTGAGCAGCAAGTCCTGGACCAGTGTGAAAAGCGGGAACTGGAACAGTGTGAACAGGGAGTTCCGGAGAAGTGTGAACAGCGAGCCCTGGAACACTGTGAGCAGTGAGCCCTGGAATAGCGTGAGCAGTGAGCCCTGGAACAGCGTGAGCAGCGAGCCCTGGAACATTGTGAGCAGCGAGTCCTGGAACAGTGTGAGCAGTGAACACTGGAACAGTGTGAACAGCGAGTCCTGGAAGAGTGTGAGCTGTGAGCCCTGGAACACTGTGGGCAATGAGTCCTGGAAGAGTGTGAACATTGAGTCCCAGAACAGCGTGAGCAGCGAGCCCTGGACTTTGAGTGCGAGCAGCAGCTAAGGTAAGACAGTTTGTTTTAAAATTACTTACCGGTAGCGGGCAGCGGTGTTTTTTTCTCTCTTTACAGAAAGAGCGGGAGCAGCAGGGGGAAGTGACGACGACCGGAGGGGCAGCCGGGTAGGTTTTTTTTCCCTTTAAAAGCGCGTAGGAGAAGCACCCGAGGCACTACAGAGGTAGTGCCTCCCACCCGCCCTCCTCCTCTAACCTAAACAATAAGACCCGTTGTGGTAAGTAGGTAAGTGCTGCATTTTGCTTGTATTCTTTAGACCCAGTTTTTTTTTATAAAAGGTTACTTTCAGAGGGATGGCAGTGAAGGCAGTGCAATGTTCCTCTTGCAACATGTTTGAGGTGAGGGATGCCATGGACGTCCCTGCTGATTACACTTGCAGGAAGTGCACCCATCTCCAGCTCCTCCAAGACCGTGTTAGGGAACTGGAGCTGGAGTTGGATGAACTTAGGATCATTCGGGAGGCAGAGGGGGTCATAGATCGGAGCTTTAGCGAAGTAGTAACTCCAAAGATGGCAGATAGGTGGGTGATAGTGAGAGGGACTGGGAGGAAGCAGCCAGTGCAGGGACCCCCTGCGGCCGTTCCCCTCAAGAACAAGTATACCGTTTTGGATACTTGTGGGGGGGGGGGACTTACCAGGGGTAAGTAACGGGGCTCAGGCACGGAGCCTGTCCCCGTTACTCAGAAGGGAAGGGTGGAGAAGAGCAGAGCAATAGTAATTGGGGACTCGATAGTTCGGGGCACAGATAGGCGGTTTTGTGGGAACGAGAGAGACTCACGTTTGGTATGTTGCCTCCCAGGTGCAAGGGTACGTGATGTCTCTGATCGTGTTTTCCAGGTCCTTAAGGGGGAGGGGGAGCAGCCCGAAGTCGTGGTCCACATTGGCACCAATGACATAGGTAGGAGGAGCGCTGAGGATGTTAGGCAGGCTTTCAGGGAGCTAGGTTGGAAGCTCAAAGTTAGAACGAACAGAGTTGTTGTCTCTGGTTTGTTACCCGTGCCACGTGATAGAGAGTCGAGGAATAGGGAGAGAGAACAGTTAAATGCGTGGCTACAGGGATGGTGCAGGAGGGAGGGATTCCGGTATTTGGATAACTGGGGTTCTTTCTGGGGAAGATGGGACCTCTATAAACAGGATGGTCTGCACCTGAACCTGAGGGGCACCAGTATCCTTGGTGGGAGGTTTGCTAGTGCTCTTGGGGGTGATTTAAACTAACTCTGCAGGGGCATGGGGAACCCAGACTGTAGCTTTAGGGTGCAGGACCTGGAGTGTAGGGAGGTTAGGAACATGGCATCAATTTCAAAGGAGGGTGCCTGTAAACAGGAAAGTGGCTTGAAGTGTGTATACTTCAATGCAAGAAGTATACGAAATAAGGTAGGTGAACTTGCAGCGTGGGTTGGTACCTGGGACTTTGATGTTGTGGCTATTACGGAGACATGGGTAGAACAGGGACAGGATTGGCTGTTGCAGGTTCCAGGGTTTAAATGTTTTAGTAGGGTCAGAGGTGGGGGTAAAAGAGGGGGAGGTGTGGCATTGCTTGTCAAAGATAGTATTACAGCTGTGGAAAGGACGATGGATGAAGACTCGCCATCTGAGGTAGTTTGGGCTGAGGTTAGGAATAGGAAAGGTGAGCTCACCCTGTTAGGAGTTTTTTACAGGCCTCCTAAAAGTCCTAGAAACGTAGAAGAAAGGATTGCGAGGATGATTCAAGAGAAGAGTGAAAGTAATAGGGTGGTTGTTATGGGGGACTTTAACTTTCCTGATATTGATTGGGAAAGCTATAGCTCAAGTTTGTTAGATGGGTCAGTGTTTGTCCAATGTGTGCAGGAGGGTTTCCTGACACAATGTGTAGATAGGCCAACAAGAGGTGAGGCCATACTGGATTTGGTTCTGGGTAATGAACCAGGCCAGGTGTTAGAATTAGAGGTAGGTGAGCACTTTGGGGACAGTGACCACAATTCGGTGACTTTTACTCTAGTGATGGAGAGGGATAAGTGTGCACTACAGGGCAAGAGTTATAGCTGGGGGCAGGGAAATTATGATGCGGTGAGGCATGACTTAGGATGTGTGGCTTGGAAAAGTAAGCTTCAAGGCAAGGGCGTAATTGATATGTGGAGCTTGTTCAAGGAGCAACTATTGAGTGTCCTTGATAAGTATGTACCTGTCAGGCAGGGAGGAAAGGGTCGTGTGAGGGAGCCGTGGTTTAATAAGGAATTGGAATCCCTTGTTAAAGGGAAGAGGGCGGCCTATGTAAAGATGAGGCGTGAAGGTTCAATTGGGGCTATTGAGAGTTTTAAGGTAGCCAGGAAGGACCTGAAGAGAGAGCTAGGAGCAGCAAGGAGGGGACATGAAAGGTCCTTAGTTGGTAGGATTAGGGAAACCCTAAGGCTTTCTATAGGTATGTCAGGAATAAAAGAATGACTAGGGTAGGAATAGGTCCAGTCAAGGATAGTAGTGGGAAGTTGCGTGTGGAGGCTGAAGAGATTGGGGAGACACTGAATGAATACTTTTCGTCAGTATTCAATCAGGAACAGGACATTGTTGTCAATGTGAGTACTGAGTCACAATTAAGTAGAATGGATGGCTTTGAGATATGTAGAGAAGAGGTGTTGGAAATTCTGGAAAGGGTGAAAATAGATAAGTCCCCTGGGCCTGATGACATTTATCCTAGGATTCTCTGGGAAGCAAGGGAGGAGATTGCAGAGCCATTGGCCTTGATTTTTATGTCCTCGTTGTCTACAGGAGTAGTGCCAGAAGATTGGAGGCGAGCAAATGTGGTTCCCTTGTTCAAGAAGGGGAGTAGGGATAACCCTAGTAACTATAGGCCGGTGAGTCTCACTTCTGTTGTGGGCAAAGTCTTAGAGAGAATTGTAAGGGATAGGATTTATGAACATCTGGATAGGAATAATGTGATCAAGGATAGTCAGCATGGTTTTGTGAAGGGCAGGTCGTGCCTCACAAACCTTATTGAATTCTTTGAGAAGGTGACTAAGGAGGTGGACGAGGGGAAAGCGGTAGATGTGGTGTATATGGATTTTAGTAAGGCATTTGATAAGGTTCCCCATGGTAGACTACTGCAAAAAATACGGAGGTATGGCATTGAGGGTGAGTTGGAGGTTTGGATTAGGAATTGGCAGGCCGGAAGAAGACAGAGGGTAGTAGTTGATGGCAAAGGTTCATCTTGGAGTGCCGTCACTAGCGGCGTTCCGCAAGGATCTGTTTTGGGACCATTGCTGTTTGTCATTTTTATAAATGACCTGGAGGAGGGGTTAGAAGGTTGGGTGAGCAAGTTTGCAGATGATACGAAAGTCGGAGGAGTTGTAGACAGTGAGGAAGGATATGGCAGGTTACAGCGGGATATAGATAAGCTGCAGAACTGGGCAGAAAGGTGGCAAATGGAGTTCAATGTAGCTAAGTGTGAGGTGATTCACTTTGGTAAGAGTAATAAAAAGATGGAGTACTGGGCTAATGGTCAGATACTTGGTAGTGTGAGCAGAGGGATCTTGGTGTCCATGTACACAGATCTTTGAAAGTTGCCACCCAGGTAAATAGTGCGGTGAAGAAGGCATATGGCGTACTGGCTTTTATTGGTAGAGGAATTGAGTTCCGGAGTACTGAGGTCATGTTGCAGTTGTATAAGACTCTGGTGCGGCTGCATCTGGAGTATTGTGTGCAGTTTTGGTCGCCATATTATAGGAAGGATGTGGAGGCACTGGAACGGGTGCAGAGGAGGTTTACCAGGATGTTGCCTGGTATGGTAGAAAGATCATATGAGGAAAGGCTGAGGCACTTGGGGTGTTTTCATTGGAGAAAAGAAGGTTTAGGGGTGACTTGATAGAGGTGTACAAGATGATTAGGGGTTTAGATAGGGTCGACAGTGAGAATCTTTTTCCACGTATGGAGTCAGCTATTACAAGGGGGCATAGCTTTAAATTAAGGGGGGGTAGGTATAGGACTGATGTTAGGGGTAGGTTCTTTACTCAGCGAGTCGTGAGTTCATGGAATGCCCTGCCAGTAGCAGTGGTGGACTCTCCCTCATTATGGGCATTTAAGCGGGCATTGGATAGGCATATGGAGGATAGTGGGCTAGTGTAGGCTAGGTGGGCTTGGATCGGCGCAACATCGAGGGCCGAAGGGCCTGTACTGCGCTGT
Source organism: Chiloscyllium plagiosum (assembly GCF_037043375.1). Lineage (NCBI taxonomy): Eukaryota > Metazoa > Chordata > Chondrichthyes > Orectolobiformes > Hemiscylliidae > Chiloscyllium > Chiloscyllium plagiosum. The sequence goes on along the minus strand of NW_028270153.1, from coordinate 49,102,993 downwards.
ATTCTTCTATGTTCTATGTTCTATGTTCCAGTGTGAGCCGTGAGCCCTGTAACAGCGTGAGCAGCGAGCCCTGGAATAGTGTGAGCCGTGAGCCCTGGAACAGTGTGAGCAGCGAGTCCTGAAACAGTGTGAGCAGTGATTCCTGGAACAATGTGAGCAGTGAGCCCTGGAACAGTGAGAGCAGTGAGCCCTGGAACAGGGAGAGCAGTGAGCCCGGAACAGCGTGAGCAGCAAGCCCTGGAACAGTGTGAAAAGCAAGAACTGGAACAGTGTGAACAACGAGTCCTGGAGCAGTGTGAACAGTGAGCACTGGAACAGCGTGACCAGTGAGCCCTGGAATAGCATGAGCAGTGAGCCCTGGAACAGCGTGATCAGCGAGCCCTGGAACAGTGTGAGCAGTGAGTCCTGGAACAGTGTGAGCTGCGAGTCCTGGAACAGTGTGAGCAGTGAGCCCTGGAACATGTGAGCAGTGAGCCCTGTAACAGTAAGAGCATTGAGCCGGGAACCGTGTGAGCAGCGAGGCCTGGGACACTGTGAGCAGCGAGTCCTGGAACAGTGTGAGCAGTGAGCCCTGGAACAGTGAGCAGTGAGTCCTGGAATAGTGTGAGCAGTGAACCCTGGAACAGTGTGAGCAGTGAGCCCGGAACAGCGTGAGCAGCAAGCCCTGGAACAGCGCGAAAACTGAGCCCTAGAACAGCGTGAGCAGCAAGCCTTGGAACAGTGTGAAAAGCGAGAACTGGAACAGTGTGAACAGCGGGTCCTGGAGCAGTGTGATCAGTGAGCCCTGGAACAGTGTGAGCAGTGAGCCCTGGAATAGCGTGAGAACTGAGCCCTGGAACAGCGTGAGCAGCAAGCCCTGGAACAGTGTGAAAAGCGAGAACTGGAACAGTGTGAACAGCGAGTCCTGGAGTAGTGTGAACAGCGAGCACTGGAACAGTGTGAGCAGTGAGAACTGAGCCCTGGAACAGCGTGAGCAGCACGTCCTGGAACAGTGTGAGCAGTGAACACTGGAACAGTGTGAGCAGTGAGTCCTGGAACAGTGTGAACATTGACTCCCGGAACATTGTGAGCAGTGAGCCCCGGAACAGTGTGAGCAATGAGCCCTGGAACACTGTGAGCAGTGAGTCCTGGAACAGTGGGAACATTGAGTCGCGGAAGAGTGTGAGCAGTGAGTACTGGAACAGTGTGAACATTGACTCCCGGAACAGTGTGAGCAGCGAGCCTTGGAATAGCGTGAGCAGCGAGTCCTGGAACAGAGTGAGCAGTGAACACTGGAACAGTGTGAGCAGTGGACGCTGGAACAGTAAGAGCAGTGAGGCCGGAACAGCGTGAGCAGCAAGCTCTGGCACAGTTTGAAAAGTGAGAACTGGAACAGTGTGAGCAGTGAACACTGGAACAGTGTGAGCAGCGAGTCCTGGAACAGTGTGAGCAGCGGGTCCTGGAACAGTGTGAGCAGTGAGTCCTGGAACAGTGTGAGCAGTAAGTCCTGGAACAGTGTGAGCAGTGAACCCTGGAACAGTGTGAGCAGTGAGTCCTGGAACAGTTTGTGCGGTGAGCCCTGGAACAGCATGAGCAATGAGTTCTGGAACAGTGTGAACAGTGAACCCTGGAACAGTGAGAGCAGTGAGCCCGGAACATCGTGAGCAGCATTTCCTGGAACAGTGTGAAAAGCGGGAACTGGAACAGTGTGAACAGGGAGTTCCGGAGCAGTGTGAACAGTGTGCCCTCGAACAGTGTGAAAAGCTAGAACTGGAACAGTGTGAACAGCGAGTCCAGGAGCAGTGTGAATAGCGAGCCATGGGACAGTGTGAGCAGTGAGCCCTGGAACAGCATGAGCAAAGGGTTCTGGATAAGTGTGAGCTGAGAGCGCTGGAAAAGCAAAAGCAATGATCCCTGCAACAGTGTGAGCAGTGAGACCAGGAACAATAAGAGCAGTGAGCCCGGAACAGCGTGAGCAGCAAGCCCGAGAACAGTGTGAAAAGCGAGAACTGGAACAGTGTGAACAGCGAGTCCTGGAGCAGTGTGAACAGCAAGCCCTGGAACAGTGTGAAAAGCGAGAACTGGAACAGTGTGAACAGCGAGCCCTGGAGCAGTGTGAACAGCGAGCCCTGGAACAGTGTGAGCAGCGAGTCCTGGAACAGTGTGAGCAGTGAATACTGGAACAGTGTGAGCAGCGAGTCCTGGAACAGTGTGAGCAGCGGGTCCTGGAACAGTGTGAGCAGTGAGTCCTGGAACAGTGTGAGCAGTAAGTCCTGGAACAGTGTGAGCAGTGAACCCTGGAACAGTGTGAGCAGTGAGTCCTGGAACAGTGTGTGCGGTGAGCCCTGGAACAGCATGAGCAATGAGTTCTGGAACAGTGTGAACAGTGAACCCTGGAACAGTGAGAGCAGTGAGCCCGGAACATCGTGAGCAGCATTTCCTGGAACAGTGTGAAAAGCGGGAACTGGAACAGTGTGAACAGGGAGTTCCGGAGCAGTGTGAACAGTGTGCCCTCGAACAGTGTGAAAAGCTAGAACTGGAACAGTGTGAACAGCGAGTCCAGGAGCAGTGTGAATAGCGAGCCTTGGAACAGTGTGAGCAGTGAGCCCTGGAACAGCATGAGCAAAGGGTTCAGGATAAGTGTGAGCTGAGAGCGCTGGAAAAGCAAAAGCAGTGATCCCTGGAACAGTGTGAGCAGTGAGACCAGGAACAGTAAGAGCAGTGAGCCCGGAACAGCGTGAGCAGCAAGCCCTAGAACAGTGTGAAAAGCGAGAACTGGAACAGTGTGAACAGCGAGTCCTGGAGCAGTGTGAACAGCAAGCCCTGGAATAGTGTGAAAAGCGAGAACTGGAACAGTGTGAACAGCGAGCCCTGGAGCAGTGTGAACAGCGAGTCATGGAACAGTGTGAGCAGCGAGTCCTGGAACAGTGTGAGCAGTGAATACTGGAACAGTGTGAGCAGCGAGTCCTGGAACAGTGTGAGCAGCGAGTCCTGGAACAGTGTGAGCAGTGAGGCCTGGAACAGTGTGAGCAGCGAGTTCTGGAACAGTGTGAGCAGTGAGACCTGGAACAATGTGCACAGTGAGCCCTGGAACAGTGTGAGCAGTGAGCCCTGGAACAGTATGAGCAGCGAGCCCTGGAACACTGTGAGCAGCGAGTCCTGGAAAAGTGTGAGCAGTGAGGCCTGGAACAGTGTGAGCAGTGAGTCCGGAACCACGTGAGCAGCAAGCCCTAGAACAATGTGAAAAGCGAGCCCTGGAACAGTGTGAACAGCGTGTCCTGGAACAGTGTGAGCAGTGAACACTGGAACAGTGTGAGCAGCGAGTCCTGGAACAGTGTGAGCAGCGAGTCCTGGAACAGTGTGAACATTGAGGCCCGGAACAGTGTGAGCAGTGAACCCTGGAATAGCGTGAGCAGTGAGCCCTGGAACAGCGTGAGCAGCGAGCCCTGGAACATTGTGAGCAGCGAGTCCTGGAACAGTGTGAGCAGCAAGTCCTGGAACAATGTGAGCTGTGAGCCCTGGAACAGTGAGAGAAGTGAACCCTGGAATAGCGTGAGCAGTGAGCCCTGGAACAGCGTGAGCAGCGAGCCCTGGAACATTGTGAGCAGCGAGTCCTGGAACAGTGTGAACAGTGAGTCCTGGAAGAGTGTGAGCTGTGAGCCCTGGAACACTGTGGGCAATGAGTCCTGGAACAGTGTGAACATTGAGTCCCAGAACAGCGTGAGCAGCGAGCCGTGGAATAGTGTGAGCCGTGAGCCCTGTAAAAGCGTGAGCAGCGAGCTCTGGAATAGTGTGAGCCGTGAGCCCTGGAACAGTGTGAGCAGTGATTCCTGGAACAATGTGAGCAGTGACCCCTGGAACAGTGAGAGGAGTGAGCCCGGAACAGTGTGAGTAGCAAGCCCTGGAACAGTGTGAAAAGCAAGAACTTGAACAGTGTGAACAATGAGTCCTGGAGCAGTGTGAACAGTGAGCACTGGAACAGTGTGAGCAGTGAGTCCTGGAATAGCATGAGCAGCGAGCCCTGGAACAGCATGAGCAGCGAGTCCTGGAACAGTGTGAGCAGTGAACACTGGAACAGTGTGAGCAGTGAGTCCTGGAACAATGTGAACATTGAGTCCCGGAACAGTGCGAGGAGTGAGTCCTGGAACAGTGAGAGTGGTGAGCCCTGGAACAGCGTGAGAAGCGAGTCCTGGAACAGTGTGAGCAGTGAACACTGGAACAGTGTGTGCAACGAGTCCTGGAACAGTGTGAGCAGTGAATACTGGAACAGTGTGAGCAACGAGTTCTGGAACAGTGTTAGCACTGAGTGCTGGACCAGCAAGAGCAATGATACCTGGAACAGTGTGAGCAGTGAGCCCTGGAACAGCTTGAGCACTGAACACTGGAACAATGTGTGCAGCGAGTCCTGGAACAGTGTGAGCAGTTAATACTGGAACAGTGTGAGCAACGAGTTCTGGAACAGTGTGAGCAGTGAGCCCTGGAATAGTAAGAGCAGTGAGGCCGGAACTGCGTGAGCATCAAGCCCTGGCACAGTTTGAAAAGCGAGCCCTGGAACAGTGTGAGCAGTGAACACTGGAACAGTGTGAGCAACAAGTCCTGGAACAGTGTGAGCAGCGGATCCTGGAACATTGTGAGCAGTGAGTCCTGGAATAGTGTGACCAGTGAGCCCTGGAACAGTGTGCGCAGTGAGCCCTGGAACAGTGTGAGCAGTGAGCCCTGGAACAGCTTAAGCACTGAACACTGGAACAATGTGTGCAGCAAGCCATGGAACAGTGTGAGCAGTTAATACTGGAACAGTGTGAGCAACGAGTTCTGGAACAGTGTGAGCAGTGAGCGCAGGAACAGCAAGAGCAGGGATCCCTGGAACAGTGTGAGCAGTGAGCCCTGGAACAGTAAGAGCAGTGAGGCCAGAACTGCGTGAGCAGCAAGCCCTGGCACAGTTTGAAAAGCGAGCCCTGGAACAGTGTGAGCAACGAGTCCTGGAACGGAGTGAGCAGCGGATCCTGGAACAGTGTGAGCAGTGAGTCCTGGAATAGTGTGAGCAGTGAGCCCTGGAACAGTGTGAGTAGTGAGCCCGGAACAGCGTGAGCAGCAAGCCATGGAACAGTGTGAAAAGTGAGAACTGGAATAGAATGAACAGCGAGTCCTGGAGCAGTGTGAAAAGCGAGCCCTGGAACAGTGTGAGCAGTGAGCCCTGGAATAGCCTGAGAAATGAGCCCTGGAACACCTTGAGCAGAGAGCCCGGGAACAGTGTGAAAAGCGAGAACTGGAACAGTGTGAGCAGCGAATCCTGGAACAGTGTGAGCAGTGAGCCCGGGAATAGTGTGAGCAGTGAGTCCTGGAACAGCGTGTGCATCGAGTCCTGGAACTGCGTGAGCAGCGAGCCCTGGAACAATGTGAACATTGAGTCCCGGAACAGTGTGAGCAGTGAGTCCTGGAACAGTGTGAGTGGTGAGCCCTGGAACAGCGTGAGAAGCGAGTCCTGGAACAGTGTGCGCAGTGAGCCCTGGAACAGCTTGAGCACTGAACACTGGAACAATGTGTTCAGCAAGACCTGGAACAGTGTGAGCAGTTAATACTGGAACAGTGTGAGCAACGAGTTCTGGAACAGTGTGAGCACTGAGTGCTGGACCAGCAAGAGCAGTGATCCCTGGAACAGTGTGAGCAGTGAGCCCTGGAACAGCTTTTACACTGAACACTGGAACAATGTGAGCAGCGAGCCCTGGAAAATTGTGAGCAGCGAGTCCTGGAACAGTGTGAGCAGTGAACACTGGAACAGTGTGAGCAGTGAGCCCTGGAACAGCTTGAGCACTGATCACTGGAACAATGTGTGCAGCAAGCCATGGAACAGTGTGAGCAGTTAATACTGGAACAGTGTGAGCAACGAGTTCTGGAACAGTGTGAGCAGTGAGCCCGGGAACAGTGTGAGCAGTGAGTCCTGGAACAGCGTGTGCAGCAAGTCCTGGAACAGCGTGAGCAGCGAGTCCTGGAACAGTGTGAGCAGCGAGTCCTGGAACAGTGTGAACATTGAGTCCCGGAACAGTGCGAGCAGTGAGTCCTGGAACAGTGTGAGCAGTGAACACTGGAACAGTGTGAGCAGTGAGTCCTGGAACAATGTGAACATTGAGTCCCGGAACAGTGCGAGCAGTGAGTCCTGGAACAGTGTGAGTGGTGAGCCCTGGAACAGCGTGAGAAGCGATTCCTGGAACAGTGTGAGCAGTGAATACTGGAACAGTGTGAGCAACGAGTTCTGGAACAGTGTGAGCAGTGAGCCCTGGAACAGCTTGAGCACTGAACACTGGAACAATGTGTGCAGCTAGCCATGGAACAGTGTGAGCAGTTAATACTGGAACAGTGTGAGCAACGAGTTCTGGAACAGTGTGAGCAGTGAGCGCAGGAACAGCAAGAGCAGGGATCCCTGGAACAGTGTGAGCAGTGAGCCCTGGAACAGTAAGAGCAGTGAGGCCAGAACTGCGTGAGCAGCAAGCCCTGGCACAGTTTGAAAAGCGAGCCCTGGAACGGAGTGAGCAGCGGATCCTGGAACAGTGTGAGCAGTGAGTCCTGGAATAGTGTGAGCAGTGAGCCCTGGAACAGTGTGAGTAGTGAGCCCGGAACAGCGTGAGCAGCAAGCCATGGAACAGTGTGAAAAGCGAGAACTGGAATAGAATGAACAGCGAGTCCTGGAGCAGTGTGAAAAGCGAGCCCTGGAACAGTGTGAGCAGTGAGCCCTGGAATAGCCTGAGAAATGAGCCCTGGAACAGCTTGAGCACTGAACACTGGAACAATGTGTTCAGCAAGACCTGGAACAGTGTGAGCAGTTAATACTGGAACAGTGTGAGCAACGAGTTCTGGAACAGTGTGAGCACTGAGTGCTGGACCAGCAAGAGCAGTGATCCCTGGAACAGTGTGAGCAGTGAGCCCTGGAACAGCTTTTACACTGAACACTGGAACAATGTGAGCAGCGAGCCCTGGAAAATTGTGAGCAGCGAGTCCTGGAACAGTGTGAGCAGTGAACACTGGAACAGTGTGAGCAGTGAGCCCTGGAACAGCTTGAGCACTGATCACTGGAACAATGTGTGCAGCAAGCCATGGAACAGTGTGAGCAGTTAATACTGGAACAGTGTGAGCAACGAGTTCTGGAACAGTGTGAGCAGTGAGCCCGGGAACAGTGTGAGCAGTGAGTCCTGGAACAGCGTGTGCAGCAAGTCCTGGAACAGCGTGAGCAGCGAGCCCTGGAACAGTGTGAGCAGCGAGTCCTGGAACAGTGTGAACATTGAGGCCCGGAACAGTGTGAGCAGTGAACCCTGGAATAGCGTGAGCAGTGAGCCCTGGAACAGCGTGAGCAGCGAGCCCTGGAACATTGTGAGCAGCGAGTCCTGGAACAGTGTGAGCAGCAAGTCCTGGAACAATGTGAGCTGTGAGCCCTGGAACAGTGAGAGAAGTGAACCCTGGAATAGCGTGAGCAGTGAGCCCTGGAACAGCGTGAGCAGCGAGCCCTGGAACATTGTGAGCAGCGAGTCCTGGAACAGTGTGAACAGTGAGTCCTGGAAGAGTGTGAGCTGTGAGCCCTGGAACACTGTGGGCAATGAGTCCTGGAACAGTGTGAACATTGAGTCCCAGAACAGCGTGAGCAGCGAGCCCTGGAATAGTGTGAGCCGTGAGCCCTGTAAAAGCGTGAGCAGCGAGCTCTGGAATAGTGTGAGCCGTGAGCCCTGGAACAGTGTGAGCAGTGATTCCTGGAACAATGTGAGCAGTGACCCCTGGAACAGTGAGAGGAGTGAGCCCGGAACAGTGTGAGTAGCAAGCCCTGGAACAGTGTGAAAAGCAAGAACTTGAACAGTGTGAACAATGAGTCCTGGAGCAGTGTGAACAGTGAGCACTGGAACAGTGTGAGCAGTGAGTCCTGGAATAGCATGAGCAGCGAGCCCTGGAACAGCATGAGCAGCGAGTCCTGGAACAGTGTGAGCAGTGAACACTGGAACAGTGTGAGCAGTGAGTCCTGGAACAATGTGAACATTGAGTCCCGGAACAGTGCGAGCAGTGAGTCCTGGAACAGTGAGAGTGGTGAGCCCTGGAACAGCGTGAGAAGCGAGTCCTGGAACAGTGTGAGCAGTGAACACTGGAACAGTGAGTGCAACGAGTCCTGGAACAGTGTGAGCAGTGAATACTGGAACAGTGTGAGCAACGAGTTCTGGAACACTGTTAGCACTGAGTGCTGGACCAGCAAGAGCAATGATACCTGGAACAGTGTGAGCAGTGAGCCCTGGAACAGCTTGAGCACTGAACACTGGAACAATGTGTGCAGCGAGTCCTGGAACAGTGTGAGCAGTTAATACTGGAACAGTGTGAGCAACGAGTTCTGGAACAGTGTGAGCAGTGAGCCCTGGAACAGCAAGAGCAGGGATCCCTGGAACAATGTGAGCAGTGAGCCCTGGAATAGTAAGAGCAGTGAGGCCGGAACTGCGTGAGCATCAAGCCCTGGCACAGTTTGAAAAGCGAGCCCTGGAACAGTGTGAGCAGTGAACACTGGAACAGTGTGAGCAACAAGTCCTGGAACAGTGTGAGCAGCGGATCATGGAACATTGTGAGCAGTGAGTCCTGGAATAGTGTGACCAGTGAGCCCTGGAACAGTGTGAGCAGTGAGCCCTGGAACAGTGTGAGCAGTGAGCCCTGGAACAGCTTAAGCACTGAACACTGGAACAATGTGTGCAGCAAGCCATGGAACAGTGTGAGCAGTTAATACTGGAACAGTGTGAGCAACGAGTTCTGGAACAGTGTGAGCAGTGAGCGCAGGAACAGCAAGAGCAGGGATCCCTGGAACAGTGTGAGCAGTGAGCCCTGGAACAGTAAGAGCAGTGAGGCCAGAACTGCGTGAGCAGCAAGCCCTGGCACAGTTTGAAAAGCGAGCCCTGGAACAGTGTGAGCAACGAGTCCTGGAACGGAGTGAGCAGCGGATCCTGGAACAGTGTGAGCAGTGAGTCCTGGAATAGTGTGAGCAGTGAGCCCTGGAACAGTGTGAGTAGTGAGCCCGGAACAGCGTGAGCAGCAAGCCATGGAACAGTGTGAAAAGCGAGAACTGGAATAGAATGAACAGCGAGTCCTGGAGCAGTGTGAAAAGCGAGCCCTGGAACAGTGTGAGCAGTGAGCCCTGGAATAGCCTGAGAAATGAGCCCTGGAACACCTTGAGCAGAGAGCCCGGGAACAGTGTGAAAAGCGAGAACTGGAACAGTGTGAGCAGCGAATCCTGGAACAGTGTGAGCAGTGAGCCCGGGAACAGTGTGAGCAGTGAGTCCTGGAACAGCGTGTGCATCGAGTCCTGGAACTGCGTGAGCAGCGAGCCCTGGAACAATGTGAACATTGAGTCCCGGAACAGTGTGAGCAGTGAGTCCTGGAACAGTGTGAGTGGTGAGCCCTGGAACAGCGTGAGAAGCGAGTCCTGGAACAGTGTGCGCAGTGAGCCCTGGAACAGCTTGAGCACTGAACACTGGAACAATGTGTTCAGCAAGACCTGGAACAGTGTGAGCAGTTAATACTGGAACAGTGTGAGCAACGAGTTCTGGAACAGTGTGAGCACTGAGTGCTGGACCAGCAAGAGCAGTGATCCCTGGAACAGTGTGAGCAGTGAGCCCTGGAACAGCTTTTACACTGAACACTGGAACAATGTGAGCAGCGAGCCCTGGAAAATTGTGAGCAGCGAGTCCTGGAACAGTGTGAGCAGTGAACACTTGAACAGTGTGAGCAGTGAGCCCTGGAACAGCTTGAGCACTGATCACTGGAACAATGTGTGCAGCAAGCCATGGAACAGTGTGAGCAGTTAATACTGGAACCGTGTGAGCAACGAGTTCTGGAACAGTGTGAGCAGTGAGCCCGGGAACAGTGTGAGCAACGAGTTCTGGAATAGTGTGAGCAGTGAGCGCTGGAACAGCAAGAGTAGTGAGCCCGGAACAGCGTGAGCAGCAAGCCCTGGAAGAGTGTGAAAAGCGAGAAGTGGAACAGTGTGAGCAGTGAGTCCTGGAACAGTGTGAGCAGCGAGTCCTGGAACAGTGTGAGCAGCGAGTCCTGGAACAATGTGAACATTGAGTCCCGGAACAGTGCGAGCAGTGAGTCCTGGAACAGTGTGAGTGGTGACCCCTGGAACAGCGTGAGAAGCGATTCCTGGAACAGTGTGAGCAGTGAATAGTGGAACAGTGTGAGCAACGAGTTCTGGAACAGTGTGAGCACTGAGTGCTGGACCAGCAAGAGCAGGGATCCCTGGAACAGTGTGAGCAGTGAGCCCTGGAACAGCTTGAGCACTGAACACTGGAACAATGTGTGCAGCGAGTCCTGGAACAGTGTGAGCAGTTAATACTGGAACAGTGTGAGCAACGAGTTCTGGAACAGTGTGAGCAGTGAGCGCTGGAACAGCAAGAGCAGGGATCCCTGGAACAATGTGAGCAGTGAGCCATGGAACAGTAAGAGCAGTGAGGCCGGAACTGCGTGAGCAGCAAGCCCTGGCACAGTTTGAAAAGCGAGCCCTGGAACAGTGTGAGCAGTGAACACTGGAACAGTGTGAGCAGTGAGTCCTGGAACAATGTGAACATTGAGTCCTGGAACAGTGTGAGCAGTGAGCCCTGGAATAGCGTGAGCGGTGAGCCCTGGAACAGAGTGAGCAGCGAGTCCTGGAACAGTGTGAACAGCGTGTCCTGGAACAGTGTGAGCAGTGAACACTGGAACAGTGTGAGCAGTGAATCCTGGAACAGTGTGAGCTGTGAGACCTGGAACAGTGTCAGCAGTGAGCCCTGGAACAGTGAGAACAGTGAGCCCGGAACTGCGTGAGCAGCAATCACTGGAACAGTGTAAAAAGCGAGAACTGGAACTGTGTGAGCAGCGAGTCCTGGAACAGTGTGAGCAGCGAGTCCTGGAACAGTGTGAGCAGCGATTCCTGGAACAGTGTGAGCAGTGAGCCCTGGAACAGTGTGAGCGGTGATCCCTGGAACAGCATGAGCAACGCGTTCTGTAACAGCGTGAGCAGTGAGCGGTGAAACAGCAAGAGCAGTGAACCCTGGAACAGTGTGAGCAGCATTTCCTCGAACAGTGTGAAAAGCGGGAAATGGAACAGTGTGAACATGGAGTTCCGGAGCAGTGTGAACAGCAAGCCCTGGAACAGTGTGAAATGTGAAACCTGGAACATTGTGAACAGCGAGTCCAAGAGCAGTGTGAACAGCGAGCACTGGAACAGTGTGAGCAACGGGTTCTGGAACAGTGTGAGCAGTGAGCGCAGGAACAGCAAGAGCAGGGATCCCTGGAACAGTGTGAGCAGTGAGCCCTGGAACAGTAAGAGCAGTGAGGCCAGAACTGCGTGAGCATCAAGCCCTGGCACAGGTTGAAAAGCGAGCCCTGGAACAGTGTGAGCAACGAGTCCTGGAACAGTGTGAGCAGCGGATCCTGGAACAGTGGGAGCAGTGAGTCCTGGAATAGTGTGACCAGTGAGCCCTGGAACAGTGTGAGCAGTGAGCCCGGAACAACGTGAGCAGCAAGCCCTGGAACAGTGTGAAAAGCGAGCCCTGAAACAGTGTGAGCAGTGAGCCCTGGAATAGCCTGAGAAATAAGCCCTGGAATACCTTGAGCAGCGAGCCCTGGAACAGTGTGAAAAGCGAGAACTGGAACAGTGTGAGCAGTGAGTCCTGGAACAGCGTGTGCATCGAGTCCTGGAACTGCGTGAGCAGCGAGCCCTGGAACAATGTGAACATTGAGTCCCGGAACAGTGTGAGCAGTGAGCCCTGGAACAGCTTGAGCACTGAACACTGGAACAATGTGTGCAGCAAGCCATGGAACAGTGTGAGCAGTTAATACTGGAACAGTGTGAGCAACGAGTTCTGGAACAGTGTGAGCAGTGAGTGCAGGAACAGCAAGAGCAGGGATCCCTGGAACAGTGTGAGCAGTGAGCCCTGGAACAGTAAGAGCAGTGAGGCCAGAACTGCATGAGCAGCAAGCCCTGGCACAGTTTGAAAAGCGAGCCCTGGAACAGTGTGAGCAACGAGTCCTGGAACGGAGTGAGCAGCGGATCCTGGAACAGTGTGAGCAGTGAGTCCTGGAATAGTGTGAGCAGTGAGCCCTGGAACAGTGTGAGTAGTGAGCCCGGAACAGCGTGAGCAGCAAGCCATGGAACAGTGTGAAAAGCGAGAACTGGAATAGAATGAACAGCGAGTCCTGGAGCAGTGTGAAAAGCGAGCCCTGGAACAGTGTGAGCAGTGAGCCCTGGAATAGCCTGAGAAATGAGCCCTGGAACACCTTGAGCAGAGAGCCCGGGAACAGTGTGAAAAGCGAGAACTGGAACAGTGTGAGCAGCGAATCCTGGAACAGTGTGAGCAGTGAGCCCGGGAACAGTGTGAGCAGTGAGTCCTGGAACAGCGTGTGCATCGAGTCCTGGAACTGCGTGAGCAGCGAGCCCTGGAACAATGTGAACATTGAGTCCCGGAACAGTGTGAGCAGTGAGTCCTGGAACAGTGTGAGTGGTGAGCCCTGGAACAGCGTGAGAAGCGAGTCCTGGAACAGTGTGCGCAGTGAGCCCTGGAACAGCTTGAGCACTGAACACTGGAACAATGTGTGCAGCGAGTCCTGGAAACGTGTGAGCAGTTAATACTGGAACCGTGTGAGCAACGAGTTCTGGAATAGTGTGAGCAGTGAGCGCTGGAACAGCAAGAGTAGTGAGCCCGGAACAGCGTGAGCAGCAAGCCCTGGAAGAGTGTGAAAAGCGAGAAGTGGAACAGTGTGAGCAGTGAGTCCTGGAACAGTGTGAGCAGCGAGTCCTGGAACAGTGTGAGCAGCGAGTCCTGGAATAGTGTGAACATTGAGTCCCGGAACAGTGCGAGCAGTGAGTCCTGGAACAGTGTGAGCAGTGAACACTGGAACAGTGTGAGCAGTGAGTCCTGGAACAATGTGAACATTGAGTCCCGGAACAGTGTGAGCAGTGAGTCCTGGAACAGTGTGAGTGGTGAGCCCTGGAACAGCGTGAGAAGCGATTCCTGGAACAGTGTGTGCAGTGACCCCTGGAACAGTGTGAGCAACGAGTTCTGGAACAGTGTGAGCAGTGAGCCCTGGAACAGCTTGAGCACTGAACACTGGAACAATGTGTGCAGCGAGTCCTGGAACAGTGTGAGCAGTTAATACTGGAACAGTGTGAGCAACGAGTTCTGGAACAGTGTGAGCAGTGAGCGCTGGAACAGCAAGAGCAGGGATCCCTGGAACAATGTGAGCAGTGAGCCATGGAACAGTAAGAGCAGTGAGGCCGGAACTGCGTGAGCAGCAAGCCCTGGCACAGTTTGAAAAGCGAGCCCTGGAACAGTGTGAGCAGTGAACACTGGAACAATGTGTGCAGCGAGTCCTGGAACAGTGCGAGCAGTGAGTCCTGGAATAGTGTGAGCAGTGAGACCTGAAACATTGTGAGCAGTGAGCCCGGAACAGCGTGAGCAGCAAGCCCTGGAACGGTGTGAAAAGCGAGAACTGGAACAGTGTGAACATCGAGTCCTGGAGCAGTGTGAACAGCGAGCACTGGAACAGTGTGAGCAGTGAGCCCTGGAATAGCGTGAGAACTGAGCCCTGGAACAGCGTGAGCAGCGAGTCCTGGAACAGTGTGAGCAGTGAATACTGGAACAGTGTGAGCAATGAGTTCTGGAAGAGTGTGAGCACTGAGTGCTGGACCAGCAAGAGCAGGGATCCCTGGAACAGTGTGAGCAGTGAGCCCTGGAACAGCTTGAGCACTGAACACTGGAACAATGTGTGCAGCGAGTCCTGGAACAGTGTGAGCAGTGAGCGCTGGAACAGCAAGAGCAGGGATCCCTGGAACAGTGTGAGCAGTGAACACTGGAACAGTGTGAGCAACGAGTATTGGAAGAGTATGAGCAGCGGATCCTGGAACAGTGAGAGCAGTGAGTCCTGGAATAGTGTGAGCAGTGAGCCCTGGAACAGTGTGAGCAGTGAGCCCGGAACAACATGAGCAGAAAGCCCTGGAACAGTGTGAAAAGCGAGAACTGGAACAGTGTGAGCAGCGAGTCCTGGAACAGTGTGAGCAGTGAGCCTGGGAACAATGTGAGCAGTGAGCCCTGGAACAGCATGAGCAGCAAGCCCTAGAACAGTGTGAAAAGCGAGAACTGGAACAGTGTGAACAGCGAGTCCTGGAGCAGTGTGAGCAGTGAGCCCTGGAATAGCGTGAGAACTAAGCCCTGGAACAGCGTGAGCAGCAAGCCCTGGAACAGTGTGAAAAGCGAGAACTGGAACAGTGTGAACAGCGAGTCCTGAAGCAGTGTGAACAGCGAGCACTGGAACAGTGTGAGCAGTGAGCCCTGGAATAGCGTGAGAACTGAGCCCTGGAACAGCGTGAGCAGCGAGTCCTGGAACAGTGTGAGCAGTGAATACTGGAACAGTGTGAGCAAAGAGTTCTGGAACAGTGTGAGCACTGAGTGCTGGACCAGCAAGAGCAGGGATCCCTGGAACAGTGTGAGCAGTGAGCCCTGGAACAGCTTGAGCACTGAACACTGGAACAATTTGTGCAGCGAGTCCTGGAACAGTGTGAGCAGTTAATACTGGAACAGTGTGAGCAGTGAATACTGGAACAGTGTGAGCAACGAGTTCTGGAACAGTGTGAGTAGCAAGCCCTGGAACAGCGTGAGCAGTGAGCCCTGGAATAGCGTGAGAACTGAGCCCTGGAACAGCGTGAGCAGCAAGCCCTGGAACAGTGTGAAAAGCGAGAATTGGAACAGTGTGAACAGGGAGTCCTGGAGCAGCATGAACAGCGAGCACTGGAACAGTGTGAGCAGTGAGCCCTGGAATAGCGTGAGCAGTGAGCCCGGAACAGCATGAGCAGTGAGCCCGGAACAGCGTGAGCAGCAAGCCCTGGAACAGTGTGAAAAGCGAGAACTGGAACAGTGTGAGCAGTGAGCCCGGGTACAATGTGAGCAGTGAGTCCTGGAACAGCGTGAGCAGCGAGTCCTGGAACAGCGTGAGCAGCGAGTCCTGGAACAGCGTGAGCAGCGAGTCCTGGAACAGTGTGAGCAGTGAACACTGGAACAGTGTGAGCAGTGAGTCCTGGAACAATGTGAACATTGAGTCCTGGAACAGTGTGAGCAGTGAGCCCTGGAATAGCGTGAGCGGTGAGCCCTGGAACAGAGTGAGCAGCGAGTCCTGGAACAGTGTGAACAGCGTGTCCTGGAGCAGTGTGAGCAGTGAACACTGGAACAGTGTGAGCAGTGAACACTGGAACAGTGTGAGCTGTGAGACCTGGAACAGTGTCAGCAGTGAGCCCTGGAACAGTGAGAACAGTGAGCCCGGAACTGCGTGAGCAGCAATCACTGGAACAGTGTAAAAAGCGAGAACTGGAACTGTGTGAACAGCGAGCCCTGGAACAGTGTGAGCAGTGAGCCCTGGAACAGCGTGAGCAGTGACCCCTGGAACAGCATGAGAAGCGAGCCCTGGAACAGTGTGAGCAGCGAGTCCTGGAACAGTGTGAGCAGCGAGTCCTGGAACAGTGTGAGCAGCGATTCCTGGAACAGTGTGAGCAGTGAGCCCTGGAACAGTGTGAGCGGTGATCCCTGGAACAGCATGAGCAACGCGTTCTGTAACAGCGTGAGCAGTGAGCGGTGAAACAGCAAGAGCAGTGAACCCTGGAACAGTGTGAGCAGCATTTCCTCGAACAGTGTGAAAAGCGGGAAATGGAACAGTGTGAACATGGAGTTCCGGAGCAGTGTGAACAGCAAGCCCTGGAACAGTGTGAAATGTGAAACCTGGAACATTGTGAACAGCGAGTCCAAGAGCAGTGTGAACAGCGAGCACTGGAACAGTGTGAGCAACGGGTTCTGGAACAGTGTGAGCAGTGAGCGCAGGAACAGCAAGAGCAGGGATCCCTGGAACAGTGTGAGCAGTGAGCCCTGGAACAGTAAGAGCAGTGAGGCCAGAACTGCGTGAGCATCAAGCCCTGGCACAGGTTGAAAAGCGAGCCCTGGAACAGTGTGAGCAACGAGTCCTGGAACAGTGTGAGCAGTGGATCCTGGAACAGTGTGAGCAGTGAGTCCTGGAATAGTGTGACCAGTGAGCCCTGGAACAGTGTGAGCAGTGAGCCCGGAACAACGTGAGCAGCAAGCCCTGGAACAGTGTGAAAAGCGAGCCCTGAAACAGTGTGAGCAGTGAGCCCTGAAATAGCCTGAGAAATAAGCCCTGGAATACCTTGAGCAGCGAGCCCTGGAACAGTGTGAAAAGCGAGAACTGGAACAGTGTGAGCAGCGAGTCCTGGAACAGTGTGAGCAGTGAGCCCGGGAACAGTGTGAGCAGTGAGCGCTGGAACAGCAAGAGCAGGGATCCCTGGAACAATGTGAGCAGTGAGCCCTGGAACAGTAAGAGCAGTGAGGCCGGATCTGCGTGAGCAGCAAGCCTTGGCACAGTTTGAAAAGCGAGCCCTGGAACAGTGTGAGCAGTGAACAATGGAACAGTGTGAGCAAAAAGTCCTGGAACAGTGTGAGCAGCGGATCCTGGAACAGTGTGAGCAGTGAGCCCTGAAATATTGTGAGCAGTGAGCCCGGAACAGCGTGAGCAGCAAGCCCTGGAACAATGTGAAAAGCGAGCCCTGGAACAGTGTGAGCAGTGAACCCTGGAATAGCCTGAGAAATGAGCCCTGGAACAGCTTGAGCAGCGAGCCCTGGAACAGTGTGAAAAGCAAGAACTGGAACAGTGTGAGCAGCGAGTCCTGGAACAGTGTGAGCAGTGAGCCCGGGAACAGTGTGAGCAGCGAGTCCTGGAACAGTGTGAGCAGCGAGTCCAGCAACAGTGTGAGCAGCGAGTCCTGGAATAGTGTGAGCAGTGAGTCCTGGAACAATGTGAATATTGAATCCCGGAACAGTGTGAGCAGTGAATACTGGAACAGTGTGAGCAACGAGTTCTGGAACAGTGTGAGCACTGAGTGCTGGACCAGCAAGAGCAGGGATCCCTGGAACAGTGTGAGCAGTGAGCCCTGGAACAGCTTTAAGCACTAATCAATGGAACAATGTGTGCAGCAAGCCATGGAACAGTGTGAGCAGTTAATACTGGAACAGTGTGAGCAACGAGTTCTGGAACAGTGTGAGCAGTGAGCCCTGGAACAGCGTGTGCAGCGAGTCCTGGAACAGCGTGAGCAGCGAGTCCTGGAACAGTGTGAGCAGTGAACACTGGAACAGTGTGAGCAGTGAGTCCTGGAACAATGTGAACATTGAGTCCCGGAACAGTGTGAGCAGTGAGTCCTGGAACAGTGTGAGTGGTGAGCCCTGGAACAGCGTGAGAAGCGAACACTGGAACAATGTGTGCAGCGAGTCCTGGAACAGTGTGAGCAGTGAATACTGGCACAGTGTCAGCAACGAGTTCTGGAACAGTGTGAGCACTGAGTGCTGGACCAGCAAGAGCAGGGATCCCTGGAACAGTGTGAGCAGTGAGCCCTGGAACAGTGTGAGCGGTAAGCCCTGGAACAGCTTGAGCACTGAACACTGGAACAATGTGTGCAGCAAGCCATGGAACAGTGTGAGCAGTTAATACTGGAACAGTGTGAGCAACGAGTTCTGGGACAGTGTGAGCAGTGAGCGCAGGAACAGCAAGAGCAGGGATCCCTGGAACAGTGTGAGCAGTGAGCCCTGGAACAGTAAGAGCAGTGAGGCCAGAACTGCGTGAGCAGCAAGCCCTGGCACAGTTTGAAAAGCGAACCCTGGAACAGTGTGAGCAACGAGTCCAGGAACAGTGTGAGCAGCGAGTCCTGGAACAGTGTGAGCAGTGAGTCCTGGAATAGTGTGAGCAGTGAGCCCTGGAACAGTGTGAGCAGTGAGCCCGGAACAGCGTGAGCAGCAAGCCCTGGAACAGTGTGAAAAGCGAGAACTGGAATAGAATGAATAGCGAGTCCTGGAGCAGTGTGAAAAGCGAGCCCTGGAACAGTGTGAGCAGTGAGCCCTGGAATAGCCTGAGAAATGAGCCCGGGAACACCTTGAGCAGAGAGCCCGGGAACAGTGTGAAAAGCGAGAACTGGAACAGTGTGAGCAGCGAATCCTGGAACAGTGTGAGCAGTGAGCCCGGGAACAGTGGGAGCAGTGAGTCCTGGAACAGTGTGTGCATCGAGTCCTGGAACAGCGTGAGCAGCGAGTCCTGGAACAGTGTGAGCAGTGAACACTGGAACAGTGTGAGCAGTGAGTCCTGGAACAGTGTGAGTGGTGAGCCCTGGAACAGCCTGAGAAGCGAGTCCTGGAGCAGTGTGCGCAGTGAGCCCTGGAACAGCTTGAGCACTGAACACTGGAACAATGTGTGCAGCGAGTCCTTGAAACGTGTGAGCAGTTAATACTGGAAGAGTGTGAGCAACGAGTTCTGGAATAGTCTGAGCAGTGAGCGCTGGAACAGCAAGAGTAGTGAGCCCGGAACAGCGTGAGCAGCAAGCCCTGGAAGAGTGTGAAAAGCGTGAACTGGAACAGTGTGAGCAGTGAGTCCTGGAACAGTGTGAGCAGCGAGTCCTGGAACAGTGTGAGCAGTGAGTCCTGGAACAGTGTGAGTGGTGAGCCCTGGAACAGCGTGAGAAGCGATTCCTGGAACAGTGCGAGTAGTGAACACTGGAACAGTGTGTGCAACGAGTCCTGGAACAGTGTGAGCAGTGAATACTGGAACAGTGTGAGCAACGAGTTCTGGAACAGTGTGACCACTGAGTGCTGGACCAGCAAGAGCAGGGATCCCTGGAACAGTGTGAGCAGTGAGCCCTGGAACAGCTTGAGCACTGAACACTGGAACAATGTGTGCAGCTAGTCCTGGAACAGTGTGCGCAGTTAATACTGGAACAGTGTGAGCAACGAGTTCTGGAACAGTGTGAGCAGTGAGCGCTGGAACAACAAGAGCAGGGATCCTTGGAACAATGTGAGCAGTGAGCCATGGAACTGTAAGAGCAGTGAGGCCGGAACTGCGTGAGCAGCAAGCCCTGGCACAGTTTGAAAAGCGAGCCCTGGAACAGTGTGAGCAGTGAACACTGGAACAATGTGTGCAGCGAGTCCTGGAACAGTATGAGCAGTGAGTCCTGGAATAGTGTGAGCAGTGAGCCCTGAAACATTGTGAGCAGTGAGCCCGGAACAGCGTGAGCAGCAAGCCCTGGAACGGTGTGAAAAGCGAGAACTGGAATAGAATGAACAGCGAGTCCTGGAGCAGTGTGAGCAGTGAACACTGGAACAGTGTGAGCAGTGAGCCCTGGAACAGCTTGAGCACTGAACACTGGAACAATGTGTGCAGTGAGTCCTGGAACAGTGTGAGCAGTGAATAGTGGAACAGTGTGAGCAACGAGTTCTGGAACAGTGTGATCACTGAGTGCTGGACCAGCAAGGGCAGGGATCCCTGGAACAGTGTGAGCAGTGAGCTCTGGAACAGCGTGAGCAGCGAGCCCTGGAACAGTGTGAGCAGTGAACACTGGAATAGTGTGAGCAGTGAGTCCTGGAACAATGTTAGCAGCGAGTCCTGGAACAATGTGAGCAGTGAGCTCTGGAACAGCGTGAGCAGTGAGCCCTGGAACAGCGTGAGCAGTGAGTCCTGGATCAGTGTGAGCAGTGAACACTGGAACAGTGTGAGCAGTGAGTCCTGGAACAATGTGAACATTGAGGCCCGGAACAGTGTGAGCAGCGAGCCGTGGAATAGCGTGAGCGGTGAGCCCTGAAACAGAGTGAGCAGCGAGTCCTGGAACAGTGTGAGCAGTGAACACTGGAACAGTGTGAGCAGTGAGTCCTGGAACAATGTGAACATTGAGTCCTGGAACAGTGTGAGCAGTGAGCCCTGGAATAGCGTGAGCGGTGAGCCCTGGAACAGAGTGAGCAGCGAGTCCTGGAACAGTGTGAACAGCGTGTCCAGGAACAGTGTGAGCAGTGAATACTGGAACAGTGTGAGCAGTGAATCCTGGAACAGTGCGAGCAGTGAGTCCTGGAACAGTGTGAGTGGTGAGCCCAGGAACAGCGTGAGAAGCGAGTCCTGGAACAGTGTGAGCAGTGAACACTGGAACATTGTGTGCAGCGAGTCCTGGAACAGTGTGAGCAGTGAATATTGGAACAGTGTGAGCAACGAGTTCTGGAACAGTGTGAGCACTGAGTGCTGGAGCAGCAAGAGCCGGGATCCCTGGAACAGTGTGAGCAGTGAGCCCTGGAACTGTGTGAGCAGCGAGCCCTGGAACACTGTGAGCAGCGATTCCTGGAACAGTATGAGCAGTGAACACTGGAACAGTGTGAGCAGCGAGTCCTGGAACAGTGTGAGCAGTGAGCCCTGGAACAGTGTGAGCAGTGAGCCCTGTAACAATAAGAGCATTGTGCCGGGAACAGTGTGAGCAGCGAGCCCTGGAACACTGTGAGCAGTGAGTCCTGGAACAGTGTGAGCAGTGAGCCCTGGAACAGTGTGAGCAGTGAGTCCTGGAATAGTGTGAGCAGTGAGCCCTGGAACAGTGTGAGCAGTGAGCCCGGAACAGCGTGAGCAGTGAGCCCTGGAACAGTGTGAGCAGCGAGTCCTGGAACAGTGTGAGCAGTGAGCCCTGAAATAGCGTGAGAACTGAGCCCTGGAACAGCGTGAGCAGCAAGCCCTGGAACAGTGTGAAAAGCGTGAACTGGAACAGTGTGAACAGCAAGTCCTGGAGCAGTGTGAACAGCGAGCACTGGAACAGTGTGAGCAGTGAGCCCTGGAATAGCGTGAGAACTGATTCCTGGAACAGTGTGAGCAGTGAATACTGGAACAGTGTGAGCAACGAGTTCTGGAGTAGTGTGAGCACTGAGTGCTGGACCAGCAAGTGCAGGGATCCCTGGAACAGCATGAGCAGTGAGCCCTGGAACAGCTTGAGCACTGAAAACTGGAACAATGTGTGCAGCGAGTCCTGGAACAGTGTGAGCAGTTAATACTGGAACAGTGTGAGCAACGAGTTCTGGAACAGTGTGAGCAGTGAGCGCTGGAACAGCAAGAGCAGGGATCCCTGGAACAGTGTGAGCAGTGAGCCCTGGAACAGTAAGAGCAGTGAGGTTGGAACTGCGTGAGCAGCAAGCCCTGGCACAGTTTGAAAAGCGAGAACTGGAACAGTGTGAGCAGTGAGCCCGGAACAGCGTGAGCAGCAAGTCCTAGAACAGTGTGAAAAGCGAGTCCTGGAACAGTGTGAGCAGTGAGCCCTGGAATAGCGTGAGAACTGAGCCCTGGACCAGCATGAGCAGCAAGCCCTGGAACAGTGTGAAAAGCATGAACTGGAACAGTGTGAACAGCGAGTCCTGGAGCAGTGTGAACAGCGAGCACTGGAACAGTGTGAGCAGTGAGCCCTGGAATAGCGTGAGAACTGAGTCCTGGAACAGTGTGAGCAGTGAATACTGGAACAGTGTGAGCAACGAGTTCTGGAACAGTGTGAGCACTGAGTGCTGGACCAGCAAGAGCAGGGATCCCTGGAACAGTGTGAGCAGTGAGCCCTGGAACAGCTTGAGCACTGAACACTGGAACAATGTGTGCAGCGAGTCCTGGAACAGTGTGAGCAGTTAATACTGGAACAGTGTGAGCAACGAGTCTGGAACAGTGTGAGCAGTGAGCGCTGGAACAGCAAGAGCAGGGATCCCTGGAACAGTGTGAGCAGTGAGCCCTGGAACAGTAAGAGCAGTGAGGTTGGAACTGCATGAGCAGCAAGCCCTGGCACAGTTTGAAAAGCGAGAACTGGAACAGTGTGAGCAGTGAGCCCTGGAACAGTGTGAGCAGTGAGCCTGGAACAGCGTGAGCAGCAAGTCCTAGAACAGTGTGAAAAGCGAGAACTGGAACAGTGTGAACAGCGAGTCCTGGAACAGTGTGAGCAGTGAGCCCTGGAATAGCGTGAGAACTGAGCCCTGGAACAGCGTGAGCAGCAAGCCCTTGAACCGTGTGAAAAGCGTGACCTGGAACAGTGTGAACAGCGAGTCCTGGAGCAGTGTGAACAGCGAGCACTGGAACAGTGTGAGCAGTGAGCCCTGGAATAGCGTGAGAACTGAGTCCTGGAACAGTGTGAGCAGTGAATACTGGAACAGTGTGAGAACTGAGTCCTGGAACAGTGTGAGCAGTGAATACTGGAACAGTGTGAGCAACGAGTTCTGGAACAGTGTGAGCACTGAGTGCTGGACCAGCAAGAGCAGGAATCCCTGGAACAGTGTGAGCAGTGAGCCCTGGAACAGCTTGAGCACTGAACACTGGAACAAAGCGTGCAGCGAGTCCTGGAACAGTGTGAGCAGTTAATACTGGAACAGTGTGAGCAACGGGTTCTGGAACAGTGTGAGCAGTGAGCGCTGGAACAGCAAGAGCAGGGATCCCTGGAACAGTGTGAGCAGTGAGCCCTGGAACAGTAAGAGCAGTGAGGTGGGAACTGCGTGAGCAGCAAGCCCTGGCACAGTTTGAAAAGCGAGAACTGGAACAGTGTGAGCAGTAAACACTGGAACAGTGTGAGCAACGGGTATTGGAAGATTGTGAGCAGCGGATCCTGGAACAGTGTGAGCAGTGAGTCCTGGAATAGTGTGAGCAGTGAGCCCTGGAAAAGTGTGAGCAATTAGCCCGGAACAGCGTGAGCAGCAAGCCCTGGAACAGTATGAAAAGCGAGAACTGGAACAGTGTGAGCAGCAAGCCCTGGAACAGCGTGAGCAGCGAGCCCTGGAACAGCGTGAGCAGTGAGTCCTGGAACAGTGTGAGCAGTGAACACTGGAACAGTGTGAGCAGCAAGCCCTGGAACAGTGTGAGCAGCGAGCCCTGGAATAGCGTGAGCGGTGAGCCCTGGAACAAAGTGAGCAGCGAGTCCTGGAACAGTGTGAACAGCGTGTCCTGGAACAGTGTGAGCAGTGAACCCTGGAACAGTGTGAACAGTGAGTCCTGGAACAGTGTGAGCAGCGAGTCTGGAACAGTGTGAGCAGTGAGGCCTGGAACAGTGTGAGCAGTGAGCTCGGAACAGCGTGAGCAGCAAGCCCTAGAACAGTGTGAAAAGCGAGCCCTGGAACAGTGTGACCAGCGAGTCCTGGATCAGTGTGAGCAGTGAGCCCTGAAACAGCATGAGCAGCATGCCCTGGAACAGTGTGAGCAGCGAGTCCTGGAACAGTATGAGCAGTGCACACTGGAACAGGGTGAGCAGCGAGTCCTGGAACAGTGTGAGCAGTGAGTCCTGGAGCAGTGTGAACAGCGAGCCCTGGAACAGTGTGAGCAGTGAGTCCTGGAATAGCATGAGATCTGAGCCCTAGAACAGCTTGAGCAGCGAGCCCAGAAACAGTGTGAGCAGCGAGTCCTGGAACAGTGTGAGCAGTGAATACTGGAACAGTGTGAGCAACGAATTCTGGAACAGTGTGAGCAGTGAGCGTTGGGACAGCAAGAGCAGTGAGCCCTGGAACAGCGTGAGCAGCAAGCCCTGGAACAGTGCGAAAAGCGAGAACTGGAACAGTGTGAGCAGTGAACACTGGAACAGTGTAAGCAGCGAGTCCTGGAACAGTGTGAGAAGCGAGTCCTGGAACAGTGTGAGCAGTGAGACCTGGAACAATGTGCGCAGTGAGCCCTGGAACACTGTGAGCAGCGAGTCCTGGAACAGTGTGAGCAGTGAGTCCTGGAACAGTGTGAGCAGCGAGTCCTGGAACAGTGTGAGCAGTGAGGCCTGGAACAGTGTGAGCAGTGAGCCCGGAACAGCGTGAGCAGCAAGCCCTAGAACAGTGTGAAAAGCGAGCCCTGGAACAGTGTGAGCAGCGGGTCCTGGAACAGTGTGAGCAGTGAATACTGGAACAGTGTGAGCAACGAGTTCTGGAACAGTGTGAGCAGTGAGCGTTGGGAAAGCGAGAGCAGTGAGCCCTGGAACAGCGTGAGCAGCAAGCCCTGGAACAGTGTGAAGAGCGAGAACTGGAACAGTGTGAGCAGTGAACACTGGAACAGTGTAAGCAGCGAGTCCTGGAACAGTGTGAGCAGTGGGTCCTGGAACAGTGTGAGCAGTGAGGCCCGGAATAGTGTGAGCAGTGAGCCCAGAACAGCGTGAGCAGCGAGCCCTGGAATAGCGTGAGCAGCGAGCCCTGGAATAGTGTGAAAAGTGAGAACTGGAACAGTGTGAACAACGAGCCCTGGAATAGCGTGTGCGGTGAGCCCTGGCACAGCGTGAGCAGCGAGCCCTGGAACAGTGTGAGCAGTAAGTCCTGGACCAGTGTGAGCAGTGAGCGCTGGAACAGGAAGAGCAGTGAACCCTGGAACATTGTGAGCAGTGAGCCTGGAACAGTAAGAGCAGTGACCGCGGAACAGCGTGAGCAGCAAGACCTGGACCAGTGTGAAAAGCGGGAACTGGAACAGTGTGAACAGGGAGTTCCGGAGCAGTGTGAACAGCGAGCCCTGGAATAGTGTAAGCAGTGTGCCCTGGAATAGCGTGAGCAGTGAGCCCTGGAACATTGTGAGCAGCGAGACCTGGAACAGTGAAAGCAGTGAACACTGGAACAGTGTGAACAGCGAGTCCTGGAAGAGTGTGAGCTGTGAGCCCTGGAACACTGTGTGCAATGAGTCCTGGAACAGTGTGAACATTGAGTCCCAGAACAGCGTGAGCAGCGAGCCATGGAATAGTGTGAGCCGTGTGGCCTGTAACAGCGTGAGCAGCGAGCCCTGGAATAGTATGAGCCGTGAGCCCTGGAACAGTGTGAGCAGTGAGCCCTGGAACAGTGTGAGCAGTGATTCCTGGAACAATGTGAGCAGTGAGCCCTGGAACAGTGAGAGCAGTGAGCCCGGAACAGCATGAGCAGCAAGCCCTGGAACAGTGTGAACAACGAGTCCTGGAGCACTGTGAACAGTGAGCCCTGGAACAGTGTGAACAGCATGTCCTGGAGCAGTGTGAACAGCGAGCCCTGGAACAGTGTGAGCAGTGAGTCCTGGAATAGCGTGAGATCTGAGCCCTAGAACAGCTTGAGCAGCGAGCCCTGGAACAGCATGAGCAGCGACCTCTGCAATACTCTGAGCTGTGAGACCTGGAACTGTGTAAGCAGTGAGCCCTGCAACACTGTGTGCAATGTGACCTGGAACAGTGAGAGCAGTGAGCCCTGGAACAGTGTGAGCAGTGAGCCCTGGAACAACATGAGCACTGAGCTCTGAAACAGTGTGAGCAGCGAGCCCTGGAACAGCAATAGCAGTGAGCCCTGGAACAGCTTGAGCAGTGAGCCCTGGAACAGCATGAGCAGCGAGTCCTGGAACATTGCGAACAGCGTGTCTGGAACAGTGTGAGCACTGAGCCCTGGAACAGTGTGAACAGCGTGTCTGGAACAGTGTGAACAGTGAGCCCTGGAACAGTGTGAGCATTGAGCCCTGGAACAGTGTGAGCAGTGAAACCTGGAGCAGTGTGTGCAGTGAACCCTGGAACAGTGTGATCAGTGAGCCCTGGAACAGTGTGAGCAGTGAGCCCTGGAACAGTGTGAGCAGTGAGTCCTGGAACAGTGTGAGCAGTGAGCCCTGGAACAGTGTGAGCAGCAAGAACTGGAATAGCTTGAGCAGCGAACTCTGAAACATTGTGGGCAGCAAGCTCTTGAACAGTGTAAGCAGAGGGCTTTGTCACAATGTGAGCAGTGAACCCTGAAACATCGTTGGCAGCGAGATCTGGCATAGTGTGAGCAGCGAACTCTGGAAAGGTGTGCACAGTAAGTCCTGGAACAGCATGATCTCTTCACACTATTCCAGGGCTCACTATACCTGCTATTCCAGAATTCGCTGCTCACACTGTTCCAGGGCTCACTGATTACTCTTTCCAGGGAACACTGCTCACACTGTTCTGGGCTCACTGCTCACACTGTTCCAGGGCTCACTGATCACACTGTTCCAGGGCTCATTGCTCACTCTGTTCAAGGGCTCACTGCTCACAGTTTTTCAGGTCTCACTGCTTGTGCTGTTCCAGAGCTCACTGCTCATACTGTTCCAGGTCTCACTGCTTGTGCTGTTCCAGGGCTCACTGTTCACACTGTTCCAGACCTCACTGCTCACTCTATTCCAGGGCTCACTGCTCACAGTTTTCCAGGTCTCACTGCTTGTGCTGTTCCAGAGCTCACTA
The DNA here is from genome assembly GCF_037043375.1 of Chiloscyllium plagiosum. Taxonomy (NCBI): domain Eukaryota; kingdom Metazoa; phylum Chordata; class Chondrichthyes; order Orectolobiformes; family Hemiscylliidae; genus Chiloscyllium; species Chiloscyllium plagiosum. The sequence continues at coordinate 49,076,994 of NW_028270153.1, read as the reverse complement.
CTCATACTGTTCCAGGGCTCACTGCTTGTGCTGTTCCAGGCCTTGTGGCCCCAGGGATCTGCCATTGCTCCAGGATTCTCCTTCAGTGCTAAGGGGAGAAAAGAAGCCAAAAAAAAGTGCAAAATAAAGGAAAAAGTAATAAAAAAGACAAGCTCCCATATGAGTGCCTTGATGTCATCTTGCTTCTTTATTACATTAACTACAGTGTGGAAATAGGTCCTTCAGCCCAACCAGTCCACACTGACCCTCTGAAGAGTAACCCACCCCCCCTCTGACTAATGCACCTATCCCTATGGGCAATTTAGCATGGCCAATTCACCTGGCCTGCACATCTTTGGATTGTGGGAGGAAACCGGAGCAAATCCACACAGACACGGGGAGAATGTGCAAACTCCACACAGTCACCCTCGTCTGGAATCAAACCTGGGACCCTGGTGCTGAGAGGCTGCAGTGCTAACCACTGAGCTGCCATGCCAACCCTAACTCTTACCCTCCAAGTTTAGGTTCTTCCCTCACTTTATTTACTCAGTTCCTGAGATTGTTTAAGCCCATGCTGTAAAAATCATGTGTGTAAATCCATAACTAGACAACTTGACAGTATTTATGTATAACAATCTGACAACCTGATGTTACTTTTATTAATAATATCAACCCGCTAAATAGATCACCGAAGCTAAACTGTTGTGCAGGGTGGCGTTGGAGGATTCAATTGTACAATTTAGCACATAAGTATTTAAACATTGAAACTGGTTACACATGAACCTTGTCGGTGAGCATTAGATTGCATTTTGCAAAACTTATCTTCATAATAAAAATGCAGCTTAATTGTATTATGGTCACAAGCAAAGAATCAGCAATTTTAATAGAAATGCAAACTGTTAAGCTGTGAAAATTATAAACATTCCTAAATTAATTTCACAACTATTGCTCCCACAACTTCTGTACTGCTCATTGTTAGCCAATCCTTTGTCCAATTTTGAACTGACCGAAAGCAACCTGTATTCATGTTTAGCAAAGCGTTCCCATTACAATGAAGCCTTTCTATCATTTGGTGGGTTGGAGCAAAATGGGCTTCACCTAAAAAATTAACTTGCATGCGAGATACTCTTGTACTCTTCAAAGTGCACAGCAAATCAAAGAGCAAAGACGGGTCTCACCAAATAGCATTTCAGCAATCTTTCTGACGCCAACAAAACTGAAACGACAGACTATTAAATAATGAGACATCTAATCTCAAACTCCAAACTCATCTGAGGAAAGTAATAAACCCTCCATTCCATTGAAGGACCAACCTGAAGGTGAAGCTAGACCATGGAAGGCCTTCCTATTTATGATCTCCATTCCAGGTATATTGGTGCAACCATATTGTAACCCCACTTGGCTTCCATCAATAAGACTCTTGAGAAGCCAACTATTCTGAAGAACCTGATCAGCACTGTTTCAAAGTAACGTGTTTCATCAGCCTGATCCTTCTAGCTCAGGCAGATTCAGACAAGCAGTTTTTTTTTAAACAAATTTAACTTTTTGATGGTGGCCACATTTGGTCCCCTTAAGGACCATTGTTTCGGTGAGATGTGGATACCATTTTACTGGTGTCAGAACCTGCTCCGTTGCACTCAAAACAAACCAATTTTACCAAGTGGATCTCAAAAATACATTAGGCTTGTTATATCCATACACAACAAAGTAAAAAGCTATTCAGTATGGGCCCTGGATGTCTCTGTCTTTCTGCTTCCAGCAAGAGGATGTGAGTGTGCACATTCTGCTCCAGAAAAGCACCACCATCCATACTGCTCCAAGACACTTTTACATTGTTAAAATGAGTACATGATTGAACAATCTCTAAGGTGTTTATGTTAAACAATGCTTCAATATATTTACACATATGCAAATTGGCAGAGGTACTAAGCAAAGTATTGATAATCAGTTGAGGGGTATTATGAAATTTATATGGAGTTTATAGCCTTGGCTTCATGCACTCCTCCCAGCTCCCTCATTGTCTTTGGAACATCTCAGCAGGGCATGGGCACTGAGTATGGAGGACGACTTCACCCTGCCACATGGACACCTTGCCTGACCCCGATCAATTCTCAGGCTTATTTGCATTTGAGAAGGGCAAGAGGGCAACACAGCAGCAGGGGCTCTCAGAATCTGTCAACATGCAAGTAGCCTTCGTGTCTTGTTAGAACAGAATTATTTATATATTCTGAAATAATTTACTCACTTCCTTCATTCTTCACAAAGCAATGCTCCATGAGCACATGCACAGGCTCCAGTTTGAAGGAAAATGTTCCACCTCTTTTTTGCCAGCTGTTGAGTATTAAATGCCTGAGCCAAACTCTTATTCATTACATCTTAAAAATGTGTTGCTGGAAAAGTGCAGCAGGTCAGGCAGCATCAAAGGAGTAGGAGAATCGACGTTTCGGGCATAAGCCCTTCTTCAGGGATGGATCCTTGTAGAGGGAAGAGGAGAGCTTCTTTAAGGAAGGCATCCTTGCAAGAGGATTCGCAGTAGGTTAAAATCAACTAGGAAAAAGTGAGGACTGCAGATGCTGGAGATCAGAGCTTAAAAATGTGTTGCTGGAAAAGCGCAGCAGGTCAGGCAGCATCATAGGAGTAGGAGAATCGACATTTCGGGCATAAGCCCTTCTTCAGGAATCATCGACGTTTCGGGCATAAGCCCTTCCTGAAGAAGGGTTTATTCCTGAAACGTCGATTCTCCTACTCCTTTGATGCTGCCTGACCTGCTGCGCTTTTCCAGTAACACATTTTTAAACTCTGATCTCCAGCATCTGCAGTCCTCACTTTCTCCTAGTCTTATTCATTACATTCAGTACAAATAACGGAAGTGTTCAAGAGGTCGTAGTGAGCTCATTTGGAGTGTCTCTATAGATATCCACAAGATATGAACATTTCTTCGCTGGTGAGAAATGGAAAGAGCACACAATCCCTGAGATTACTGTCCCAATTTTTGCTGCACCTATAAGAGTTTTGATGAAAAGGTGATGGAAAAGGGGAAATTTTAAACTTTATCCAAACATCCCAATATCACAGTGTTTCCTAATTGCAAACAGAAGTGTGAAAAATCTGTGAATAACTATGTTACTCATAGCGATTTCATATTGCATTTCAGAAAGCTAGATTAATGGCCACTTTGAGGGAAGAAAGGTCATTTCATATTTTTAATGTCATTTTTTGATTATGAAAGCACACAATTCTGTAATGATATCTTCTAAATTGTTCTTATTTTGCCCCAGATCTATACTAATGGAACATCTAATTAGCAAGGCAATATATTTTTAAAAACTTCAAATAATTATACAAATGAAGCCACCTAATTATTTAAACATACAATGCATAAATCAAAATCTTCCTGATCTAGAACACAGAATTAAAATCAAATTATACTTCTTGTTTGGAATGTAAAGGAAAAATAATCTAACGGGATTAGAGGGTGGAATTTCCATCTTCCTATTTTTATTTGGTCAATGAAATCACAACAGTGAAATTGTGCTAATTTTGCTAAAATCCACTAGTGAGAGAATTACTGTCAGTTTGCATTTTCTATCAACTGTTAATGACTTTCAATAATGGTTACCACCAGAATCATTAAGAGACAATTAAACTAATAATTACATCCCAATTATAATCTTCAAACACAAGTTCCTTTCCTTAACACTGGCAATAAGAGGCCCCACCAGAGCATTAAAAATGAGTGTTCAGAAACAGATTTTATTTTTGTTTGAACCAATGTCTTCACAAAGAGATTAGGTGGCATCTTATGTCCAGGAACAAAAGCTACGCAACACAAAAGAAAGAGGGTGAGGCATTAACAAGTCCATTGAATTTGCTGAATAAAATTTAACAATCAGATTTACTTAAAAGCAGCACGCATGAAGATGTTCGTTCATGCAATGGGTTTGATGGATCTGTGTCACCTGTTGCAGACTGATTTACCAACAGTTATCTTGTGTTTCTCACAGCCATAAACCGTACATGAACTATTCATTTATATGTTGCAGGTCTTTACAGACAATTTTCAGGATAAAGAATGAATGTTTCTTATTGAACAAAATGAATCTAAAGTACCTTACTTTTGGAAATGGGGCTGTGCAAAAAGTATGTTTGGAATGGCGAACTGTAAACATCAGTTTAGACCACTTGGGCTGAATTGCTTTACTCTATTATAATTTTAAGTAATTTTAGTTTCGGTGTTATTATCCATTATATAAATTAATTATTGCTGTAAAGTTTCTGGGCATGAGAAATAAGACTGTGTAACAAGTATCAGTCAAAACCTTTAGATGAACTGCCCCTTCTTGGGTGCTGTTTTTAAGTAACATACATTGTTAACCTCATTCAATGGACTTCTTTTGTGTTGCGTACCCTTTGATGATGTTTGGTTAGATCTTTCCAATGACATCTCTCCACTCTTGTAATGCAGTCACTATGTAATCTATTTTAAATGGGTTAATGCTCCTGCTAAAGATTGAACCATGTTTAGCATTTTTCTTTTAAAAGCCCTTTATCACGAGCTGTTACTGAACAAGTCTGATCCCAGAGTGAAAACTAGGTTGATGAACCATAAGGTTTTTGTATGCCTTGGAGGTCAGTCACTAAACACAAGCCTGCCAATGTAAATATAATGAAAGAAAATAAAAGTTCATAACACAAAAGTAAAACTTAAACTACACTGTAATATATAAGATTGGATTGGAAGTCATATTGGAAGCACCTTCAACATATTGTCTAGCTATCACCATTGTTAACAGCTAACCCAAGAATGCAACGTTTTAAAAAATGGTTTTGTGATTTACACATGAAAGAAATGAAACTATCACTGTATTCTAACAGATGAAAGGCTTAACAGACAATCAATTTTTCAATGTATAATTTCAGTTACATCACACTGTAAATTTTTGCTATAAATTCTGTGTGTTAGAATTGAGCCCTCCACCACCACCTGATGAAGGAGCGACACTCCGAAAGCTAGTGTGCTTCCAATTAAACCTGTTGGACTATAACCTGGTGTTGTGTGATTTTTAACTATATAAGATTGGAGGCTGTATAGAAAGGTATAAAGATTTGTTCGTGTCACTATCTGCAACCCTTACCCAAGATGTTTTTAAGCTTTGCTGCTTCATGTGCACCTGGGAGTAGCAGAGTGCAGGCCCTCTCATTTTTTCATTACATAATCTAATCTTCCTGCAGAGGTACAGGCACAGTCTCCTTTCCTCCCATCAGTTCAGCAGTTTGCTCTTCAAGGGGTCTTCTGACTGAGATATGGCCCACCCTGTCTGGGCACCTTCATACTCATTATGCATTTCCTTTTCCTGAGGTTGAGAAGCATTAGGGGACAATTGGTCAAAATGGAAATGTCAACCCCTATAACTAGGAATGGCCACTACTGTATTATTGGTTAAAAAAAACATGGCTTGGGCATTTGAGGGCTTGAGGAACCGAGATTCTGTTTCATCAATAAGTTAGAGTAGATGAAAGACAATAAAGCATTATGTGACTGAGATAATGTTGAGATGTTTCGAACAAAGTCTCTTTTGTGGTTGTATCATTGTCCTAAGAAAGCCTTCCGTGACTTGTAAATTCTCCAAGTGGAGATAAAAGGGCTTGATATGATGTATATGCTCTGCTAAGTGTTGTTACTCATTTATCTCATTTTCTGTTCTAAGTGTGAATCTTGGTTAATGTTAAAAGCCAGTTGCAAGTGGTGCAACATTGGTAAACATAAAGATGAAGCCAATATAGTTCCAGAGAACCATTGGGCTGCTCTCTCATAAGGAGAAATGAGAGGTAATGGGATTTAACTTGAGGGTCACCACACCTCAGGTGAGGGAAGAATTTATGGCAACCTCTGCCAATGTGGTGAAGCATTGTTAAGTCTCGTTGATTAAGATATATTTGTTGCATATGAGACATGTGAGGAGACTTTCTGGAATCCAATATTGTGTGTGACAATTATACAAACATTGAGGAATCTACAATGCTCACTCACATTCATGGGTATGAAGCATGGAGTAAATAGTGGCTCTTAGCTTGTAGGAATGTAGTTCATCCTCTTGTAACACTGGAACCAGGTTCTTTTGAGTTTTCCACTGACCTCTACAGCAACCTTAACCCAGGTTGCCTTTGGGATGGCCTCCTATTGCAATCCCATGGAAACAGTTCAACTTTTCTCTCCCAGATAAGAAGAACATTGAGGGAGATCATTGAAATATGAAGTCACTTACTGGTGTCAGTTCCAGGGGTGGATGGGGCAAGCAACCAACTTTGAATGATATATGGCTTACTGAGAACAAAATGCTGACCAGGTAGCACCTGAAAGTTGAATCCCAGGAAATCCCAGAAGCCTTTAGAAATTTCTGCCCATAGGATTCAGTGTTCTATTTGCATATACTGAGCTGACAAAAATTTAATTACAAGCCAACATGTCACCAAGCAGAGGCACTCCTTGCTTTTAGGTCCTAGTCACACAAACACAAGACTCTACTCATAAAGTTTCCAATACCTGTTTACCCTTGAACTGGAGTGTTGTCTGTAACTTTCCCTTGACAGCTGGTTCAACTCTTCCAGGCCCATGAAAGTGGGTTTCTGTTGGCTGCAGGCAATACATTGACACTCATGATTCATTACATTATAAAACCATGATATTCACTCCAGTATCTCGTTAAATTTGATAATATGTCCATTGATCTATATATCTACCTTCCAAAATGAATAATTGGGATAATTAATCACATCAAGGAAATCTTTTCACTCCTCTTTCAGCAGAGATTTGTGAACTTAATCATATATTTATGTGTATGGACTTTTTCTTTGAAATGTTTAAAGGCAGAGATTTTACTTTGGTACATTTTCCTAAAATGGCCAATTATTTGAGACAGAAGGCATTGCTATATTTGCAGGACACTGCAAACTAGTGGGTTCATGCCTCCTGGTCTTTCTAGCATCACAGTGCCAAGGTAGGGTTTTATGGCACCTTGCACATTCCCACCTAATTATAATCTTCTTTTCTAGTGTTTCTTCTATATTCCTGTACTTAGGTATTGTAAGGTCACTGGAGGTTTCCTGAGGAAAGGTTTATCTGTACCTTTCAGTATTGATTTGTTCTATGTACGAAGCTATTTATGGATTAGTCTTTCTTTCACAGAATACCATGCATCTGTATTACAACCTGAAATAACTTTTAAAGTTGATTTTCTGACTCCCTCTGCTTCCACCTCATCTCTTAACAGGTTTAGAGTTCTTCCATTGTCTCTTAACATATTGGTTAAGAGTTGATACCATTTTCTCAGGTCTGATGGTGGATCATCATCATTGTTAAATTTTCAGTGTTTTAGGATCCTTCACAGTTGCCACAATATTATATACGGATTAGCCTAGTTTTGGAGAGAGTACTGAGGTATGTTCAAACAGTACTCGGTTTATTAGTATTAAGGAGCCTTATACAACTTTACGTTAATGTGTCGTCCTGTTGAATAGATAACCAAACTCCCTCTCGGTATCTCTGTCATGAGTTTGCTTACATCAGCATTATATGAGGTGCTATCACACAATCCCAGAAATTTACCTTTACAACTTTAATTTTATAGATTATTTTAAAAAAGACAAAGGCCTAGAATTTCTGCAATCTTAGTCAATGTAGCCAAAAATAAGCCAAGTTAATCTAAAAGATTTAGGTAGTGCAAGTTATTCAACATAAGTTCAGTTTCTGTGTTGTTTAGAAATGTTGCTTAAAAAAAGGCATCCAGCTAGAAGCTAGGTCCATCCTAAAAGAGGTTACATTCCTGATTGGATTAATGAACATGGCAAGGTTCCGCTGATTACATCATTTGTGGCTCTCAAAGAAGACTTTGAAAGACCTTTGAAGAAGAAATAAGAGGGCTTTTTGGAAGCAAAGAAATGTTTTGTAAATTTTAAATGTTAAAAGTGATTCAATTTACTAAGTAACTGAAGAGAGTGTGACAATGGAACTGGTAAACAAGTATGTATGCATTATGGTGTACTTTTCAATGACTTAAAATCTGACATCTTCACTAAACATGGTATTTTTTTCATGATATTCCCATTTTCAACTAAATTAATAAAAATGCACCAGGTTAAGACTCTGATATATTTTAGGGAATTTTAAAAATTCTAAGGTAGAAAATAAAAATACAGTTAAATTCTATTCTGTCTTACTTTGCTGATTCATGCAAGATTTTACACTTGTGGTTTGCAAATGAGTTTGAATGGCAATTTGAAAATGAAATTCACTTCGAAAAGTTACAGGAATTGTAAATGCAATTTGAGACCAGGATTATTTCAGGAATCTTCATCAGAACTGTCATTTTGGGTGTGTACTGAGCTGTTGAAGAGTACATACATAAAAGATCATAATCTGTTTATTCTCATTATAGATATTGATCAGAATATTACCTATTTGTTGCACTAGTTTTATTTCAGTCCTGCTCTACTGTTAAGCATTGTCTAATAGTGACCATGATGGTCCAATTTATAAGTGATACGAAAATTTTAATTTTGGATATGCAAATAGATTAATATCCTCTACATATACCGCCTTATTTCAAATTCAATGATCTTTGATTTGAATATTAGGAGCAAGCTAAATATGACATGATTAAAGAGATGGTAACAATTGATAAAAGTTTTTTTAAAAAGTGCTGGTGACTCACGAATTTATTTTACTTTGGTATGTCAAGTATACAATTCCACTCAACAGTTAGCAAACATAACTTTGAAATGTTGAAGAAACTCTTTTGATTATTGGTAATTCAGATGGTGTTCTTCAATAAAACCTTGAGAAGACCTGCATAATAACTGCACACTAGTGCATCATACGAACTATTGGTTTTTAGGCCTCCATCAATGAAGATATTTGATTTGCGAGAACATTTTCTTACTGTGAAAAATAATGAGCTAATGTTAGAAGTTAAAGAACCTTTTGCAGCCATTATACCGTATCAAAGTTAAGAATTTCTTGCAATGATTAAATAAACATTTAGAATAAATATTCCTGGCTTCCATGTAGCACAAAAGCTGGAGGGAGAAAATATTGAAAATCAATAATTGATGGACAGGCGCAGTAAATATAAATAGTTTTAGAATCCTGATGAGGGCTCCAAAATACAAAAGAAGTACGTCATTAGTGCATGAATCACCAAAGGGTTCTGAGGGACTGTGCTTCACCAATGCTTTCAGGGATATAAGTTATACCACATAGTTAAAACCAGCAATTAATGAATCAGACAATAAATCAAGGTTGTTGTGATTATTTAACAAAGAATATATTCAATAAATGTTAAGAATATTAAGTATTTTCTTAACAATACCTTTCTCAATGTTTCTCTGCATGATGTGATCTGAAGTCAACAGCAGCAAATTGCCTTGAAAGGATCAAATGTAAGATGAAGGATCAGAGCTATTAACTTGGAATGGGTTATCCTGAAAATGAATTCAAATATCCACACTTTGAGAGCAGTAATATTTCATAATTCCCTTTTATGTCTGTTGTCTGAGGCGGTGCAATTAGCATCAGCTTTGAGCAGGTAGAGGTGATGCTTGGTGGGAAGGCTGAGTCCTGAATTACTTTCTCCAATAGATTTTCTAACATCTCTCAGATTAGTGTATTTACAATCACTCAGTATTACCCTTGTGTTATGGTCAGTTTGTCAGTACACCTTCAACAGATGTGGTCATGACATCATCACTGTCTTCGAGTGTATAACCTGAGGTTATAAAGGCCTCCTACTCCATCCTACCTTGGAACATTTAAGCAGGATACTACCATTGCTCTGTTAATCTAAGATCAAGCTGTTAGCCCTGCATTTATGAGCCTGCAAATATGGTGTTTGTCCATGATATCTGGTTACAGCAAGGTAGAACATAATGTGCAGTGTTACAATAACATTGAGTCAGTGTATGGGATTGCACTCCATTGAGTTCTTGTGTATGTGTGACTCCGCACAATGCCTTTTGAAATGTTTTAACAAGCCACTCAGCTGTATCCAATTACTACAATGTCTGATGAAAGAAATGAAAGAGACAGACCACTCAGAATTGACCAAGGTACCAAAATCAGCACACATAGTCTTGTCTTCCTTACTAATATCTGAGAGTGAGTACCAAATTAGGAAAGCTGTCTCATAGACTAATCGAGCAACATACTGACACAGTCATTCTCATAAAATCATAGTTCACAGACAATGTTGCAGACACCATCATTATCAAGCTTATGTATGTTTAGTCCCATTGGCAGGACAGACCCAGCAGAGAGGAGAAAGTGAGGACTGCAGATGCTGGAGATCAGAGCTGAAAATGTGCTGCTGGAAAAGCGCAGCAGGTCAGGCAGCATCCAGGGAACAGGAGAATCGACGTTTCGGGCAAAGAAGGGCTTATGCCCGAAACGTCGATTCTCCTGTTCCCTGGATGCTGCCTGACCTGCTGCGCTTTTCCAGCAACATATTTTCAGACCCAGCAGCGAGGCAGCTCAGTTGTCTAGAAATGTAAGGAAGTTATCCTGGCAGTCTTCAACATTGACTCCAGACCCCATGAAGTCTTATGGCATCAAGTCAAACATGGGCAAGGACACCTCCTGCCTATTACCATCTTGAAATAATTACACAGAGTCGAGTACCCTTTATTTCCATGAGCACGGAACATGAACTCTGACCAGCTAGGCCAATGCCAATCTCTGGAGTGAGGACACTCTGAGATTCCTGTTGATATCGGTCAGCCAGAGCTCTCTGATTGGCTCCAGGTTAACAACCCAAATCAGGGATCTCATACTTAATGAGATCCACTGAGCCTTCCTTCCAATCATTACACACTTACTGCTCCCCTTCGCAGTGCTCCATATTGAAAATCACACTGGGAACTTACTGAGGCTGTCAAGGGCACATAATGAACTTTGGGCAGGGGACTTCAATGTACATCATTAAGAGTGTTTCAGTTGTGCCACAATAGATTGAGATTGCCAAGTCCTAAAGGGCATAGCTGGTACACTGGGTCTGCAGCAAGTGGTGAGGGAACCAACTGCAATGTATAAATCAACAGTATTGTGGCATACTCATTGATTGCATCAAAATGGCACCTCTAAACAGGCTGATCCAGCACAGCTACAGCACTGGCATCTACCTGACAATGTGAAAAGTTGCCCACAAATGTCATGTGCACAAAAGGCAAGACAAATCCATCCTGGCCAATTACCACCATATCAGTCTACTGTTAAACATCAGCATGGGTGTGTCATTGAAAGCATAATCAAACAGCACTTACTCAACAATAATTAGATTAGATTAGATTAGATTACTTTACAGTGTGGAAACAGGTCCTTCGGCCCAACAAGTCCACACCGACCCACCGAAGCGCAAACCACCCATACCCCTACATTTACCCCTTACCTAACACTACGGACAATTTAGCATGGCCAATTCACCTGACCTGCACATCTTTGAACTGTGGGAGGAAACCGGAGCACGCGGAGGAAACCCACGCAGAGACGGGGAGAATGTGCAAACTCCACACAGTCAGTCGCCTGAGGCGGGAATTGAACCCGGATCTCTGGCGCTGTGAGGCAGCAATGCTAACCACTGTGCCACCGTGCCGCCCATAATCTGCTCACTGATGCTAAATTTATATTTTCTCAAACCACTCAGCTATTGCCCCCATTACAGTCTTGATGCAAACATGGGCAAAATAATTAGACTAAAAGAGGAGATTCAGAGGAACTACCCGTGATTGCATTTATTTGAATACAGCACAGAGTCAATTGAAATCAGGTGAAGTCGCAGTGCAGGTGGGAACCACACCTTTCAAAAAGGAAAATGGTTGTGGTCATGGGAGGTGAATCATTTTCAGGCACAGAACATCAAAGCCAGCATTGTTTAGGGTAGGGTGCAGACCCAATTATCTTTAACTGCTTCAACAACAACCTGACCTCTACCATAAGATCAGAGAGAGGAAGGCATTGCGCAATATTGAACACTGTTCCTGACTCCTCAGATATTAACACATCCCATCTCCAGTTGCCCAATTCAGTACCATCCAAAACCATTGCTACCTGCTGCTGGAGAGCTCTTGAGGTGTGCCATTCTGCACTTGTAACAGTGACTGTTTTATATACCGTTGTGCAATACGAAAGACCAATTACGCTGAGATTGTTAGAAAGTTTGGGTACATATTGGTAGTATTCTCTTCTCACTTTGCAGATCTGAGTAAATAGAGAGGGTTGAGTGAAATTCAGAATTTGCTCCAGGGAGAATCTTCTCTGATCATATCTGTTTGGGTATGTTCTAAGAAATCCAGTGGCAGATCAGCTACATTGGGATCTGGGTTGGTCAGGTCATCTGAAGCCATATAATTGACAATGTATTTATTTAATTTAAGCTTCCTGTGTCATTTTCCAGGTTTGGAGTAGACCCTCCCCTATTAGATACATCCCTAGATTTACAGCATACAGGTCAACTCTAGCATTCCTTATTGCTCTCTCACTCCACTTCATTTAAGCCGTTAAACACCGACACTTCAGGTTCCACAATATTACTGTGAATTGTTTGCCTCCATTTCATCCAGCAGACCTCTGCACTCAAGTAACTCCCCTCTGTGAACAATTTTCTGAGGCGGCCCTCCAGCTATCAGTTCAACCGCATACGAATGGTGACCTGTGTCCAGCTCTGTTCTGACTCTGTGAGGTACAGTTTGCAAGACACCTTACATCTTATTCTGACCCCTGAATGACTACTCTGGACCAATTGGAAGGTCAGCTTTATCAGCCTTGCAATCATTTTTCTTTTCAGCAGTTCTCTCTTAGTCCTCTTGAATACTATATTGAATGATTGGGTTAGATGCTTGATGTTTTTTCTATCTGTTCATTGCCCTGCCAAATCCATCAGAATATGTGGTAAGCCCAAGGAGTTGGTCTACAAGTAGGATTTACTCTTGTCCAAAGAAAAGATGGAAGGGAGAGTAGCCTATGGATGAGTAGAATGAAATTATTGGCATAAACCAGCTGCGGAATGCTCTTAGGAAACATCTGTTTACTCCAAGGAGACAGATGGACATGCAGAGTATGGTTTAATAATTCACACTGCTCATTATCTTCTGGATGATAGGAGAATTGTGTGGCTTCTGGCAATGCCCTAGACCCTCCAAAGCTCTTGTAGAGTCTTGGTCTCAAAGTTGAACCCCTGATCAATGTGAATCTGATATGGAACACAAGTCACTAGTCGTTCTTCAGTAATTGTTCAGGCTTTTTGGTCATATGTGGGAATTTCCTGCATGAACTTGGTGAAGACATCTGTGAGTATGAGAATATTCTCAATCCTGTTACTATTCTTGTCAAGGACCAAAAAATCCATTGCAGGAACCTCCAGAAGAGAGCCCAGGGACCCCATGCTGAAGTGAAATCACTTGCCTGCTTTGGCCAAAGTACATCTCTCTCCATTCAAATAGTGGCCTTCAGCATCACATCCATCTCAAAGCAGTAACATCTCTCTCTGGTCAGGACAGACACTTCTTTCACTGTTTGGTGTCCTGCTTATCTAGTGTTGCTAACAACACTTGACACTTGTGTTTGTTAGGAAGGATGCGTTGTTTCATCTCTCTTTCCTTGTCATGAACTAACTAATGGAGGATTTGATCCACTTCCTTGTTACTCACCTCGCACCTCAACAGTTTTCATGCCTGTGTAAAATCCCACATCAGCTGGCACTTGGTTGGTGGACGTTCGATCTTCCAGTAATGTGACAGTCTACTGATGACCATATAAATCAGCTGAAGCTGCCTGACATTCTCTTTCAAGATAGACAGCAAAGGTGAAATCATACCTTACTCCAGTGGTCTGGACTTGGTTTGGATCGAACTCACAAGTGCATCAGTGATTATCCACAGTATCTTAGCTTGAATGTCCATGGGCATTCTGGTCAGAACACTGCCTTTGAATTGACGCTTAGTCACTGTGTTGGCCATAGCACCCTGTAACTTGACAGGGGTGCAATCCTTCTACAGTTGAGTCCTCTGATTAAGAGCATCAGCATTTGCATAACTGTTGCCCACCCTGTACCACATCTGGAATTGAAACTGAGCACAAAGGAGAAAGTGAGGACTGTAGATCAGAGTCAAAACGTGTGGCACTGGAAAACCACAGCAGGTCAGCAACATACGAGGAGCAGGACAGTCGACATTTCGGAAATAAGCCTTTCATTCCTGATTCCACATTGAAACTGAGCACACTTGGTGGCCCATTGGATCTTTGTCATTCCCAGCTTAGTGGGTTTGAAAGTAGTTGGAATGGATTGTTGTCTGTAAACATTCAAATTGCACACTGAACAGAATCCAAACTTTTGGTAAATAGTCCAACTCATTGCTAGAAGTTCAAGTTTCACATGGATCATTCTCCATATTTCTCTCATTTGATTTAAGGCTCCAGCTGGCAAATGATAACCATTGATTTCTGTCCTTGAACCTGTGGAGCACCGTTCCTGGGACAAGGAAACTGGAACTTGGTTTCTAATATGAAAAGGAGTTGGAAATTTGGGTAACGAAGGACAGGTAATAAGATAAGTTTCTACTTGGGGTATGACAGAAGCCTTCACATACTAGGGTCTAACTTCCTATGATGTTCTGTGATGTAATGTGACTTGTACATCCTTTCCCACTCACTCTTTCAGCATTTTCTTTTTTTCTCAGCAAATTGTGGAGTGAAGTAGCCAATTGTGCATAGTCTTACACAAATCTCCTACAGTGGTCAGCTGGACCCATGCCAGTCCCTCCCTGTTTTCAGGGCTATTCTTCTCCTGCTCAGAATTTCTCAGTATTAGGAGTGATGCCTTCCTCGGTAACATGGTGCCCAAGGTACGACACATCTCTCTGGAAAAGTTATGGCTGTGGTTTGACATTCAAGTGTAAAGTTCTCTTTTTTTTCAGACTGTGGAGTAGAAATGGGAAAGGGTACTGCTTTAAACCAAGGAAACTATGTAAGAAGGTGTTGTCAGTTTTAAAAACAAATTACTGTTAGACATTGTGAGTTGCATGTATAAAGTTGGGGAGAAAGCTGATGTGACTCATTAAAGTTTATGAGAGTGAATCATGGGAAAACAGCGTGGATCAAATTGTATCTTTAATTAAGAGTCTGGAGGTTAAAACCGCTATGAGTTCAAGAGAGCTGAATAAGGCAGATTAAAGATAAAAAGTGTGTCTATCAAGAGGAAAACTAACAGCTTTCTCTTCAAAAGATGCAGCTCAACCCATATTACCCTGATAGACTTGTACAAGTCCCATCTTCCTGAGAATGAACTCAGAAATCCAGGAAACTAAAGTTCTGCCTCCTGCACCAATTCTTCAGCCACACATTCATCTATCTACCCAATCCACCTTTAATCACTAGCAGATGGCACTGGGAGCAGTCTTGAGATTACGATCTTTGAAGCCCCACTTTTCAATTTGCTGCCTAGCTGCCTAAATTCCTATAGCAATATCTCACCCTTCTCTTTCTACTTAGATCATCAGTAACGTGATGTGAACCATGACCTCTGACTGTTCCCCTCCCCTTCAGAATGCACTGCTGCCATTCAGTGACATCCTTGACCATCGCCTAAATGAAGCAATACACCATCCTGGAGTCATGTCTGCAGCCACTAATTAAGGGCAGCACAGTGGTTAGCACTGCTGCTCCACAGCACCAGGGACCCAGGTTCAAATCCAACCTCAGGTGACTGTGTGGAGTTATCACATTCTCCCTGTGTCTGCATGGGTTTCCTCCCACAGTCCAAAGATGTGCATATTATGCAGTTTGGTCATGCTAAACTTGCCTCTAGTATCTGGGATTATATAGCCTAGTGGAAAGACCATGGAAAATGCAAGGTTGAGGGAGTGGGTCTGGGTGAGATGCTCTTTGGAGGGTCAGTATGGACTTGTTGGGCCAAATGGCTCGTTTCCACACTGTAGGGATTCCATTCTATTGAGTGTCCTACCACAATAGGTCTTCCTCTTTGTCTGCTCCTACCACGTGCAATCAGGCTCTGACTGTAGTCTGCAGAGTGTAAGTATTATTTCATATGTGCAGTGGCCAAAGCAAAGACGAAACAAAGTTTATCACCAGAAGTCAAAACACTGCCACAAGTAGATGATTGAATAGCTGAAACAATATTTGAAGATGGGGAAATTTAAAAGGAAGCATTTGCACATTTCCATTATTTGAGGCTTAGAAAAGAAATCCAAAGCTAATTAAGTTAACACCAACATTGTAGCTGAAGCTGAAAGGTTCTGGAGTACTGTTGCATTTTAAACAGAGTTCTGATGATGAAGTCGAGACACTCTTGCAGATTGCTGAATGAGGAATGGACAATTGTTCAGTATGTAATGGTTCCGTCTCGACGTTGTAAGGTGAGATTGCAAGTGGCATATGAAATGGCAGGAAAGGTAGGAGTACAACAATTCAAGTATCGATGGACAGGCATTTTGCCTGGCCAAGACTTCAAAGGGATGTACTGCAATATGTCATTTGACAGGAAAATCTCAACAGGTAATCAACCAGGCACCTTTAATACCCATACCAGTTTTTGAAGAACCATTCAATTGAGTGTTAGTTGACTGTGTAAGAACATTACCAAAAAAGAAAGCAAGACATCAGTACATACTTAAAATTATGGATATGACAGTCTGAATTCCAGAAGCTATTCCTTTTGAGATTAATTACATCTTTGCCCAAAAATGAATGTAACATAAAATTCAGTAATGAACTCTGGAATGAAATTTTGGTGGATGCAGAGGAGGTATTAGTCAATTCAGGGGAAATCTCTACTTGTGTTGAAGAAATTAATATTTTGTTTGAAAAAAATAGATGAAAGTACTGAAAATGAAGTCCTAATCAAGAAATGTGGAATGCACAAACCTATCACAAAAATAGGATGACAAATGTCTATTCACTGAGAACAATATGAAACAAATGTTCAGTGTCCGAACGCAGATTGATCTAAATCATCAGATTTAAATTTTGATTATAATGCTCAGGAAGATGGAAATTTGCTATTGTGCAGGAGAACAAAGAAGTATAAGGAAACAATATGCAATTAAATGAATATTATATCATAAAACATCCTTTAACAGTCTCCATAGTAGCATTATGTCCAGATTGCTCATATTGTGCTCTGTAAATGGCAACTTTACCCAATGAGGAGGAGACTAAGGATATGCCAACATCTCTGGTACAATTAGAAAATGTAAACTAGTTGTTAAGACTCCTGTTATAAATTCTCTTTTAGAATCTAATAGAGATCTCTGTAAATATACTGAGGGAGTATCAATGTTTCTCAGAATGCTTGATGGAGACTTTGAAGTAAAGAAATTCCCTAGTGCGCCTGATGAAGAGGAACAGGGGCTATATTAAAATGGAGAAAGTAAGAAATGCATTGGACATAAGAGGCAAGAAATAAGCATTCAATCCGAATCATCAAAAGTAGAACTGGAACCAGAAGCAATGGAGATTTGAATTGCTCACACTGATTGACACACCGATATTCATTTCAACAAGCAAAACATTCTGACAAATTTGTATGAAATAAATGGGTCAGAAAGTTTAAATGCTGTTGCTTCAGACACAATAGACATTTGCAGCTCAGAACAAGTTAGAAAGTAAGCCTCCAAAAATAGATTTTTGAATCTGTGCGATGATTCAGAACAATAGATGTTCAAGTGAAGTGTTGATGTTTGACACAAAATCTGATGTACTACCTTAAGAAATCAGGTTTCTCTCTGATCTGAAGAAGTGGACATTAGTCAAGCAACTGTGACAAAACAAGCAACTGCAATGGAAAGTAAGAAAACAGACCTGAAAGCAAATGTGTGGGAAAATGTTTTCAGCTCATGCCTTGAGGATGACTTTATTGGAGTAGGAATGCTCAAATATTTATTTGAGTTAGAATCGCAGGAATAATTCAATGACTCTAATCTGAGAACATTCATCTTGCAGCCAGGTTAACTCAATATAATTTTAGACACTGACCCGGGGAATTCACTCTGGGACCAAATGAAGTTGATTTTTTTCTGTTTCAAGTGAAGATCTGGATACAAATATTGAATGTTATTATCCAAGATTGATGCTATTTTTAATAACGTTAAAGAGACTAAGACTAAATAAGAGACTGAGCCAATGGAGCAAACGGAATTTCTTATTTTGGAAAGATATTTTTGATGAGAAATTTAAAATTCAAAATACGAATTTACTCAGATAGAGCTTATTGATTCAACTATTCAACACAAAGATTATTCACATTTCTGGTAAAGGTAATTACATTGCAGAGCCATGGTTCAGAATGAAAAAAACTATTAAATAAATTAAGGATTTAAGGGAAGATGAAAAATTGTATAACACTTGTGCAAGGGTTGAATGAGAATAAATTGATATATCTCATGTTTTGTTGTTATGTGTCACATATGTTGTGATGAAATGTATTTTAAAAATAGTATTTCAACTCATTTAAGGTTGCAGGCATGGAAAGATCATTTTTATTTTCGGAAAAAAATTCTGCTTTCGACTGTAAGTGGCTGTATGTAAGATCCTGGTAGGAAATGGCCTATTTGGGGAATACAAACAGCAAAAGTAGGATCATAGCACTGAGATAAGTTAGTGGAAGTGTGCCCTGTGAAAGAGGGCTGGCCAAGCTCCTCCATACTGAGAGAAACATGCTGCACCCATGGATCATGGCTAAGTCTCCATCATGCATTCAGCTTCAGCACCAGCATGGGCACCAACTTGGTGAAGGCACTGTGCCAGTTGAGTGACCGACATGTTCATCAAAAGACAGTCCCTGCTGCAATCAGAATCTCTTACTATTATATCAACCATGAAATTTACTGCATTCACTGGATTCCAACCGAATATTTACTTGACAGATAACGGAGTGATTGTCTCTCCCTCTTACATCAACCTTCCAAGTTTCACATATTAAGGATCACGTTTTCCCTCAGCATTCACCTCTTTTTATGGTTATTTCTGGTAACTTCTCCATCATTGAGATGCCAATGTTTCATTTGCAAGGACCAATGGCATGATCCAAATCACCTTTGACCAGCATTTGAACCCTCAGCACATTCACTCTGCTTGCACTGCAAATATAGAATGAAAATATTACAAATAAAGTGTGCTTACACTTTGCAAATGCAAGCTTTATGTATTTGCCTCTTCAATGTCCGAGCATCCAGCAACCTTAGATCCCACACGTTAACCCCTCAAAGAGACAATGACTCCCTCAACCCTGGGCATTGTCCCAGCCATTTCCCAGGGAATGCAGCTCACGATGGACATAGTCAGTACTGGCTCCATCTGGTCACAGGTACCTTTCCCCATTGTACATTACTGTATTCCAATAGCCCATTTCCACCCACGTGGAAAACCATCTCAGACTTTGCATCTAATTGTTCCAGAATTGAAAAGTGTGGTGCTGGAAAAGCACAGCAGGCCAGGCAGCATCCGAGGAGCAGGATCCGCAGCTACACTGGCACCATCCCCCACCTTTTCCTCCGCTACATCGATGATTGTATTGGCGCTACCTCATGCTCCCACGAGGAGGTTGAACAGTTCATCCACTTTACTAACACCTTCCACCCCGACCTCAAATTTACCTGGACCATCTCAGACTCCTCCCTCCCCTTCCTAGATCTCTCCATTTCTATCTCGGGAGACCGACTCAATACAGACATTTACTACAAACCGACCGACTCCCACAGCGACCTAGATTACAACTCCTCCCACCCTGCCCCCTGTAAAAATGCCATTTCATATTCCCAATTCCTTCGCCTCCGCCGCATCTGCTCCCAGGAGGACCAATTCCAATACCGAACAACCCAAATGGGCTCCTTCTTCAAAGACCGCAATTTCCCCTCCGATGTGGTCGACGATGCTCTCAACCGCATCTCCTCCACTTCCCGCACTTCCGCCCTTGAACCCCGCCCCTCCAATTGCCACCAGGACAGAACCCCACTGGTCCTCACCTTCCACCCCACCAACCTCCGGATACATCGTATCATCCTCCGTCATTTCCGCCACCTCCAAACAGACCCCACCACCAAGGATATATTTCCCTTCCCACCTCTATCAGCATTCCGGAGAGACCACTCCCTCCACGACTCCCTCGTCAGGTCCACGCCCCCCACCAACTGAACCTCCACTCCCGGCGCGTTCCCCTGCAACCGCAAGAAATGCAAAACTTGCTCCCACACCTCCCCCCCTCACCTTCCTCCAAGGTCCCAATGGATCCTTCTATATCCGTCGCAAATTCACCTGCACATCCACACATCATTTACTGTATCCGCTGTACCCAATGTGGTCTCCTCTACATTGGGGAGACAGGCTGCCTACTTGCGGAACGTTTCAGAGAACACCTCTGGGACACCCGCACCAACCAACCCAACCGCCCCGTGGCTGAACACTTTAACTCCCCCTCCCACTCCGCCAAGGACATGCAGGCCCTTGGCCTCCTCCATCACCAGACCCTGGCCACACAACACTGGAGGAAGAGCGCCTCATCTTCTGCCTAGGAACCCTCCAACCACACAGGATGAATGTAGATTTCTCCAGCTTCCTCATTTCCCCTCACACCACCTTATCTCAGTCCCAACCCCGGATTCAGCACCGCCCTCTTGACCTGCAATCTTCTTCCCGACCTCTCCGCCCCCACCCCCTCTCCGGCCTATCACCCTCACCCTAACCTCCTTCCACCTATCGTACTCCCAGCACCCCTCCCCCAAATTTCCCCCCCCGCTACCTTTTATCTCAGCCCGCTTGGCACACCAGCCTCATTCCTGAAGAAGGCCTTATGCCCAAAACGTCGATTCTCCTGCTCCTCGGATGCTGCCTGACCTGCTGCGCTTTTCCAGTACCACACTTTTCAACACTGGTTTCCAGCATCTGCAGTCCTCACTTTCTCCTAATCTAACTGTTCCAGCCTCTGAGCCCAAATTCACCCTTGCCTTTCACCCTCCTCAACAATCAGCCCCCAGGGCTGCATTCACCCTAGATCTCTGACTGACTTCGACAAACAGCCCCTAGACATGATTGACTGGGTATGACGGAATTTTCTTTGCAGCTCTCTGACTGACAATATGCAATTTTCCTGACTGTTTGCGACGACTGAACAGGGCTAACTGTTGTCCACTCCCTGGACTGGAGGCGGACGTATCCCCTGACTGTGAATGTCCCACATGGATGACTGACCATCTTGCTGCACCTACCGTGACAGGGTTGTATGGCCAAGCTTCTGGACTAGGTGCAGACTGTGCCCATAGCTAATACTGCCAGGGCATGGCCATTTGGTTGAATGAAGTGCAGTGTGTTTTTCAGACTGCACCTCTTGGTCCCACTGTACATTAATGAGGTGAGATATGCAGTTAATAAGGTAATGAACAAGTAAACTTCCACCCCCAACCCTCTCCCCCCACCCCGCCCAGTTGGTTATGACACAGAATAAAATGTTATAAGCATACAATGACAGTGCCCCATCTGTTAACAGTTTCCTTAATTGTCAAGTCGAAGATGAGTACAATGTCCAAATGCACAAAAAAGAACTAGACACCACGTAGTCTCAATTTTTGTCCTTCCTTTGGGATATCTATTGGGTCATGAACTACCAGAAACTCTAGACTATGCAAAGTGTGATTGAAGACGGATAGGGAGAGCTTATTCTGGCCATGGCCGGGGACATCTGATCCCTGCAAAGCAGAGATTCAGTTGAAGGAAGAACATTAATCACTTCACACTCTTCAGCAAGGTGCTCACTGAAAACAAGTGAGTAAGGTTGACAATTGCAGTCGTGACAATTAGGCACAATGTTTCCACCTTGCCAAATGTGATGCTCACTACAAGGCAAATCCATATCGCTATACACGAGCCTCTTCCTGAATGAACCTTGCCTTGACCTGGCACTCAGTCAAAGTCCCAATTAGTTTAATGTCTGGTCAGAAGGAAAGGCAAATGCATGCGATGGGGTCTCCGTGTCTGATGGCCCTAGTTATTGAAGGCACTCATTCAAAATACCCGGTCTTATTACAACTCCAATATTTTTGCTGGGAATTACTAGAGTAGGCCTGGCTGTAGGGTTTATTGTGAGATAGGACAGCACCAACTGTGATCTGTTTTACCTGACTCTTCAGCCTGAGATCTATATCCTTGTCCTCACCAATGATCACATCCTTGATAATGACCTGGTTCCTGATCCTAGCAGTCCAATCCTTTTCCCATGATATGGATGATGTAATCCAGGGTGTCAAATAAAGTTAATTGAGATTTCTCACTATTAATGATTTGGAGATGCCGGTGTTGGACTGGGGTGTACAAAGTTAAAAATCACACAACACCAGGTTATAGTCCAATAGGTGTAATTGGAAGCACTAGCTTTCGGAGCGCTGCTCCTTCATCAGATGCTTGTGGAGGACACAATTGTAAGGCACAGAATTTATAGCAAAAGTTTACAATCTGATGTAACTGAAATTATACATTGAAAAATACCTTGGTTGTTTGTTGAGTCTCTCATCTATTCGAATACCATGATAGTTTCACTTCTTTCATATGTAAATCACAAAACTTTTTTTAAAAGTTACATTCTCAGGTTAACTGTAACAATTGGTGTCAGCTCAGATCAGATGTTAAGATGTTGAAAGTGTTAGCCCCGTGTTCCCTGTCTGTGCCATAATGTTTAGACTGATTCTAATCTAAAAAGTGAATTCACAGAGTCGTACATGGAATCATGCAGTTTTTGAGCAATGTACAATGTAACTCTGCAAGTACAAATTCACCCCACAAATGTACATGTCTATGTGTGCATGTGGATTTTTGTGTGTGTGTGCGTGTGTCTGGGTTGGGGGGGTTGTGCGTGTGAGAGAGAGTGTATATGTGTGTGAGAGAGTATAAAGTCTGTGAGACGATGCATGAGTGAGTGTGGGAGTGTGTGTGTCTGTAGGACTGTGTCTGGGGTGGGAGGTTGTGAGTGTCTGTGAGAGAAAGTGTATAGGTGTGTGTGTGTGAGTGTAAAGTGGTCTAATTCTGTGAGAGGATACATGTGTGTCGTTAGGAGTGTGTGTGTCTGTGTATAGGAGTATCTGTGTTTGTGTAAGAGTGTCTGTGTGTATTTGTATAGTCAATGGTGGTCACCTGTAATGTGACATGAACTCAAGGTCCCGGTTGAGGCCCTCCCTATGGGTACGGAACTTAGCTATCAGCCTCCGCTCGGCCACTTTTCGCTGCTAGCTGTCCCGAAGTCCGCCTTGGAGGATGGTCACCCGAAGGTCCGAGGTCGAATGTCCTGGACCACTGAAGTGTTCTCCAATTCGGAGGGAACACTCCTGTCTGTTGATTGTTGTGCGGTGCCCATTCATCCGTTGCCGTAGCTTTGCTCGGTTTCCCCAGTGTACCATGCCTCTGGGCATCCTTGCCTGCAACGTTTAAGACAGACAACACTGGCTGAGTCGCATGAGCACCTGCCATGTATATGGTGGGAGGTGTCCCCACGTGTAATAGTGGTATCTATGTCCACACTCTGACACATCTTGCTGCACCTACCGTGACAGGGTTGTATGGAGTTGTCCTGAAAGCTGGGCAGTTTGAGGTTTGGCGGTTGTTTAAAGGTGAGCGGTGGAGGTGTGGGGAAGGTCTTGGTGAGGTGTTCATCCTCATTGATAATGTGTTGCAGGCTACGAAGAACATGGTGTAGTTTATCGGCTCCTAGGAAGTACTGGACAATGAAGGGTACCCTGTCGGTTGCAGCACGTATCTGACTCCTGAGGAGATCATTACAGATCCTTGCTGTGGCACGCGGAACTGGTGGTCGATGAGTTGAGCATCGTACCCCGTTCTTGTGAGGGCATCCCTGAATACTTCCAGGTGTCCGTCACGCTCCTCTTCATCTGAGCAGATCCGGTGTATGCGTAGGGCTTGTCCATAGGGGATGGATGTTTTAATATGTTTTGGGTGGAAGCTGGAGGAGTATAGCATTGTGAGGTTGTCTGTGGGTTTGCGGTAGAGTGTGGTGCTGAGGTGTCCATCCTTGATGGAAATGCATGTGTCCAAGAATGAGATAGATAGTCGAGAGTAGTCCATGGTGAGTTTGATGGTGGGATGAAACTTGTTGATATCACTGTGTAGTTTTATCAGGGACTCCTCGCCTTGGGTCCAGAGGAAGAAAATATCATCAATATACCTGGTGTATTGTGTTGGTTGGAGGTCCTGCGTAGAGAAGAAGTCTTGTTCAAACCTGTGCATGAAGATGTTGGCATATGGGGGTGCAAATTTGTTCCCCATAGCTGTTCTGTGTGTCTGCATGAAGAACTGGTTGTCAAAGATGAAGACGTTGTGATCAAGGATAAAGCAGATGAGTTGTAGGACAGTGTTCGAAGATTGGCAGTTGTTTGTGTTGAGTTGCTGTTGCCACTATGCCGTAATTGTGTTGGTGTCGAGTGCTGAAACGTCCATTGTGACGAGGAATGTTCCCGGTTCGACTGATCCGTGGGTGCTGAGTTTCTGTAAGAAATTTGTAGTGTCATGACAGAAGCTGGGGATCCCCTGTACATTGGATTTCAAGATGCCTTCAACATAGCCAGAGAGGTTCTCACACAGGGTCCCATTGCCTGATACGATGGGACGTCCTGGTGTTGTTGGCTTTGTGTACCTTTGTAAGGCAGTAGAAGTCACCTACACGAGAAGTACGTGGGATGAGGGCATGTAGGGAACTCTGAAGGACTGGATCCAAAGTCCTGATCAATGTCTAGATTAGAATGGTGCTGAAAAAGCACAGCAGTCCAGGCAGCATCCGAGGAGCAGTAAAATCAACGTTCGGGCAAAAGCCCTTCATCAGGAATACAGGCAGAGAGCCGGAAGGGTGGAGAGATAAGCTAGAGGAGGGTGGGAGTGGGGAGAAAGTAGCATAGAGTACAATAGGTGAGTGGGGGAGGGGATGAAGGTGATAGGTCGGGGGTGGTGGAATGGATAGGTGGAAAAGAAGATAGGCAGGTAGGACAAGTCATGGGGACAGTGCTGAGCTGGAAGTTGGGAAGTGTGGTGAGGTGGGGGAAGGGGAAGTGAGGAAACTGTTGAAGTCCACATTGATGCCCTGGGGTTGAAGTGTTCTGAGGCGGAAGATGAGGTGTTCTTCCTCCAGGCGTCAGGTGGTGAGGGAGCAGCAGTGAAGGAGGCCCAGGACCTCCATGTCCTCGGCAGAATGGGAGGGGCAGTTGAAATGTTGGGCCACAGGGCGGTGTGGTTGATTGGTGCCGGTGTCCCAGAGATGTTCCCTAAAACGCTCTGCAATGTAGAGAAGACCGCATCGGGAGCAACGGATACAATAAATGATATTGGTGGATGTGCAGGTAAAACTTTGATGGATGTGGAAGGCTCCTTTAGGGCCTTGGATGGAGGTGAGGGAGGAGGTATGGGCGCAGGTTTTGCAATTCCTGCGGTGGCAGGGGAAGGTGCCAGGATGAGAGGGTGGGTTGTAGGGGGCAGAGACCTGATCAGGTAGTCATGGAGGGAACGGTCTTTGTGGAAGGTGGAAAGGGGTGAGGAGGGAAATATATCCCTGGTGGTGGGATCTGTTTGGAGGTGGCGGAAATGTGGGCGGATGATTTGGTTTATGCGAAGATTGGTAGGGTGGAAGGTGAACACCAGGGGTGTTCTGTCCTTGTTACGGTTGGAGGGGTGGGGTCTGAGGGCAGAGGTGCAGGATGTGGATGAGATGGAGGGCATCTTTAACCACGTGGGAAGGGAAATTGTGGTCTCTAAAGAAGGAGGCCATCTGGTGTGTTCTGTGGTGGAATTGGTCCTCTTGGGAGCAGATACGGCGGAGGAATGGGGAATATGGGATGGCATTTTTGCAGGAGGTCATGTGGGAAGAGGTGTAATCCAGGTAGCTGTGGGAGTTGGTGGGTTTGTAAAAAAATGTCGTTGTCAAGTCAGTCATCATTAATGAAGATGTAGAGGTCTAGGAAGGGGAGGGAGGTGTCAGAGATGGTCCAGGTAAAGTTAAGGTCAGGGGTGGAATGTGTTGGTGAAGTTGATGAATTGCTCAACCTCCTCGCGGGAGCACGAGGTGGCACCAATGCAGTCATCAATGTAGCGGAAGAAGAGGTGGGGAGTGGTGCCGTTGTAATTACGGAAGATGGACTGTTCTACGTAGCCAACGAAGAGACAGGCATAGCTGGGGCCCATACGTGTGCCCATGGCTACCCCTTTGGTCTGGAGGAAGTGGGAGGATTCGAAGGAGAAATTGTTAAGGGTGAGGACCAGTTCGGCCAGACGAATGAGAGTGTTGGTGGAAGGGTACTGTAGGGGACGTCAGGAGAGGAAGAAACGGAGGGCTTGGAAGCCCTGGTCATGGCGGATGGAGGTGTAGAGGAACTGAATATCCATGGTGAAGATGAGGCGTTGGGGTCCAGGAAAACTGAAGTCTTGGAGGAGGTGGAGAGCGTGGGTGGTGTTTCGAATGTATGTGGGGAGTTCCTGGACTAGGGGGGATAGGACAGTGTTGAGGTAGGTGGAGATGAGTTCGGTAGGGCAGGAGCATGTTGAGACAATGGGTCGGCCAGGGTGGTCAGGCTTTTCGATCTTGAGAAGGAGGTAGAACCGGGCAGTGCGGGGTTCCCGTACTATGAGGTTGGAAGCTGTAGGTGAGCGATCTCCTGAGGTGATGAGGTTCTGTATGGTCTGGGAGATGATGGTTTGGTGATGGGGGGTGGGGTCATGGTTGAGGGGGGCGGTAGGAAGAGGTGTCCTCGAGTTGGCGTTTGGCTTCAGCGGTATAGAGGTCAGTGCGCCAGACTACCACTGCACCCCCTTTATCTGCTGGCTTGATGGTGAGGTCGGGATTGGAGCAGAGGGATTGGAGGGCTGCGCGTTGTGAGGGTGAGAGATTGGAATGGGGGAGGGGTGTCCTGATCAATGTGTTTAGTTCACGGCTGTGTTTAGTTCACGGCTGTGTTCTTTGCTTGGATCAGCCAGTAGTTGCCTGTAGTGTTGCTGGTTGTTCAGTTGTCGGTACACTTCCTTGCAGTAATCTGTTCTATTCTGAAGGACGATGGCTCCTCCTTTATCTGCTGGTTTGATGACAATGTTGTGATTGATTTTGAGAGCATGGATGGCGATGCGTTGTGATCGGGTGATGTTTTCCTCTATATGAATCTGGCATATATATATTTTCTGATGGTTTGAGCATACATGTCAAGCCTAGGGCAGCAGCCCTCTGGTGGAGTCCAAGTTGACTCCTTCTTTGGTCGCTCCCTGTTCCCGGTTGATTTAAAGGAGGAATCCAGGAGGACTATCCAGTTAAGGAACTTTACCATCTGCAGGGATATGTATACTGGTGCTCCCCTTTGCCTGTTGTACATTTATGCCCTCTGCTGTAGCTGTAAAAGGTTACTGCTGCACAAAAGCCTTAGTCAGTTCCTCAAAGATCTGTTGTGAATTTCTTTGAACATCTGGACCTTGTCTAGTGCTTCTTGATAAGCTTTCCCACACAGATGTTCAATCGCAAACAATGCCACCCATTGTATGTCAGAACCAACCGTGTGTCCTCAATCCTGTCCTCAGTCATTGGATCATTGGATGTTTCTAGTCTACCCTTAAATACGTTCAGCTTCCTAATCATCAGCAAGTAGAATATTCAACCAGAAGTCTCCCTTCCTTCTTCTCTAACATCAAGGGAAGTCATCAGGTAAGTCCCTGCCTGGATTTGGCCTAAAGGTACAATTTCCCTGGACAAGCCTAGATGCCTGAGCAGCTTCAGACCCCTCCCCTCTCATGGGTACTGCAAGTTTCATAATGATTAGACATCTTTTAGCATTGTATGCATGATTTTGCCAGTGCTGTGGAATCCTGCCAACTACACCAGAAATGTAAATGAGATTTGAACACACAGTCAGCCAAAAGATCGTGAAGCAAGGAGTTTTTATTCCACCAGCATCAGAAGACCATAAGAGCATAAGACATGGAAGCAGAATTAGGCCATCGATCATGGCTGATATGTTTCTCAACCCCATTTTCATGCCTTCTCCCCTTAACTCTTGATCTCCTTACTGATCAAGAACCTGTTTATCTTTGTCTTAAATATTCTCAATAACTTGGCCCCCATAGTCCTCTGCTGCTATGAGGTCCACAGAGTAACCATTCTCTGGCGGAAGGCATCCTCCTCACAGCAGGTCTAAAGAATCATCCCTTCATTCTGAGGCTGAGCCCTTGGGTCCTCATCTCTCCTATTAGTGGAAACATCCCCTCTAAATCCACTCAGTCCAGGTCTCTCAGGTTTCAGTATCAATCAGACACCCTCTCATCCTTCTAAATTCTTAAGTTCAGACCCAAAGTCCTCAACTATTCCTCATCTGACAAGCCCATCATCTGTGGGACCATTCTTATAAGCCTCCTCTGCACTCCCTCCAACACGTTAGATACAGTGCCCAAAACTGCTCACAATATTCCAAGTGCAGTCTGACCAGACCCTTATAGAGTCTCAGCAATATATCCCTGCTCTTGTACCCTAACCCTCTTGAAATATATGCTAATATTGCATTTATCTTCCTAACTGCTAACTGCATCTGCATGTTAAGCTTAAGAGAATCCTGAGCAAGGACTCCAAAGTCCCTTTATGCTTCAGATTTCTGAAGCCTTTCCCCA
Source organism: Chiloscyllium plagiosum (assembly GCF_037043375.1). Lineage (NCBI taxonomy): Eukaryota > Metazoa > Chordata > Chondrichthyes > Orectolobiformes > Hemiscylliidae > Chiloscyllium > Chiloscyllium plagiosum. The sequence goes on along the minus strand of NW_028270153.1, from coordinate 49,048,331 downwards.
TTTAGAAAATAGTGCATGCCTCTATTCTTCCTACCAACGTGCAGAACCTCAAACTTTCTCACATTGTTTTCCACCTGCCAGTTCTTTGCCCACTTGCCGAGAATGTCCAAGCCTTTTTGCAGTCTTCCCATTTGCACAACACTACCTGTCCCTCCACCTATCTTTGTGTCATCTGAAAAATTAGCAACAATGCCTTCAGTTCCTTCTTCCAGATCATTAATGTATAATGTAAATAGTTGTGGTCCCAACCCTGCAGATCTCCGCTCGTCATTGGCTGCCATCCTGAAAAATACTGAAGAAGGGCTAATGCCCGAAACATCGATTCTCCTGTTCCCTAGATGCTGCCTGACCTGCTGCGCTTTTCCAGCAACACATTTCCATCCTGAAAAATACCCCTTTCCCGTCGCTGTCTTCCTTCTGCTGGTCAGACAATGCTCCGGCCATGCCAGAACCTTGCCTTTAACACCATGGGCTCTTATCTTATTTAGCAGTCTCATGTGCAGCACTTTGTCAATTCAAATAGAAATTCGAAATAGATCACCTCCACTGTCTCTCCTTTATCTAACTTGCTTATTACCTGCTCAAAAATGTCGAACACATTTGTCAGACATGAATGCCTTGATGAAGCCATGTTGACGCTGCTCTATTTTACCATACATTTCCAAGTACTCCACAACTCATCCTTAATAATGAACACTAAAATCTTACCAAAGACCAGAGTAAGGTTAACCAGCCTAAGTTTCTGCCTCACTCTCTTAAACAGGAGCGTTACATTAGCTGTTTTTCAGTCCTCTTGGACCCTCCCTGACTCCAGTGTTTCCTGAAAGATCACCACCAATGCCTTCACAATCTCCTCAGCTTTCTTCTTCAACACCCTGGGATGTGGCCCACACGGTCCGTGTGATTTATTCACTATCAGACCTTTCAGCTTCCCCAGCACCCTCTCCTTAATGATGGTCACTACACATACCTCTATCCCCTGACTCTCTTGAAGTTCTAGCATGTTGCTGATGTCTTCTAATGTGAAAACTGATACAAAATACCTACCCAGTTCCTCTGCCATTTCTTTGTTCCCCATACTACTTCTCTCGCCTCATTTTCCAGTGATCCAATATCCACCCTTGCCTCTCTCTTACCTTTTCAGATATCTAAAAATCTATGGCAATCTTATTTTATACTGTTAAAAATCACACAACACCAGGTTATAGTCCAACAGGTTTAATTGGAAGCACACTAGCTTTCGGAGCGTCGCTCCTTCATCAGGTGATTGTGGAGGGCACCTGATGAAGGAGCGTCGCTCCGAAAGCTAGTGTGCTTCCAATTAAACCTGTTGGACTATAACCTGGTGTTGTGTGATTTTTAACTTTGTACACCCCAGTCCAATACCGGCATCTCCGAATCATTATTTTATATTGCTAGCTAGCTTACTGTCATATTTCACTTTCTCCCTCCTTATCACTGTTTTCAGTTATCCTGTGCTAGTTTTTAAATGCTTCCCAATTATCTGGCTTCCCACTAATCTTCAAAGCATTATTTTTTACTTTTTCTTTTATGTTATCCCTGACTGCCCTTGCAAGGCATGGTTGCCTCATCCTCCCTGAACATGTTTCTTCTTCCTTGGGATGAATTTTGGCTGTGCCTCCCAAACTTCCACCAGTAACTCCTACCATTGCTGCTCCACTGTCTTCCCTGCTAGGATCCCTTCCAATCAACTCTGGCCAGCTCTTCTCTCATGTCTTTATAGTTATCTTTACTCAGTTGTAATACTGTTACATCTGTTACCAGCTTCTCCTTCTCAAACATCAGAGTGAATTCAAACATGTTATGTTACTTCCCCACTATGGTCTTCCTTCCCTTAAACTCCCTTATCATGTCTGCCTCATTACACACCACCAAATCCAGAATTACCTATTCTCTCGTTTTTTAAAATTCATTTGCAGGATGAGGGCATCACTGGCAATGGTAGATTTATTGTCCATCCCTAATTGCCCTGAGGGCACTTTAAGAGGCAACCTCATTGCTGTGGGTCTGGAATCACATGTAGGCCAGACCAGGTAAGGATGGCAGTTTCCTTCCCAAAAGGACATTAGTGATCCAGATGGGTTTTTCCAACAACAGACAATGGATTCACGATCATCATTAGACTCTTAACTCCAGTTTTTTTTCTTATTCAATTAAATTCCACCATGTGCCGATCTGCAGAACATGGGTCTGCAGAATATTAGCTGAGTTCTGAATTAATAATCTAGACATATAACCACGAGGCTATTGCCTCCCTTATGTAGTGGGCATTACCACAAGCTGCTCCAAAAAACCATATGGTGGACATTCCACAAATTTATTTTCTTGAGATCTGCTCCCAACCTGATTTTACCACTCCACCTACATATTGAAGTCCCCCATGATTATTGTAAAATAGCTTTTGTTACATGCCTTTTCTATCTCCTGATTTATTCTCTTCCCTGCGTTCTGTCTACAGAGGCCTATATACATTTCCCATCTACGTATTTTCTTTTTGCAGTTCCTCAACTTTACCACTACAGATTTGACGCCTTCCAACTCTCTATCACTTCTTGTTTTTGAAAGCAACCTCATCCTGTCTGTCCACCTGCCTGTCCTTTTGATGGGAGGTGTATTCTTGGATATTTAGATCTCAGCCCTAATCCCCTTGCATCCACAGCTAAATGATATCCACAACATTATACCCACCTATTTCAATCTGCACTACGTGCCCATTTACGGAGGAACCTCGATTATCCGAAAGACACGGGCGGGGAGTATTTCGTTTGGTTAATCGAATGCCGGATAATCGAGTGTCAGATAATATAAATAGTCAAACATCGAGATCTGCGATCTTGTTCGGATAATTCAAACTTCAGATAATCAAATGCTGGATAACCAAGGTTCCTCTGTCCATGGTGATTACATGGGACACACAGTATTTAATGGCATCAAGCCAGTGGTTTAGATCTGGTTGAGGAAATTCTGTCTCACCAAGAGGCCTCTTTCTCTGAAACATAGAAACAGAGAAAGTAGGTACAGGAGTAGACCATTCAGCCCTTTGAGCCAGCATCACCATTCAATGTGATCGTTGCTGATTATGCTATCTCAGTATCGCATTCCTGCTTTCTCTCTATACCCTTTGATCCTTTCTGTCGCAAGGGACATGTCCAGCTCCCTCCTGAAGATCCCCTTTCCTCCAGAGAGAGTCCATTTGTCTGCTCCAGCTGCTTTGCTTATTGCTTTCTGTCACCATCACCACCTGCTGGTGGTGGTTTTGGTACAACTACTTCAGCTGCCCTGCTCAGCACTCTCCATTCCCAATATAACCGTTGCTGGTGCTTCTCTTACATTTCAAAGGGCTTTTGGTAACTGGAACCAATTTCCAGGTCACATTTAGCACCATCAGTTGACAGTCAAGTTCATCACATAGCACCCCTGCATTTGAAAATCGCATTGTTTCACTGAGGTCTTGGGATCTTTAAGACTAAAATCTACTCCAGGAGTTTGAGACAATGTTTTCTAACACATAGATAAAAGTTTTATGTTTCTGAAGTATGTGTATTTTAAAATGACTGGACCTCTTTGAACACACCAGTTTCTCTGCAGGAAAGCTTAATAACTTGAACTCTTCGTCTGTTTCCTCATGTACTCTGCAAAATATGTACCATAGGCAAACATTGTATTATTAATGCATTATTAACTTTACATATCCCTATCTCTTGTTGGAGAGCACAGTCAGTAAATTGACAAACTTCAATGTTCTAAAATTCAAAAAGATTATCTTGAGATCAAATAACGATCACTCTGTCTGAGTCTTTGGCTCACATTTGTGTTACGTCTTCCTGAAGAAGAAATCATGAAATCATGTTGGCTTTCCAGATTTGTGAAGATTTGAACACAGTTAGAAAAATTTAGTTTTTTTTATTTCCAGATTTTACATGGGAACACTCAAGCAAACTGTGTATTTTAAAATGATCAGTGTAAAGTGTGTAATAAAATTGGTATGAGTACAGAGTCCTTGACTTAATGCTCGAGCAATACTTGACAGAATATAATTCCTTAGCCAAATAGGATTCATTCAAGGATTTTTAAGAAACTCAAAGACATATTGACAGAACTATAAGACTTTGAAGATGATAAACATGAACTATCAATACTCAACCTCCATTGTCTGATTTTAATATCGAAACCTTCACTCATTAAAGACATTTTTCTGGAAAGGATAACTACACACAAGATCGCCTGACCACAGATTGAGGCTAGCTTTTGTAAAACCAGTCTGAGGTAAACAATCACTGTCTGCATTGAAATTACCATTGCTTTCAAAGACTGTGAAACTAGACAATTATGTCAACATCAAGAAATTTGTGTCTTGTTTAATTTATATGTGTATGATGATTTCACACATTGGGATATGAAAGACCGGCTGGCGAGATAGCCAGTTTGGAAATCCAAGGAGCAAACTAGGGAATGTACAACTGGACCTGTATCAACAGCTGCTTCTGAGCATCAGAGACAAGAAAAAAATTGATGTGTTAGAAAGAATTGGTTGACAATCTCCCTCTGTCTGTTTCTCTCTCTCTCTCAACTTCAAAAAGCAGTGCCCAGTGAAAAATGCTTTGGAACCACAATCACTTGTCGAGAATTCAAGAATTACAAATGTCACCACTACTGAAGAAACAAAACAACAGCTAAACAGTAGGGATTCAGGCTTAAAATCTAGCACCACAGAGACTTTAAACTACAACTCTCTTTTCCTTCCTGTCTGCACAGACACCACTTTCCTGTCCTTTTTAAGCTTAATTCTGGTGTTAGCTAAGTGTGATAATGATGTACTAAAAAAACATCAGTATGTCACCCTATCGAGGAGGGGTTAAACAGAGAGGAGTCAATCATCCTTGCTCATCTACTAATTCTGTGCTTCTGTAAAATGTTTAAGATTCATTGGAAAGAACAGTAATTTAGGAGAGTAGCAAATATAATTTCCTCATTTAAAATATGATCTAAAGTTACAATGGCACGTTGTGGGAATATTCAGGAATTAATGGACGAGTATGGTGCAAAATTACAATTGGGACATAATACCAATTTGATATGATTTTTTCATAAAATACATGATGTTGACAACATAGATGGGCTTTACTTAACAATACAGAGTGTCAATATGTTCATTGAAAAGTTACAGATGCCAAGCAAAAAATTAGGTTAACAGATTGGATGATGTGTACAAGCTATAGGTACAGTTAGACTCTATGGTTAAGAATATATAATAGGAACATGCAATTTAGATGAAAATAAAGTTATATGCTTAGAAATACACTATAAATATTGATCAGAAAATACTGTTAAAAATGAATTGGGAAAATTATCTTGGACCCATGCACTTCTCAAATGTTGATCATGCTAAAATTCAAATGGAAGGTTGGGTTTTGTGAAAATGTGAATAAAGTACAACTCAAAGTAAAATGAAGTATTGGTCAGGCTGTGCCTGGCGTATTTTTAGCAAGTCTGCAATCCACACTGCAAGAGGTATATAGTGAAAGGGAGAGAAGAACTACAGGAATGATTAGGGAATTTGACAAAAATACAAAAGTAGACTCAGTTTATATCTTCTTCGTACCTTCATAGATGTGAAGACTAAAATGGATATGGTGACAGTATCACAAGAGACTCAGAGATATTGGAAGATTCATTAAGAAGATTAGCTTTATCATGGAATAGCTGAACAAGAGAAACAAGTAGAAGTTAAGAAAGCCAGATTCAGGTGGGAAATTTCCTCTGAGACACTGGACAATTTTGGAATAATTAATTTAACAAGAGTAGTTGTAGGAGCATCAAAGTGAGATCTCTTCAAAAGGAAACTGGATAAGTCTGTTGAAGAGAAAGGCTTTTGCTACAGCCACTAGTAAAGATGCACAATACAGTCTTTTCCATATTGGAATTTTCTATTTGCTTACCTTTTTCTGCAATGGGATAGCCTTGTTTCTATTTTCCCGCAGCCCATTGTAAGTGCTGTCACTAGTTTTAATAACATTATGCTCATTTATAAAGGTCAGGTGGTTCATTTCTAGTTCACTAAATTCATTAATTTTTACACTTCTGTCTGGTTGGCTAAATTTGTGGTCAGTGGATTGATTAGCCCAGCCACAACGGGAAATATGGCTTTTAGTGCGCATCAAGGGAAAATTGAAGCCCAACATCTAATTTAGAAAAACATCTTTGTAAAATACCTGTAAATCAAAATTATGTTTTCCATCTTTTATAGCTGATTAGATAGGGTGTTTATGCTGGCAAGTCGCCAGACTGAACAGACTGATGAGCAATCACATCTGGATTGGAGCAATCTAAAGGGTCACTGCATGCTGGTCATGGAGACCTCATTCCTTTTCAACCCCATTTCTTGCACTACTTATTACAAAACAGATGTGAGTCATCTGAATATGTCAATTGGAAATTTGGAGGAAGCATTATTTTATACATTTTTTTGTCATTCCTTTCAAACATTATCAACAACACTGTTGAAATTCAAAAGGTGCAGTTGAATCAGTCCCTTCAAACAGCACTTTCATGACGACAGATATCTCTTCTCAACTAACATATTGCTGCTGAGAAAATTTCTCCATAATCAGGTAAGGAGTTAAGATAATGGAAGATTTTCAATCCATGATGGAATAACAATTTGTGGAAGCTGTAGAGACAAAGTATTTTATGCACATTTGAATTTTCTGACATAGCAGCGTTCATGGTGCTATATTGCTAAAAGATTGTAATTTCTTACTGAAACAACAAAAAAGTTCTGAAGACGGGTGTCTGGATTTAAACCATTAACTCTGCTTTCTTTCCACAGATTCGGTTCTCCCGCAATTTCTGTTTTTGCGTCAGACTTCCAGCATCCACAGTTCCCTGTTTTATTTTTATGGAATTTATTACTCTTTTGTAATCGTGTTACAAGGGTCCAAATTCCACTGAGCTGTTTTGTGCTACGACCATACAAACTATTTTACCCTGTTTCTCAACTGGCACACCCATTAACGCCAGTGCGATGACAGAATCTGGTAATAAAAATACAAGCTATGTAAACATGATAAGGACATTGGCCATCAATCCATTTCATTTGTTTGTGGAATATATTACCTTGAAACATTTCAGAATGAGAACAATTTAGACAAGTATTTTAACGTAAAAGTGATATTTCAGAATTCGGTTCCAGCAAATTCTTACTTAGTGGATACTCACATTCTTACAAAATGATTATGAAAGATGAAAAGGCCTCTAAACTGCCAAGACTTAAGAACCTTATATTGCAATGTTTGTACGCTATACATTTCTGTATAATTGCTCAAAAAACACCATTATAAGAATTACAACAAATATTGATAATATTGATGAGTACTACCATGTCTCATAAAACTGAGTTGATCAACTGGATTCTTGATATTACAAGATTCATGGCATAACCAGTTTAAGTTATTGTCTAACAATTGCAGTGTCAGCTGGAGCTCGATAACACAACTTTCTTCAATGGGTCAGATGGTTGTGAGTCAAGTGACAGAGAGAAAGTGAGGACTGCAGATACTTGCGATCAGAGTCGAGAAGTGCGGCGCTAGAAAAGCACAACAGGTCAGGCAACATCCGAGGAGCAGGAGTGTCGACATTTCAGACACAGCCTTTCATCAGGAATACAACATTCCTGATGAAGGGCTTTTGTCTGAAGTATCAACTGGCCTGCTCCTTGGATTCTGCCTGACCTTCTATGCTTTTCCAGCACCACATGTTTTGACCCAGGGTCAAGTGACATTAAGCTCAAAATCTAGATGCTGCTCTTTCTAGGATTAAGGTCCAAATTGTGTCGACCAACTACTTTTCAGATGAGACCACCTAGTTTTCAACTCTATCCTCAGGCACTTAACATAGATTTTTAATTGAATCAAATCTGTTACTGGAATCAGAATAATCTCTGAGCTATTTGGATTCAAGTTTTTTTATAATTCCAACACTCTGCAAATTATTTTGTTTCTCATTCCTCTCCTTTTCCATTACTTTTATTTTACTCTCCTTCATATTCAAACTTCCATAATGCCAATTCTCTTTATGTTTCTTGCTCCTTCCTTTCCATCATTTTTATTCTTTTCATTTTCCATTTTTGTTCTCTTTTCCTTCCAACTTTGTTAAAACTTTGTTTTAACCAACACTTTATGAATTGGCACTCTCAATAAACCAGCAAAAACAATACACATCAAATACAATAAAGTTTACTATATTATTTTGCCTACTTACTACACGTTTTTATATTTATTTATGCTCAATCTAAATATACTTGTTCAATCAAAGGGCCACACGAAATATCAACAGTTGATTCAATTTCAGATTAATTTCTACTCAAGTACCCATGATGTCTGAGTAGTCAGTTGAGGATGTGAGTCAGATGTTCTCTGCCAGTATGTTTATTTAAGGCAAAGTTGCATTTGTTTTTAAGTGATTTATGCTGTAAATAAAGTTACACGTATACCCCTTGCATTATGTCTCAATTACTTACTGTGTGTTTTTATTTGGATTATATGGACATCTTCACTATCTGGAATATTTGATTCAATCAGCACACTCCTTGCCCCAGAGAATCTCTACAATGGGGAAGCAGGCTATTTGGCCCATCATGTCTGCACTAAGCTTCCAAAAAGCATCCTACCCAGACTCACCCCCATCGCTGTAATCCCATATCCAACAGTCAACCACCAAACCCACACATCGCTGGACACTGTGGACAATTTAGCTTAGACAATTCACCTAGCTTGTACATCTTTGGACTGTGGATGGAAACCGGAGCATGTGGAGGGGAGAATGCATAAACCCAGTCACCCGAGGGTGGAATCGCACCCGGGTCCCTGGCGCTATGAGGCAGCAGTGGCTCAGGTCCAGATAATAAAAAGTTTACAGTAGTTTTGTTTCTCCTTTCCTTTCTTTTTACTTGAACTCATTTTTTTTTCATTTCCAATGGAATCTTAGCTAATTCAAGTTGTGACATCTCAAATTCATCTCAATTTGCTGCGACTAATTCTAGATGTTGGGTAATTGCTTTCAAAAATCTCCTTCAAGACCCTATTTTTATATCTACCTTCAATTCATCCACTAATTCGTTTAGTTTAGCCATTGTCAAAGATTGTCAACAATCCTCCATTATGTTATCTGGTCCCAGAAAAATTTAAGCAACATTGAAAGTTATTTTGAAAATCTAACCCATCCAATAAATTTTACCTCATGCACCTGAATTATGTCACACTTACATTCAATAAATGCAGCTCTGAGCAAAACCCCCCAATTGTTATAATCCCAGCGATGGTAACACTGAACAAGTCAGATTCCAGAATGAAAGCTGGCTTAATAGATTCTTTTCATTGTTTAATTAGTTAGATTGCTTGCATTGTAACTAAGCTAAATTCACATAAAGCTGCACATTTTCTTTAACGGAAGTGAAGTTTATTACACAAAAACAAGCTTATAAATATAGAAGTCCATTAAAGTAATCAAAAACATAGAACAAATCAAAGTCACAACCTGTTTCCCAATAGAGTTTTACAGAATTTCAAGTCCAGACAAATTATACCCAGATCTCAACTCTAACATTCCTACTTAACTGACTCCTTACAGTTTTTTTTAGTTGTTGACAATTTGATGAGTCCTTTCCAAATCTGCCAGCATGAACTTTAACTGAAATCTGACAACCTAAACTTTCTCAGTTCCAATAACTTAGAGATTTCTAAGTGAACCCAACTGGAAATTTCACAAACTAAGTTTTCTGCTGATCCCTGACCAGTCCTCAGCACCTTTTAGGACAGAAACGTACCTGCTTCTAAACTCAACCCGAGTGCCAACTGAACTAAACAAATGGTCAGCTCTCGACTCTTCTGTACTGAAAACAGAACTAATGACCTTAAATTTTTATAATACTCCATCTCATGAATCCAGCAGTATAAACCTCTTCAGATTAACGCTGCAAGGGGCTGCAAATACCTGCTTTCTGACTAAATGCTCAATTTAACACTATTCCAAAAGGACTTCATTTTATAGACATAATCAGAACCAACCTTGAACATGAAATCCAGATTCCAAAATAATATGAATATTTACAAAATATGTTTGAGCTTTTTTGTTACAGCATTTTTATTTCAACAGGTACAGCTATGAAAGTGCATGTTAGCTTGTCAGAAAAGAATCAGAAAGTTATAGAGATGTACAGCACAGAAACAAACCCTTCAGTCCAACTTGTCCATGGGGACCACACATCCCAAACTAATCAATCTCATTTGCCAGCATTTGGCCTATACCCCTCTAAAGCCTTCCTTTTCATGTACATATCCAGATGCCATTTAAATGATGTGGAGGTGCTGGTGTTGGACGGGGTGGACAAAGTTAAAAATCACACAGCACCAGGTTATAGTCCAACAGGTTTATTTGGAAGTACATGCTTTCGAAGCGCTGCTCCTTCATCAGGTAGCTAGAGGAGTTGGACACAGAATTTATAGCAAAAGATAGTAGTGTCATATAACTGATGCAATATATTGAACAAACCTAGATTGCTGTTAAGTCTTTTTAACATTTAAATGATGTAATTGTACCTTCCTCCACCACTTCCTCTGGCAACTCATTCCATACACGCACCACCTCTGTCTGAAAAAGTTGCCCCTTAGATCCCTTTTAAATCTTTCCTCGTACACTAAATCTGTGCACTCCAGTTCTGGACTCCTCACCTCCCCACCCCCACACGAACCCCCCACCACCACCCCTCAACCCTGGGGAAAAGACCATGTCTATTTATTCTACCCATGCCTTTCATGATTTTATAAACCTCCATAAGGTCACCCCTCAGCCTCTCACATTCCAGGGAAAACAGCCCCAGCCTACTCAGCCTCTCCCTATGGTTCAAATCCTCCAACCCTGACAAGATCCTTGCAAATCTTTTCTGAACCTTTCCAAGTTTCACAACATTTTTCCTATAACAGGGAGACCAGAACTGAACATAATAACCAAAAGTGTCATAACCCATGTCCTGTACAGTAGCAACATGACCTCCCAACTCCTGTTACTCAGTGCTCTGACCAGTAAAGGAAAGCATATCAAACGCTTTTTTCTCTATCCTATCTACCTGTGACTCCACTTTCAAGGTGCTAGGAACCTGCCGTCCAAGGTCTCTTTGTTCAGCAACATTCACCAGGACCTTAGCATTAAGTGTATGAGTCCTGCCCTGATTTGCCTTTCCAAAATGCAGCACCTCGCATTTATCTAAATTAAATTCAATCTACCACTTCTCAGTCTATTTGCCCATCTGATAAAGATCCTCTTGTACTCTGAGGTAACCTTCTTCACTGTCCATTTCCTCGATAGCGTGATGGCTGGATTCTTATGCAACCCTGCACTACATAAAAATCACGCAATAAAAATAGCACTTAAAGTGTTGGCGATATAATCGCATTATAGGCAACATATGTTTTAAAAGTTAGCATGTTCGAAAAAGTGTTCCCTATTCTTAATTGCATTACAACCAATTTGCATTGACAAAATGTGCATTATAGCAGAATGACTTTTATCACCAATGATGGTGGCCTCTGCAAACTTATTAACTATTCCTCCTATACTCATATCCAAATCTTTATATAAATGACAAAAAGCAGTGGATCCAGTTCCTTAACCAGCAGTCTATGAAATGTTAAAAAGCAATATTCAATGCTTACGAGCTTGTCCCTGAAGCTTATCAATTAAAATGTAAAACAACAAGAAGGAAAACTAATCAGACATTTGTTGAACTTGCCAGGGAAAGAATATGCTGGATAACACTGAGGTTAGAAAAATGTGAATATAAGGCAAATAATGATTTAGCAAGAGTTCAGAAATAGTATTCCAGTAAACCTTTTAAAATGTGAGTGTTCATCATCTGTTAAAGATCTGAGAGACAAAGTTCTGGCAGAAACCTGTGATTTTCCTACAGCAAGTTACATGTGCGGAGATTATAATATGAGAAGCCAAATTAAAATGGTGAAATAAAAAATACTTGTGGATGAAAAAGTAATTAGTTTTGGGGAATGACCAGAAGGTTGCCAAAGTAAGAAAGTGGAAAGACTGGAGCTTAAACGTGATTGAAGAACATAACATGCTTCAACTGTAATAGGGTTGGACATACCAAATCCAATCACCTCAAGTTAAATGGGAGATTCATTGGGATATGTTTAAGGCCTTAGAGAAGGATACATCAGGAATGGAAATGGGTGCAGTATTATATTTGGGGTTGTAGTATGACAAGAACATGTTTTGTTAGAATCTTCTAAAAAGGAAAAGTTGACTCATGAAAGTTAAGAAAGGTCTTCCTCAACTTTTATAAAGAGAATCAGACCTCAGGAATCAATTTGATCTTAAGGAATGATCTGTCTTGTTAAAAAAAAAATGGTCTCACTAAGCATGGTGCAACAACAAATAGAGGTTAAAAGAAAACTGAGATGTTACTAGAGGAACATCCTGGATTGTTTATGGCAACTAAATTGTAAAGCCATAGAAGTGGATAGGAAGAGGAGGTATCTATGAAAAGAGATGACTTTGAAATTCAGATTCCAGACAAAATTTTCGAAAACTGAAAATATATTGACAGAGAAAAGGTGAAGAGAATGGGGTTGAATAATTTAGCCCACCTTCTTTAATAGGTTTGCAATAAATGATTCATGAATTAAAGGCAGTTGTATCAAAGAGAATATTCATGAAATGAGTCAGAATCAACACCAGAGTGTTATTATTTGAATATCAAAGTATTAACAAGAAATTGGAGGCAACCTTCTATACCAGTCAATGAAAATGTGCATTAAGGTGGCTGTTTCATCTGAGTTATCACTGATTCTCAAAATTCCACCAATAGGTAACTTACACATTAGGAAAACATAGACTAAAATACTACACCATTTGGCCAGGAATATATAAAGGTGCTGACAATCATTGCCAGACATGCTACTCGTGTTAGGTAGTGGGAAAACCCAAACCATGAATTAAAAATTTCATCCCAATACCAGTTCCTGAGAACTATTTAGCAGGGTTTTAATAGAATATATAGCACCTCTACTTAAAACATGAATGAATGTATTTAGCAATTATGCATAAATCAACAACATTTCTGGAAGGAATGCCTTTGGAGAATATTAAGCCAAAAATGGTGTTGGAAAAGTTAATTCAGATTTTTACAAGTTATCAGTGACCCAAAGAAACACAATCAGATCAAGGTTCAATGTTATAGATATTTTGTTAAAAACATAAATGATTTGGAAATAAAATAATTTACATTTTAAGTTTATCATCCAAAATGTGAAGAAGCACTAGTAAGGTGGTATCAATGTGAATTCCTTATGACTGTTATCCATTAGGGATGCTCCTAATGAGTCCAGAGGATTCAGTCATTCTGAACTGATATGTCGACATGAGGTGAGAGGATACCTTAAATTAATTAAAGAGAAATGCAGAAACTATATTTCTACTTTATGTTTAAGGTTTCAGAGAGAAACTAACCAAAGTGAATGAGTTGGCTGATAAAGCATTAAAAGGATACTTAACAACCATTGAAAATGAGAGCAAATTAGCAAGCCAAAGCTCAAAATGTTGATGCTTGAAACAGAAGTATTAGTAATATTACCTGGTTCGCTGAAGTTATCATAAATAAAGCTCACTGGACCTTATCAAATACAAAATTAAATGAGAATTACATAATGAGTAATGCAGACAGGAAAGAATAAATTATATTGTTATGTTAATACATTAAAGAGCTATCACAACAAGGAAAATAGTCACATTTGACAAATTTGCAAGAGTTTATTGAAGCTATAACAGAGAAAGTTGATAAAGCTGAATCAGTTAATTTAGTGTGTCATGATTTTCAGAATGCACTTAATAAGGTGCCAACTTTTAAAAAAAAGTTGCACAAGATAAGAATTCATGAAGTTGGGAGTAATGTATTAACATAGATTGAAGATTGATTAATACAGAGAAGACAGAGATTTGAGATTAAAGATTTTTATCAGATTGCAAAGACATAACTGATGGAGTTCACAATGATCAGTCCTAAGACCACAATTATTTGTGAACTATATGAGTGAGTTAGAGGAGGGGAAGTGTAATATATTTAAATTTGCTGATGATAACAAGAAGGTGGAAGACCACCTTATAATGAGGAGGTAAGCAATCTGCAAGGGATATAAATAGGTTGAATGAGGGCAAAAACTTGGCAGACGGAATTTAATATAGGAAAATGTGATTTATTTATTGATTGTCAAGTGTATCTTGTTGCAAGACTACACTGAAAAATATTGTGAAGTGTTGCCATCTTAAAACACAGAAAATACAAACCAAAACAGAATATCAAGCAGAAAAATGAAGAAGTAAAGAAAAAGTGTCCAACTTTACAATTATCTTTGTTAAGTGTTCCATCATGGGCCATGGGCCACGAGTCCCATTCAGTGCACCACCGCCGCTGGAAGAAAAGTCTTCTCTCTTCAACACCATCTCACCTCCAGCGACACCCTCGCCAACTATGAGTCCTCATGGGACTTGGCTAATGCAGACACCACTGACGCTGCCCACTACCGCGACAGTCCAAACTCAACCCCGCCACCGCCACCAGGAGTCTGCTTTGGGCCCACATCGCCAAGAAGCTGCTGCTGATGTCGCTGGGTCACAGATTGGGCCTAAACTCACCTTCTTCCCCACTAGACACAGACACTGTCTGGAACCCACACTTGCCTCTGCCACAGCAGCCAGGACCGCCTCACCAATGCAGAAGCCTCCGGGATGCCAATCTGCCTCTGAAGTCACTGTCACATGTTCAAACTGCTGAGCTTACGAGCTACACTGATGCAGTTGCCACAACTGAGCCTTTCATCAAGGGGCAAGTAAAACAAAATAAAAGAGGAGAGAAAAAAAGGAAAAGAAATGAAAAGAAAAGCGGATGGAGTGGACAAGTCCCAAGCTCAGGAGTCCTACTCCACCGCCACCTTCATGAACTTTGGTAAGAAGCATCAAAAGGCAGACTTTTAGTTAAATGGTGAGAGAATTCAAAACTGTCTAATGGTGGGGAATCCAGGAGTTCTTGCGTATGAAATGTAAAATGTTAGCAAGAGGGGCAGCAAGTAATTACGAGGGCACATGGAATTTTGGCCTTTATTGCTAGGAAGGTAAAGTTTCAAAACAGGCAAGTCTTGTAAAACTGTACAGGATATTGATGAGTCTAGTACTGGGTACAATTTTGGTCCTCATATTTTGAAAACAACGTATACTTGCAGTGAAGTTTGTTCAAACAAGATTCACAAAGATTCATTCCTAGCAGAAAAAGGTTAACTTATCAAGAAAGACTAAACAGGTTTGGCTTTATTCATAAGAGTTTAGAGAACAGCAATGATCTTTTTGAAACACATATGATTCTGAGGGGGCTTGATGGGGTAGATGTTAAAAAGGTGATTCGACCAGTGGGGGAGGCTCAAACAAGGGGCATAGTTCCAGAATAAGTTGACACTCATTTCAAAATGAAATATGAAGGAGTTTTTTTCTCCAAAAGGATCATGAATGTCTGAAATTCTCAACCCCACCACATTGTGCAGACTATGATTTGGAGGTGCTGGTGTTGGACAGTGGTGGACAAAGTCAGAAATTATATGACACCAGGTTATAGTCCAACAGTTTATTTGAAATTATAAGCTTTAGGAGCACAGCATCTCCATCAGGTGAAGTAAGAGAGACACAAACAGACACAGAATTTATAGGCAGAGAAATCAAGGGCAGAGAGATCAAACAATCATACAAATGGTGTGAGTGGATCGTCAAATAATAAGTCTCTGCAAGTGTCAGAGGGTGTGTGTAAAATGTCAACAGCTGACTAACAAGCAAAGGGATTACCTATAATTCATAGAGTCATAGAGATGTATAGCATGGAAACAGACCCTTCAGTCCAACCCGTCCATGCTGATCAGATTTCCCAACCCAATCTAGGCCCACCTGCCAGCACCTGGCACATATCCCTCCAAACCCTTCCTATTCATATACCCATCCAGATGCCTTTTAAATGTTGCAATTGCACCAGCATCCGCCATTTCATCTGGCAGCTCATTTCATACACATACCAACGTCTGCGTGAAAACGTTGCCCCTTAGGTCCCTTTTATATCTTTCCTCTCTCAGCCTAAACTTATACCTTCCAGTTCTGGACTCCCCCACCCCAGGGAAAATACTTTGTCTATTTATCCTATCCATGCCCCTCATGATTTTATAAACCTCTATAAGGTCACCCCTCAGCCTCCAACACTCCAGGGAAAACAGTCCAAGCATATTCAACCTCTACCTATAGCTCAAATCCTCCAACCCTGGCAACATCCTTGGACATCTTTTCTGAACCCTTTCAAGTTTCACAACATCTTTCCGATAGGAAGGAGATCAGATTGCATACAATACTCCAAAAGTGGCCTAACCATTGTCCTGTACAGCAACAACATGACCTCCCAACTCCTGTACTCAGTACTCTGTTCAATAAAGGAAAGCATACCAAAAGCCTTCTTCACTATCTTATCTACGTGCGACTCTACTTTTGAGGAACTATGAACCTGCGCTCTAAGATCTCTTTGTTTAACAACACTCCCTAGGACCTTACCATTAATGTATAAGTCTTGTGAAGATTTGTTTTCCCAAAATGCAGCACCTTGCATTTAGCTAAATTAAACTCCATCTGCCACTTCGCAGCCCATTGGCCCATCTGATCAAGATCCTGTTGTAATCTGAGGTAACCTTCTTCATTTCCACTACACCTCCAATTTTGGTGTCATCTGCAAACCTACTAACTATACCTCTTATGCTCACATCCAAATCATTTATATAAATGACAAAAAGTAGAGGACCCAGCACCGATCCTCATGGCACTCCATTGGTCACAAGCTCCAGTCTGAAAAACAACCCTTCACCACCACACACTGTCTTCTACCTTTGAGCCAGTTCTGTATCCAAATGGCTAGTTCTCCCTGTATTCCATGAGATCTAACCTTGCTAACCAGTCTCCCATGGGGAACCTTGTTGAATGCCTTACTGAAGTCAATATAGATCACATCTACTGCTCTGCTTTCATCAATCCTCTTTGATACTTCTTCAAAAAACTCAATCAAGTTTGTGAGATATGATTTCCTATGCACAAAGCCATGTTGACTATCTCTAATCAGTTTTTGCTTTTCCAAATACATGTAGATCCTGTCCCTCAGGATTCCCTCCAATAACTTGCCCACCACTGAGGTCAGACCTACTGGTATACAGTTCCCTGGTTTGTCCTTACCACCCTTCTTAAACAGTGGCACCACGTTAGCCAACCTCCAGTCTTCCGGCACCTCACTTGTGACTATCAATGATACAAATATCTCAGCAAGAGGCCCAGCAATCATTTCCCTAGCTTCCCACAGAGTTCTAGGATACACCTGATCAGGTCCTGGGGATTTATCCAACTTTAATCATTTCAAGACATCCAGCACTTCCTCCTCTGTAATATGGACATTTTTCAAGATGTCACCATCTATTTCCCAACATTCTATATCTTCCATGTCCTTTTCCACAGTAAATACTGACGCAAAATATTTGTTTCGTATCACCCCCATCTCCTGTGGCTCCACACAAAGGCCACCTTGCTGATCTTTGAGGGGCCCTATTGTCTCCCTTTTGTCCTTAATGTACTTGTAAAAATCCTTTGGATTCTCCTTAATTCTATTTGCCAAAGCTATCTCATGTCCCCTTTTTGCCCGCCTGATTTCCCTCTTAATCATACTCCTACTGCCTTTATACTCTTCTAAGGATTCATTTGATCTAGCTTGTCTATACCTGACATAGGTTTCCTTCTTTTTCTTAACCAAACTGCTCAACTGCTTTAGTCATCCAGCATTCCCTCCACCTACCAGCCTTTCCTTTCCAATTAAATGAGGCAGAGAGATAATTACAAAAAATTAAAAATAAAAATAAGGTATGATGGAGACAAACCAAATAAACCTGACAATTCCAATAAACCTGTTGGACTGTAACCTGGTGTCATGTGACTTCTGACATTATTCACCCCATTCCAACACCGGCATGTCCACATCACGGCTATCATCAATACCGCAAAACCGCCGGCTCAAAGTGGAGAGGATCTCTAGATCACGCATATCAACACAGACATCTTGATAGCAGAGATGATCCTGAAAGGATTACAGATCACAAACCCATTTAAGTTGACCTACAACACAGACTATGCTGAGAGACTCTGCTATCACACCTCTCGCACACTCCTCAATCAACTCGCACACCAGTTCTACAGCAGATGCTGCAACCTTGAAATTGAGATACAGTCCACATTTTCAGCTTGTGTTCCAGATACAGCAGACCAGCTACAAGGCACCGTGAAGCAGACAAGGCAATGGACCTACATGCACACCAAGTGCAGGAATCTAGAGAAACTTGGCATCACCACCAGCAGTAACCAAGCCTCCCCTGGTGCCATGGTTGAAACAGATACCACCATGGAAGAATCTATCATCAACCACATCTATCACACACTTCAACTGGATGAAATCAAAGTTCTCAGCTGAGGGCTCAATTTCTGCCCCACCACCAAAATGGACCCCATTGGTGGCAAACACAGTGGAATTCATCAGACGAATGAGGCTCCGGGAATTCTTCCACAAACTGCAAGCTGTCATCAGAGAGCCCAATGAGACAACCAATGAACCAGAACAAGTTACAGAGAGATCCGTGAGGCAGTAACTATAGAAAAAAGAGTCGAATTGGACCCCTCCAGAAAACCGCTGCCCTCGGCTCGATACGTATCCTCAAGCTGTCACGAGATGCGTTAACGCCAGATTCATCAGCCACACACACAAGGTAGCTCAGAACGTCATCTAAGCACAACGCAACACTATCCACATTCTCAAGACAATCACAACAACACCATCAAACCAGCAGCAAAGGTGAAGTCATTGTCATACAGAATAGAACAAACAACTGCAAAGAAGTGTACTGACAACTGAACAACCAGGAACACTACAGACAACTACCTGCTGATCTGACCAAAGAATACACCCATCAACTGAACAAACTGACCAAGACCATTGATCCAGACCTTCAGAGAACCCTGTGCAATCTCATCACACATGCTTCTCGCATAGGAGTCTTCCACTGCCTTCCGAAGATACATAAAGCCAACACAGCTGGACATCCCATCGTATAAGGCAATGGGATCCTGTGTGAGACCCTCTCTGGCTATGTCAAGGGCATCTTGAAACCCATTGTACAGAGAACCCCCAGCTTTTGTCGCGACACTACAGATTTCTTACAGAAACTTAACACCCACAGACCAGTCGAACTGGGAACATTCCTCGTCATAATGGATGCTTTGACACTCTAAATCAGTATTCCCCATGATGAAGGTATCACTGCAACAGCCATAGCATTAAACATCAACAACTGCCAATCTCCAGGCACCATCCTACAACTCATCTACATCAACCTCAACCACAATGTATTCATCAGCAACAACCAGTTCTTCATCCAGACACATGGAAATATTTGCATTCCAATATGCCAACATTTTCATGCACAAGTTTAAGCAAGACCTCCTTACTGCACAGGACTTTTGACCAACGCTATACACCAGAAACATTGACAAATTTTCTTCCTTTGGACTCATGGTGAGGAATCACTGAAAAGACAACATAGCGATATCAACAAGTTTCATCCCACCATCAGACTTACCACAAACTATCTTCAGAATCAATCTCATTCTTGGACACATGCACCTTCATCAAGGATAGACATCTCAGTCCCTCACTCTACCACAAGCTCACGGATAACGTCATGATGCTGCACGTCTCGGGCTTCCACCCTAACATGTTAAAGAAGCCACAATCCCCTATTGACAAGCCCTGCACACACACAGGATTTGTTCAGATGCAGAGGAATGTGATGGATATGGAAAGATTTTGAAAGATGCCCTCATACGAATGAGATACAGTGCTCAACACATTAATCGCCAGTTCCCACGTGCCACAGTGAAAAATTGCAATGACCACCTCAGGAGACAGACACAGGGTATGACTGATAGAGTACCCTTCATCGTCAAGTACTACTCCAGAATAGAGAGACTACAACATGTTCTTCGCAGCCTTCAAAATGTCATTAATGAGAAGGAGCATCTCATCCAGATCATCCCTACACCTCCACTTCTCACCTTCAAACAACTGCCATAGCTTAAACAGACCATCATTTGCAGCAAACTACCCATCCTTCAGGACAACATTGTCCAAAACACCACACAACCCTGCCACAGCAACCTCTGCAAGACATGTTAGATCATCGACATAGATACTACCATTGCACGTGGGAACACCACCCACCATGTTCACAGCAGATACTCGGCTGTGACTCGGCCAATGTTGCCCATCTCATATGCTGCAGGCAAGGATGCCCCAAAGCATGGTATATTAGTGAGACCATGCAGATGCTATGACAATGGATGAATAGACACTGCGCAACAACAGCCAGATGGGAATCCCTTTCCGAAGGGGAACATTTCAGCAGTACAGGTCGTTCAGCCTCCAATCTTTGGATGAGCATCCTCCAAGGTGGTCTTAGAGATCCACAACAGTGCAGAATCGCCAAGCAGAAACTGATAGCCAAGTTCCATACCCATGAAGACAGCCTCAACAGTGATTTTGGGTTCATGTCATGATACGTGTGACCCCACCACACTGTACTGTAACTGTAAAATCTCCCTTTCTGTCCTGTTTTGACACCATCACCTTGATAAATTGGTATGAACTCACTATCTTAATTAGTTTGTATAGTTTTAGATTATTTATTACTTTGGCTAGACCCTCAGCATGCAACTCTTATACTTGTCATAGTATTCCATTCATTTGGTTTGTCACCAGCACCATCTTATTTATTATTTTTTTGTAATTACCTCTCCGCCTTATTTAATTGGATTATAGGTCATCCCTTTATTTGTTATTCAGCTATTGACACTTCACTCACACCGTCTGACATTTTTGATCACTTGTAGAGACTTATTATTCAACACTCCGCTCACATTATTTGCACGCAGTTAAAAATCACACAGCACCAGTTTGTAGTCCAACAGGTTCATTTGGAAGCACTACCTTTCAGAGCGCTGCTCCTTAATTGGGTAGTCCAACACCAGCACTTGCATCTCATGACTACTTGTATAATCTTTTGATCTCTCTCCCCTTGATCTCTCTGCCTATAAATTCTGTGTCTGTGTTCGTCTCTCTCACTTCACTTGAAGGAGGGGCTACACTCCAAAAGCTTGTGATTTCAAATAAATCTGTTGGACTATAACCTGGTGTCATGTGACGTCTGACATTGTGGAGGCTAGATTGCTTAAAATATTTAAAGGAGAGGTAGATAGATTTTTTTTTTACGAATATCAGGGAGCTAACGGCTATATTAAGCTGGCACTGAAGTGGCAATGAGATCTCTGACAGATCAGCCATGATGTTGTTGAGCAAGGCAGGGTTGAAGGGGCCCAAATATCCTCCTCCTGCTCCTATTTCCTATGTTCTTACAAAACAACACCCTCACAAGGTTAATCCAGAGAGGTCAGCTCAAGTAAGGAAAGAGATTAATTTCATAAGGTGCAAAAATGAAATGATTGAACATTAAACTGAGTCATAATACCTCAAGCTCACCTTTTGTGATGATGCAGAAACTGGATGGGTCAGAAAGATTTATGATCACAAAGTCAACAAGATAACAAGAATGTACTGTTATCCTATTCCAAGACTAGGGGAATACATTGAAAGAATTGTACGCATATGATTTATCACCAAAACAGACTTGCTAACAGAATATTAAGTTCCATTGGTTGATTGAAGCGAAGTATTAGCAACTTTTGTGACACTGAGTAAACTTTATAACTTAACTTAACGTTATTTAGAATGGAAAATGCACCAGCAACTTTACAACTCATCCAAAAAAATTCATAAAAGGAAAAAGGATTGTTGAGGGCAGAGCAGTTGATGTAATCCATATGGACATCAGAAAGGTATTCAACAAGATTCCTCATGGGAGACTGGTTAGCAAGGTAAATCTCAAGGAATACAGGGAGAAATAGCCATTTAGATACAGAACTGGCTTGAAGATAGAAGACAGAGGGTGTTGGTGGAGGATCGCTTTTCAGACTGGAGGCCTGTGACCATTGGTGTGCCACAAGGATCAGTGCTGGATCCACTGCTTTTTGCCATTTATGCAAATAATTTGGATGTGAACGTAGAAGGTATAGTTAATAAGTTTGCAGATGGCACCAAAATTGGAGGTGCAGTGGACAGCAAAGAAGGTTACCTCAGAGTACAATGGGATCTTGATCAGATGGCCCAATGGGCTGAGGAGTGGCAGATGAAGTTTAATTTAGATAAATACGAGGTGCTGTATTTTGGAAAAGCAAATCAGAGCAGAACTTACACATTTAATGGGAAGGTCCTTGGGAGTCTTGCTGAACTAAGAGACCTTAGAGTGCAGGTTCATAATTCCTTGAAAGTAGAGTCACAGGTAGATAGTATAGCGAAGAAGGTGTTTGGTATGCTTTCCTTTACTAGTCAGAGCATTGAGTATAGGAGTTAGGAGGTCATGTTGCAGCTGTACAAGACATTAGTTAAGCCATTTTTCTGGTTCCGTTCTTAACAGAAGGATGTTGTGAGACTTGAAAGGGTTCGGAAATGACTTACAAGGATGTTGCCAGGTTTGGAAGATTTGATCAAATGAGAGGGACCAAACAGGCTGGGGCTTGTTTTCCCTGGCGTGTCGGAGGCTGAGGGGTGACCTTAAAGAGGTTTATAAAGTCATGAGGGGCATGGATGGGATAAATAGACAAGGTCTTTTCCCTGGGGTGGGGTGTCCAGAACTAGAGGGCATAGGTTTAGGGTGAGGGGGGGAAAATTTTAAAAGGGACCTAAGGGGCAACGTTTTCACACAGAGGATGAGGCGTGTACAGAATGAGCTGCCAGTGGAAGTGGTGGAGGCTGGTACAATTCCAGCATTTAAAGGCATCTGGATAGGTTATGAATAGGAAGGATTTAGAGGGATATGAGCAAATGGAACTAGATTAGGTTAGCATAGCTGGTCGGCATGAACAAGTTGGACTGGAGGGTGTGTTTCCATGTTGTATATCTCTATGACTCTATGACTACATCACTGAATTGTTTACATTGGTGATGTGATTGTGTTCAAGAAAACCTGTGATGAACATGCACAATATTTGAAATAAATGTTTGGTCAGCTACAGAGAACCGGTTTGGTCCTACATATTGCAGAAAATAAACTTATCAAAGTAAAAGTGACTTACTCGAGCTGTTGTGGACTTTCCTGTGTGTAAGACAAAATTCAAAATTCTGTGGTGCATTGCCATGAGTAGATGTTACTGAACTTTTTTTCCCAAATTTTAGGATCATAATGGCTCATTTTGACAAATTTCTTGAAGGCAGGCAAGAAATTTGAATTAACAAAATAAGAGAAGAGTGACTTTGACAATTTAAAAGCAGTACTGACAACAACCATACCAATGTTGACAGCAGGCAATTATGAGAAGCCATTCAAGCTGGTAGTGATTCCAGCATCACTGGTGAGAGGGTAATTTTATTATAAGAAGAATGAATAGCAATTGTGTGGCTAGTCAGTTAGTTTTCCTAGAAATTGAATGCCGGTCAGCAAAAATATTCAACAATATAGAAAGAAATATAGAGCCTTGTATTGGCTCTACATCAATTTGCAATTCACATTCCAATGATTCTGAAGGAACTGTTATTGAAATGGAGCATAGCATTTTTTTTCAGAGATTTCGGGACAAGAATTTAAGTTTGTTTAATTGGAGTTTAATATCGTAGCCATACATTCTAAAAAGTTTTCATTTTGCTGACAAGGGCAGCGTTGTGATGGATGCTTTGACAAACTGAATGGTAGCACAGTGGCTCAGTGATTAGCATTGCTGCCTCACAGCACCTGGGTTAAATCCCAACCTCAGGGACTGTCTGTGTGGGAGTTTACACATCCACCCATGTCTGTGTGGGTTTCCTCTGGCCACACTGGTATCCCCCCCACACAGTCCAAAGAGATGGAGTTCAGGTGGATTGGCCATGCTAAATTGCTCATAGTGTCCAGGGATGCATAGGTTAAGTTGGATTTGTCAGAGGAATTGCAGGGATTGGGTAAGGGTGGGATGCTGTTCAAAGGGTCGGTGTGGACTTGGTGGTCCAAATGGCCTGCTTCCATGCTCTGGAGATTCTACAAATTGCAAAAATTAAGGAAACTGAATGCTGTGACTGAAATGGACCTATGCAGAATATGGTTGTTATGAAAATCATTGTATGATCCAAGTATATAGCACAACACTGTTAATGTAACATATAAATGATTTTTTGGAACAACTTTTTGTGCAAAATAAAAACGCATCTTTAGGATATCTTTTCGTATTTGATTGACAATATTATCATATCCAATATTATAATTTTTTTGATATTAGGTTTTAAAATTGAGGCAGAGGGCTTTTGGACAGTTCCATGAAGAATGCCTAATAGGTCAGTCAATCATCCTGGAACAGTGACCCAAATACATCACTGCTACAAAGAGCATGTGACTCCAACCAGATACTTAGCAGAACCCCTGTGGTATTAATGGATAAAATGCTTAAACAACTGTTTTTATGGCAGGTAGGACAAACAGAACCAAGCCATTAGTTTGTTTTGACTTCAACATGGAAGAATCAACTTGCTCAGATCAGTTCAGAAGAAACAGGCTTATAGTTCAGATCAGGAGAACCAGTCACATCAGTTTTCCAGTGTATGGCATTTCAAAGATTGGAGAGTTTGTATACATGTCATCAAGTTGTTAGAAGTTTAGGACCTCAAAATTATGAAA
The DNA here is from genome assembly GCF_037043375.1 of Chiloscyllium plagiosum. NCBI lineage: Eukaryota > Metazoa > Chordata > Chondrichthyes > Orectolobiformes > Hemiscylliidae > Chiloscyllium > Chiloscyllium plagiosum. The sequence goes on along the minus strand of NW_028270153.1, from coordinate 49,023,384 downwards.
GTTTCATGCCTTTACACTTGGAAAGGAATTGTCTCTCCGGTTCACAGAAAAGAAACTGGAAAGAATCAGTTAAGTAGATACTGAGAGTTGAAACAGAAGAATAATTTCTCTGGACTTGAGTTTCTGGATAGTGGATAGTTTTGGAAAATGGGTTGAAAGTTAATTTGCCATTTCTGGTAAGATTTTTCTGAACTGTCATCTACATGTAGATCACTTTGTTTTTTTTTTCCATCCTTTCTGTGATAATCTTATGTTCTGTTGCTAAAGATTATCTCTAATCTTGTGTGAATATGTTTCAGTGACAAACCAACTAACTAAATAAAAAATACAAATGTATGACCAATCATGCCAGGTTTAATCCTGGGTTCTGACATGTCCAATAGTACCAGTGGCTGGGATCATAACAATAAGTGACAAACCGGTTCAGACAGAATTCAAACTTTGTGTACAATTTGCAAAATTTGGGTGTAGCTGAAGTTAAAGATGTGCTGTTTTGATTGATGGGCTGTGTTGAGTGTAGCTCTGAGTCAGTTAACATTGTAAACAAACTATGTTAGGCAAGTTTGAAGATCATTTGAATGATTGACTTGATCAATTTGATTTCTGGGTGTGTTGAGATAATTCACAGGCCATGAGCTTGACAGAGGATAAACTGAGTGGAATGTATATAACATTTGGAATTGACATATAAATTGTAAATTCATTCTTTTTTCAGTTGTCAACAGGTTATTGAACTAGCAATCCAAAGACTTGGATTAATAATCTAAAATGTATGAATTCAAATTCCATTATTCAGTTGGGGGTAAAACCATCACAAAATTGTGAGGGGCATGGATAGGATAAATAGACAAAGTATTTTCCCTGGGGTCGGGGAGTCCAGAACTAGAGGGCATAGGTTTAGGGTGAGGGGGAAAGATATAAAAGACACCTAAGGGGCAACCTTTTCACACAGAGGGTGGTACATGTATGGAATGAGCTGCCAGAGGATGTAGTGGAGGCTGGTACAATTGCAACATTTAAGAGGCATTTGGATAGATTTATGAATAGGAAGGGTTTGGAGGGATATGGGCTGGGTGCTGGCAGATGGGACTAGATTGGATTGGGATATCTGGTCGGCATGGACGGGTTGGACCGAAGGGTCTGCTTCCATGCTGTACATCTCTATGATTCTATATCTGCAGAAGAGCAACAAATGCTAGCATTTCCAACAGTGAATGAAAACAAAGGCACGAATGACAGCAAACATTTGGACAAGCATAAAGTATTGACTTTATTCGGCATCATAACTTCCCAAAGGAAGGTATCAAGAAGAAAATTCCCTCCCCAGAATTTTTTTTCAAGTAGATATTAACATAATGAGTGACAATGTACGGTGAATACCAAAGATCTAAAATAAGGACAAAAAATGCTGAAAAGCCTCTACAGGCCTGGAAGCATCTGTGGAGAGAGAACTAGCGTTAATGTTTCATATCCAATGGGAATGTTCTTCAGAACAGTTCCAAAGAATATTGGACACAAAATGTTTACTCTGTTTCTCTCATCATAGATGCTAGCAAAATTGCTGGGCGGCACGGTGGCACAGTGGTTAGCACTGCTGCCTCGCAGCGCCAGAGACCCGGGTTCAATTCCCGCCTCAGGCGACTGACTGTGTGGAGTTTGCACGTTCTCCCCGTGTCTGCGTGGGTTTCCTCCGGGTGCTCCGGTTTCCTCCCACAATCCAAAGATGTGCAGATCAGGTGAATTGGCCTTGCTAAATTGCCCTTGGGTTAGGTAAGGGGCAAATGTAGGGGTATGGGTGGGTTGCGCTTCGGCGGGTCGGTGTGGACTTGTTGGGCCGAAGGGCCTGTTTCCACACTGTAATGTAATCTTAAAAAAAAATCTTTGTTTTTATTATTGATATAATTGTCTAGCTCATATAATAGCTAATGATACTTTCAGTGAACTTGTTACAGATATAGGCCATAATTCATCAGTGAAACATTATTTCTACTTGATCTATCATGAAAACAGTAGATATCATATGCACCACATTGCACTGTTGAATTATTTAGCCTTACAAACTTACTATCACAGATTTTTAGTTTTATATGCTTGTACATATCTGAGATAATGAAGGGCTTTTGCCCAAAACATTGATTTTTTTGCTCCTCGGATGCTGCCTGACCTGCTGTGCTTTTCCAGCATCACTCTAATCTTGACTCTGATCTCCAGCATCTGCAGTCCTCACTTTTGCCATATCTGAGATAGTCAAAGTAAAGTAACTATTGGGTTTGTATTTTGATTGGTAAGCTGGAAAGTGTGTTTATTATTAATTGTTAGGTTAGGTTTAACTTATGTTTTAGGATGAATATGAACTTGGCTAAGAGACTAAGACTAGAATTGGTTCCTAGCACTGTACCAAAAGCTTTGATATAAGCAGCAACGACTGGTACAGAGATCTTAAGGTAACAAAGAATGATTGCTGATGTCTATGTGGAGTTATGGTGAGAATAGAATAGACATGACAATGATCAACAGACTGGGGTTATATTAAGACTTGGAGATGTCTAATTATGACAAGTGATGGCAAACAATAATGTGGAGCCATAGATGCTGATAGGCAGAATTGAGTTTTGGATGAAGATGATAATGCAAAAAGTAGGATTAGTGTAAAACAAAATGTTTCTGATTAAGGTTTACAAACCACAGATAGACAAGGAGAGAGATATGTCATGTTAGGTTAGGGGACAGGGCAGGGTAAAGCAAAATGGGTCAGCAGATAATAAATATTCTTTGGAAAATTCTCTTCAAAATAGACTATTTTCTTTTCCTTGCAAAATATACACTTTAAAACCCACCCAATTACAGCCTTTGTACAGATTCATTACATAAAATTCCCACTTTTCTCTCCCGTAATGTGTATAATGTACAGTTCAAATTTGTCAAGCACCTGAGATCATTGTGTTCTGTGTAGTTGCTAGAGTTTAAGAGGTCATCACATATCTTAATGAAGTACAGACGTGGATTGAATCAGTTCTCAGACATGATGTTAAAGCTGTGTCTGTTGTAAAGCAATAATAAAGAAATCACATAGCAAAAAAACCTATTGCAAAAAAACTGAAAAGAAAATACCTTTACAGTGTGGACACAAATAGAAATGTTTAGTGGCTAAAGTGATCGTAATTAACAAAAGGAAATTAGATTTGTTATTCCTTAGCCTAAAAATACCCTAAATATAATGAAAATAAACAAAATATTATTATCTTTGCAAGTAGGTTGTAGTGATTCAGCTTGGTACTTACTCTCAAGATTTGGACGATGGTTAACCACTTGAATATTACTCTAACAGTTGACAAGGTCTCTCAAATATTTGTAGAGTGGTTTTGCAAGGTTTGTGAAGGTTTGTAGCTCAGGTTGAGGTTCAGGGTGTAGGTTTGCTCGCTGAGCTGTAGGTTTGATATCCAGACATTTCATTACCTGGCTAGGTAACATCATCAGTGGCGACCTCCAAGTGAAACGAAGCTGTTATCTCCTGCTTTCTATTTATATGTTTCTCCTGGATGGGGTTCCTGGGGTTTGTGGTGATGTCATTTCCTGTTCGTTTTCTGAGGGGTTGATAGATGGTATTTAGATCTATGTGTTTGTTTATGGCATTGTGGTTAGAGTGCCAGGCCTCTAGGAATTCTCTGACATGTCTTTGCATAGCCTGTCACTGTCACAGTCGAAAGAAAGGACAACAGAGAACTACAAACCCATGTATACAGAAAACTGACAAACACTGACCAAATACTTAACTACACCAGGAACCATCCCAACACACACAAAGGAAGCTGTATCAGAACACTATTCCAACGAGCTGCCATACTGCAGCACAGACGAACTTCGGAAAACAGAGGAGAACCACCTATACAACGTATTCAAGAAGAACGGATACTCAAAAACCACAGTGCGCAGATTCCTCCAGAACAAACCACAACAAGCAGACCAAACACAGCCAGAAACCCTAACCACCTTACCATACATCAAAGGTTTTCAGAAAAGACAGCCAGACTACTAAAGCCCCTCGGAATCCTAGTAGCACACAAACCCACCAACACTCTCAAACAAAAACTAACAAACTTAAAAGACCCAGTACAACCTATGGACAAAACTAACGACATCTACAAAATTCCATGCAAGGACCGCCACAAACACTACGTAGGACAAACAGGAAGAAAGTTAGCCACCAGGATACACGAACACCAGCTAGCCACAAAAAGACACGACCCTCTCTCCCTCGTAGCCCTACACACAGATGAAAAAAAACCACCATTTCAACTGGGACAACACATCTATCCTGGGACAGGCTAAGCACAGACATGCCAGAGAATTCCTAGAGGCCTGGCACTCTAACCACAACGCCATAAACAAACACTTAGATCTAGATACCATCTATCAACCCCTCAGAAAACGAACAGGAAATGACATCACCACAAACCCCAGGAGCCCCATCCAGGAGAAAGATATAAATAGAAAGCAGGAGACAACAGCTTCGCTTCACTTGGAGGTTGTCACTGATGATGTTACCTAGCCAGGTAATGAAACGTCTGGATATCAAACCTACAGCTCAGCGAGCAAACCTACACCCTGAATTGTAGAGTGTGTTGCATCCTTTAATGTAGCCATAACTTACCAATTATCATGATATAAGTTAGTTTGTTTTCTTGTATTTGTCATCAGTTACATTTAAAATTGCACTTGCTAACATAAGAAAATGAATATTTGCCTGACATTTTGCACTAAAGGCATGCTGGGTCAACCAGTCCTCTAATGGATTGGATCTGAAAACAGAATTTGGATGCATTTTATAGAGCAATGGATGGTAATTAATGAAATATGGATATCAATATGGTGAAGGTAGTGGAACTTGTAGTGCACTCATATGAACATTCCTAATTCATCCTTTGTACTATCTCATATGTGTTATAATTGCTTGACAAAGTTTGAATTAATAGTACGTATAGCTGCATTTATAGGATGTGTACGGTAGGATGTAATTAGCTGCCTGTGTAGAACACAAGATGGATTATTACATCTCATTAATAGTCAAAGATACTAAAAGCATTAGATTATAAGATTATGATGAATAACATTGGTTAAGGTCAAGTTGAATATATTAGATGATATTTGGCAGAGAGGAGTTTGAATCACGGTGAAACTGAATGAAAAAAAAGGTATAATTAGTCAGAACGGGAAAAGATGTTTGGCACACTCTAGGTTAGGATAAACTTTCATTTTTTCCTATTCCTTAGTTAGAATAAAGTGAGGTATATTTGATTGTTAACACGGTAAGGCAGCCTCGGAATGGAAATAGATGTCTGTAAATATGTTTCATATAATGGAGTTAGGATGACAGGCACATCTGATTTTAATTTAGCATCAGAGTGAAAATAGTGACAGATGATTAAATTTTCATTAATAGACTGATCATAAAGTGGAAATTAGAAGTATTGCCTATGAACATACTTCATCAGAGTGTGACTTGGTATCGAGATCATTTATTTCATCACCTGTACGTAGCTATTATACTGTATCCTAATGGCACAATTGTAAATAGAACAGTGTGTCTTCAAGGGCTATTTAATCATAAGGAATATCATATCACTACAAGGGCTGCACTCTGATCCTGACAGATGGGCTTTAGTGTAGGTGAGCATAATTGACAGAGCTAAAGTTGAAGGAATGATTGACAAATTGGGTTCAAGGTGGAATTGGGCAGTAATTATGATTGACAGATTGAAATTCAGGTAAATTTAGAACTATGATTTTTTTTCCCAGATTTGGGGTTCAGTGTGGAATTTGAAGTATAAAATTATGACGATAGATCAGCAGGTTGATAAATCTTGTATGATTAACAACTGCAGATCAGATTAGGATAAAAAGGATTATTGAAGCGTGGGAGAGAATAAAAATCTGATCTCGCCGAGGTAAATGTTGAAAGTGCGAAACATAACGATTATTCTACCCACTGGTTCAAATTCAATGAAGACTTGAAGTTGTATCATGAGAAAGTTGGGGTGACCTTTTCAATCGGAATACCGTTATCCTTCTAACCGACATTCAAATCACTTTTTTTTTGCAGGGTGGGTTTCAGGATATTTAAAGCCCCTTGACATCGTTTCAATTAATGCTGCACTGGACCAGACTGGAGGCTGAGCCAAGGGTTGTGGAATTATATTATCAAATTGTTGATTCCATTGACACTATCATGCACGTAATGATTGGCAGATCGTGTAAGGTGTCGAGGAGATCAGAACTGCCGGATGGTCTATGGTATGATGTGGGTGAAAGGTTTTTATTGATTGAAATCGGGTTGGGGTGTATTTAGACGACAGGCAGAGTACATTGGGAGTTGTAGCTTCTGCTGCTCTGTTACACTAGGCAGGCTCGCGGTCACTGATTTGACAGAACAGAGGTTAACCCATGGTCGGTGATTTTCCTTCCTGGTTTAGATGGTTAGATTACATGCCTTTGATGGTTTCTTAACCACTCAGTAACCGGTCGGTGCAGCCTGCCCGTGAGTTTAGCTAATCGAAGAGGGCTGGAGATGTCAGTGATCAGAGAGTCCTGTGATCCATTGCCGTCCAGGGACAGATAGCACTGACAAAAGCAGCTCCGTTGAAGTTCTTACTGGGCGATCGTAAAGCGCGCAAGTCTCTTGGATTTCTAATGTAATACTAGGATAGCAATCATTTGTATGTTAACCATCAAGGATTGCCAGCCGAAGTTCATCAAGTGACTCTTCCAAACTATCCAGTAAATTATTGATGTGCCTTCCAAATCCTGGGACATAGTAAATTCGTAAGTACGGCCAGTCAGTCTCATCCATCAGTCTTAAAGCGTATGAGTAAGGTTACTCATCAAACCCATATTACTAACAATATAACACCACACAACTTTATTAGCTTGTCACGTCGTAGGACGGTGTCGATGTATACATTATTCGTGGCAATGTATGATGTTAGGTCAGACTAAAATGTGCTGGTCAGATATTTTATAAATGTGATTTCATACGCTTTAAAAAACATGTTTACAGATTCATTCATTTGACCATTCCTTCTCATTCGTGTTTCTCAAGTGAGTTAAATCTCTCATAACTGACTTTTTTATTCTTGATTCAAAATAATTAAGAATTCTAGATAAACTTTTTTCTTTAAAAAGATGTAATCCTCAGCGCTCATTTGCCTTTACACACAAAAAAGGTTAATTTTGCTGGGTTTTCCGAATTTCACAATTGAACTCAACCTCGAGTCAAACGCGTTTTGGAATGGATAGATTTCAAAATGCACCAATTATTAGCTTTGGTGTTAGAAAAACGCACAATTTAGCTGAAAATATTCTTAGGGATTGATAACTTAATCAAGCGTGTTATAAATTGTCCTGGAACGTTTAGTGATACTGAATTTTAAACCTGGGTCCGTTGGCTCTGTCCCAGCATGTCTGGCTTCTGCAGCACTGAACTGTATTCAAGCAATTCATGCCTATCCATGGACACTAACCGTGGAATTGTAATTCTCGGTTTATTTACATTCAGCAGAGATTATAAAACAAATCCGTTCCAGTTTCTGCTGTTCTTATTTCTTACTGGAATTAGAATTTAGAGTCAGCAGTTCTAAAATATTTAAAATTGCATCTACATAACACCTGCTCTTGTATTGTCATGAATTGGTATCAGATATCATGGTACTTACCGAGACACATCTCTCTATGTCTGCAGGCTCAACACTTCATGTTCGATTGACATAAATTGAAAAACAAGGAACTTTTTTTTAACTTTCTAGGAGTAATTAAGATTTTGCATTCGTGAACATATACTTTCCAGGGTACATGGTATTTCACATGTCTGCATGCTTGATTCACATATAATTGTAATTTATGTTTGTTTATTTTGAAACCCATGTAACAATATTGTACCTATAATACACAGGCATATTGTCTGTGCGAATGTACATGCTTAACATCTATGTCGTATAAATCAAATGTTTATCAACATTATATTAAAGCAAGTTGCGTGTCGCGTTATGTGTAACGTGAATAATTACAGCCAAAGCTTATCCGCAAATAGTTGCCTTGTTTTCTATAAACATTTCCGTGCGCAGCGTAAGTGGGAAACCAGCTCACGCAAAAAAAAAGTTGGCAGAAATGGTCTTTATCGGGATCATATGTCGCCACAAATTGAGACAGTTTCAAAAGTTTATATCGGGGGTCAGCTTTCTGTTTCAGAGAATGCTTTAGGAATAATTTTACACAGAACAGATAGATGTATGCGTACGATGTGAGTGCAAAATGCTCATCCAATTCCCAGCTCAGATAGAATTCATAATTCTGTCATTGTGTATGCATTGTTCTTACTGTCGTTAACAAATACCCAGCGCCTTGTTATTGATAGATTTCTGTTCTGCTTTCATTTTTCACTGTTCCAGATGCTGTCAAATGCAAGGATGAGGCTGCTATAGATTGCATTTGACTTTGCCAGAAGGAGGAGCAGAAGGGAGGAGGAGGGGATCGATGCTCGCTTCTATCGCTTACCCGTGTCTGTACGAGTGAGACTGAGCCCAGTCCCTCCGGAAAAGCTACCAGCCACCGACCGACCGAGAGTAGCAGAAGCTCCGCTCCGCCACTGCTCCAACAGGCGCTCGCTCGCTCGGGGAAAGGAGAGAGAGAGAGAGAGAGACTGAGACTGAGACTGAGACAGGGAGAGGGAGGCAGGACCGACAGCTTGCGATCGTCCAGCCGGGGGGGTGGTGCGTCTCTGTGCAAACCCAGCCACCAGCTCATCCCCCCCCCCCCCCCCCCCAACACATCCATACGTTATTCTGTGTAATATTTAGGATATTGTCTTTAACACCTACACATCTATACACACGCAGATAGAGAACTCGCCACCGCTGAGCATCTCTCCTCTCCCCCCCCCCCCCCCCGTCCTCCCCTCCCTCATTCCCCCCCCTTCCCTTTCCCTCAGCCTCACCTCTTCACACACCTGAAGAAAAGTCAAGTTGAAACTCTCTCTCACACAACATGCCGCGGAGGAAGCAGCAAGCACCCAAACGGGCTGCAGGTAAACAAACAACTTCTAATATCTTACCTCTGCTCTGACCCCGGCACTGTTATTATTCAGCAATTGTGTTATTTTATTAAAAAGAAACAGAAAATCTTCCTGTCCAAACGCGTTCTGTGATATAGCTCATGTGGTCGTTGGTGTTGGGGGGGGTGGTGGTGGTGTGATTTTGGTGAGACTTCCCTCTTTTGCCTGAAGTTTTTGTTGTTTTGTTGTTGTTGGATGTGGATTCTTTTCGGTGTGTTTAGCGGGGACTCTGAGCTGTGTGTGTCCGTGTGTCTGTGTGTGGAGTTCATGCTGATGGGGACTTTGCCTGGTCCAGCACAATGTAACCCGTGTGTGTTTATTCCCTGTCAGTCAAGGGGAATGCAGTCTCCTTCTCTCTGCGAGAGAGAGAGAGAAAAAAGATGGATGGGTTGTAATATTTGACTGTAATCTGATACAATGTTTGCAGTGCAGGGGATTTGTGCTCTTACCGCGGTTATATGGGCTGCTCTCTGTCAGGGTAAAAAACAAAAGCAACGGAATTGTGGAGGAGCGTGCACTTCGCAAGCTCTGGCTGAGATATATATGTACACACATGGAAGTGCTGCTGGAACTTTGTCCGATTGTAGCTCAAGTCTCATAACGCTCAGAGAGAGAGATAAAAAAAACATAGCTTTACAAAAGAGGAATCTAATCTGGGAAATAAATTGCCTGCTTAAACCTTTCCTCCTGAGAGTTGTGATATTTGGTGGTGTGGGGCACAGAAATAAAAGTTCATTTTTCATCCGCCGGATCCACCCACTTAACTGGTCTTAAAGTCGATTGCCATCTTTGATTTGACGCGTGATTGATCACCTGTCATGTGGCAGGCTTTGATCTATTCATTCTCGATAAATATCAATAAATCACTCACTATGGCAACGCATGTGCTAGTGACGTAACGCCTGCCCCTGTCATTTTCTTGCCCAGACATGCACAATTATTTTGTTTAGTTTTTTTTTAAATGTGTTTTTTTTCTTCATTTCCTCTCCTTTAAGGAGAGTGGGATGAATACATTATGAAGAAATCTTGGCTATTAGTTTACACGCTTTCAACTTGCATGGCTGTAATCTGGTAAATGTGTCACTGCTATAGAAATAACCCTCCAGAAGACTTTCTTCATTGTTGAGGTAATTGTCTCTCCCTTGACAGGCACATTCATCAGTGGCTTAATGGTCAATCAAAAGTTGGCAGGCTGAGTGTTTTCATTCTTTCCTATACACTACATTAGGCATACTTAATCAAAATGTCTCTGTGTAATGGCTGTGAAGAGTTCATGACTGAGTGATCTGTTGTCTGCACAGATAGAAAATTAACAGCTCAGTGCTGGAAGATGTGAGCTTGCAGATAAACAAATCGTGCATTAATATTTCATCTTTGAGACCTCGATGTGCTATCAGCAGCATATTCTTGGCTGTTCTTCTTCCTGATGGTTTCACAGCTGTAACTCATTTCACTGATGACTTTACTGGGGTTACCAAGAGTGACGACAAATTGATTACCTGGCAGTACAGGAAGGGGCAAAGAGATGTGGGCTGACAGACATGATATAATAATAAGTTCAACAATGTATTGAAGGAAAGTGAGTTTTGGGAGGGGGGGGGAACCATCAAGTCACATTCACAAAAAAAAACTTTAAATGCTGTTTCAGTGTTTAAAAAGAAACTTACTTATTTAGAGAAATGCCAGTTCTCCATGTTCCTGTCATTCCTGAAATTTGACACTACCGTCAACCAGGGGGAATTCAAAAAAATGTCTGGTAACAATATGTTTTATGATTTGAAAGTTTGATGAGGTTAAAAGTGCAGTAATACCACCTGGTGGGGTTCACCAGTTTATATGGTGCCAAAAATGTCTGTTGTATAATGTCTAGAAGTTAACTGTGATTGTGACGTCACAACCAAGGAATTCTAATAAAACTAAAGTTCTCCACAAACTAAATCCACTCATAGCTTCAAGAAGAACAAAAACATAACTAAATAATAATTTATCTACCTTCAAAAAAGTGTTTCCAAATTTGATTCATTTTCATTTTGCTTTATCAATATACTTTTTCTTTTGTTTTATAAATAGAATCTCTGAATTTACTATTCATATAGTAGTTCGATATTTATACTATGTCAGGATGATTAATATTAGAAATTGTCTTAAGTATAGGTGGCATGAAATATATTAAAGAATTGACCAGAATAAACTAAAGAATTCAAATTATGTTCTATGGGCCAGATTTATAAAGACCTTTTTATTGTATTGCAGAACATTTGTGATTTAGTATTCAGTTACTTGTAGTAGACAAAGATGAACAAACTTTTTAACAGAGTCTTGGTTTTATTTGTAACCTGATGATTCATTATTTTAATAATATAACAATCATCAGAGCTCCTTTGAACTTACTTTCCAAGTCTAAGCTCTGAAAACAGCTTTTACTTTAGATCAGAACTGTGTGAAAGTCGTAGTCCTGAACTCTCACTTTCAAAAGATCTCAAACCTGGAACATTATTTGTTGTAGATGTCCCTATTGTTTCCCCCATTTTGCTGTCATTTTCATGCTTTTAAAACTGAAATCAGAATGTGAAATCAATGTTTCTTCAGTTTTTCCTACCTTGTTGGCACATTGCACTTCCAGACCGTACTCCTTCACCTTAGTTTCTCACTTATAAATAAACGACTAATGTCTCTAATAATCAGTGCATAAGAGTAACCTTTCCTTGAAATGTGATTTCCATCATCCTTTTTGTAGAGTAATGTGGAAACCATTTAAAAATCAGTTTGTGAATTGCATAGGTTGTACCCTTACAGGCAAGATTAATAACTGTTTTAAGCATTAATATTTTTTAATGATTAACATTCTAGCTGATTGTATCAGTTCTAAGTGGGTCAACATATGCACCACTTTTGTTTCTTTAAATACAGGAATAATTGCCTGCCAAGATGTATCACTAAGCACAAGTCTGTCCCAGTATTGAATAGTTCTCAGTGACTCTACGGATGGTATGGTCACTGGCTCTGTAAAGATTAATTTCTGACTTTTGGAGTGCTTTTTTTTCTGAAGTCCAAAGCGTTCTAACAAAAATCAATCCCTCAATCCTTTATAGGTGTAGGATCTCTTGCTCTTACACACAGCCACTGCTTTGGTGAGTTTGTTTCTATCATTTGTGATATGGAGCCACAGGAGTGTCATTTTGTCGCTTCATGAATATAATGAATTTCAGAAGACATAACAGTGAAAGTACAAGGAAAACAAAGAGAATGTTGGAAATGTGAGGCAATAAACATAAAAGGCTAGAAGTACACAGTAGGTGTGGCTCCATCTGAAAAGGCAGGTTAATGTTTCAAGTGTAGATTCTTCATTAAAGCTCTGATGAAAGAACTCAGTCGCAAACATTAATGCAAGTTCTCTCTTTTCAGAGCTTGACAACCCTACATTGTACTTTTGTGTGTTTTCTCTTTGCTCTTAGGAGAGAAAGTGCTCATGGTGAAATCAGAAATATGTTTGTAGCTGCTTTTAAATCTTGATACTTTCCAGTCCAGAATTTTCAGGGTGGACCATGCTGCAACAATTTGTGATGATAAGTGGGTTATTCACTGAGCAGGAATTAAATGTAATAATTACAGTTGTACATTAGCTCCACATGAAGTAATTGTAGATTAATGAACACCTGTGTCCAGAAGAGAGAACTTAAATTCTTGCTTTGAACCTTCCCACTAATTGTACTAATAAAATAAAGACGAATGGTAAAACAAAAGAAAGGTTTGTTGATTTTAACATCTGTTTTCAATGTGTTTTTTTGAAATGAAAATCACTTATTGGATACATTCTGTTCAGTGTGGAAATGTAAGTTTATAAGTCCCTTGAATTTACTTTTAAAATCATAGCTAATTATGCACCAACTTCTTGTTTCTATTAGTGGCACCTCGGTGTTTGGTTTAGTATTAGCTTGGAGGATGCTGTCACTCCACAACGAAATAGACCATGCTGAACTTTACCCAAGGTGGTAGATTTCACCATGCTCCAACCAGTACAGCCATTGTTGTAAATCACACTTTGGAACTCTCCTAACTGGGATTAAAACTCTCCTAACTGGGATTGAGCATATTAAACCTTAATATTCATTTACTATTGCAGATTAGGAAGCAAATTTTGAGAAGAATTAATATCGATAATGTGTTATATGCTTTATTCTTATGATTTCTACTCTTTGCCCATAAGACCTTGTGAGTAAAAGTCTTTGCTAAGTTAAGAAAATGATCAGAAATACGAGCAAGAGTTGGCCATTTTGTCCAAAAGCCTGCTTAGACAATCAATAAGATTATGGCTGCCTTGATTGTGGCTTTGATTCTATTTTCTAACATGCCCCCATAACCCCGGATCAAAAATCTGTCGAATTTAAAATTGTCTACTTAGACTACTCCCCGTGCAAGAGAATTCCATGGACAAATGACAATGAGGAGAAATTTCTCCACATCCTCACGTTAAATGGGAGGTATGTTATTTTAAAACAGTGTCCCTTTGTTCTCGATTCCCCATAAGATGTAATATCTTCTCAGCATCTACCTTGTCAAGCCCTGTCTCAATCTTGTATGTTTCAGTACAATCATGCCTCGTTCTTTTTAACGCCACTGAATATCGACCCAACCTGCTCAGCCTTTCTTTACAAGGGAAGACTCTTTCATTTTAGGAATGTGCCTTGTGAAACTTGTCTGAACTGCCTCCAAGACAAATATATCCTGACTTAAATAAGGAGACAAAACCTGTACACAGTATTCCAGGTGAGGTCTCACCAATCCAGAGGAGAGCAGTGAGAGTCCAACTGTGCATCAACACAATCAGATTCTGACATAAACATATGCATTTATTCCAAAGAGTGTATTCAGGCAACAATGCCCTATGTAAGAGGCAGACAGTTCTAATATGTATTTGTTCACAATGAATATTTATTGCTGAAACAGGTTTTTAAAAAGTAATTCATGGGAATTGCTGGCAGGGCCAACATTGATTGTCCAACCCCAGTTGCCTTTGAGGTGATGGTGGTGGGCTGCCTTCTTGAACATCTGGGTCATTTGGTGTCAGTATACCCGCAATGCCATTAAGGGTGCGTTATTGAAGCTTTTAATCTTGCATCAATCAGGGCAGAATGTTGTTCCCTTTGAGATTTGATATTCTTGGGATTCTATGTTAATGAAAAGGTTCAACAGCATGTTTTTTTTTCAAAAATGATTAAGTACTGTGGTAACAAAACAATAATTATAGAATATAAATTTAAACTTACTTAGATGACTAAATTGTCTCTGATTTGATCTCTGGAATCAGTCAAGCAGCAGCTGGATAGTGTGGAATGGCTGCAAAATGGACATTACAGTTTCTTTGGAAGATAGGCAGGGTAGAGTGGGTGGCCCATCCTAATATTATTCATTTTCTGGGTATTGAGGGTACAGGGAATGTCAGTGGGAGGAGCTGGTAGCATAGTGGTAGGCAACAAATGCCAGCCTTACCAACAATACCAACATCCCATGCAAGAATAAAGAAAAGAGAAATTCCTGAACCAATGTTGACAGACTCAGAAATTCGGCACTGAACGCTGATGTTTAATCCATTCATTGTCTGTGATAGTAACACATCAGAATGAATTCATTTCATCTCATTTCCCTCTTCTTACTCCGTATCTTCTTTATTTTTCTTTCACTGTTCATCTGATTCCCACTTAATAGTCATGATTCACTAGTTACATTAGTCACTTATGGTAGTCCATTTAATATTCCAGTAACCTTCTGTAAATAAAAGAAAAGGCATCTAACTTTTCCCTTCTTCTAGTAGTAAGTCAACATTTATATCACTATGATTTGAACATTTGGTGGCCAGAAAGAAAAGTATTGAGGCCATGATTCTTGTCAACTAATTTAGTTCTGTCCATCATTTTGGTTGTGTTCTTTATCACTACGCAATGAATGTTGGAAGCAGCATTATGTAAAATGGGCTGAATAAGGCTATACCCATAGGCAAAGAAGTGTAATATTGGAGAGGTAGAACAATGCCATTTTGGTGAGTCAGTGCCACTGGGTAAGTGCTCATAATGTAATACATTATCTGAAAGAATTTATCTGTGATTACGATATATGTCCTTATGTTCTGGAGTGAAAGTCAAATTAAACATTTTATCTTCAATATATAGTCAAGCTTATTGTGACTTATGCATTCATAGCTTGAAGATGTTGGTTGTGGAAAAATTCTTGCCTTGAATTTCCCCACCTGCTTGCCTGATTGAGAGATGTGGTAGTTAACATCCAAAGGCACACAAATGGCAAAATGCAGTTTTCTTTTTGATATGTATTTGCTGATATGTATCTCAGTTGCACAGAAATAAGCCAATGGATTGTTGTGTATGTCTGGGCCTTTCTATAAACAAGGAAAATGGAATTGTCATTTTTCATGATTTACTATTGGAAACAGATGCTTCTTGCTGATTAAAAGTCTATAGGTAATGACCACAATGCTGTGCTGTACTAATGAGTATATTTCAATCAAAAGCATCTGTTTCTCACTTTCAGTGCCATATTTCTATAAAAGCTGTACATTTACGTAAGTTACCAGACCCTGTGGGAAACCTTTCATTCTGCAAGGTATGGTTCTGGAAACAAAATAAAAAGTAATCATTTGACATTGCTCTTCCCATCTTCTGTGATGCTTTTGCTTTCTTTTGCATTATTATGTTCTGTTATTAGATGCAGAGATAATAACAAATTCTGAGTCATTATGTCTTTATTTGCAATCTGAGTGTTTCTTGATTAGTCTCCCCTTCCCGTTGGCTAAGGGTCTATGTTGAGCCTAACGTCCGTAAAACAGCTTGATCCAAAAGCACCAAAAATAGTGACTTCCTTAGAATGTGCATTTTTATGTCAAAAGGGCATTGACTTCAAGATGTGGGAAGTATGTGGGTTAGACAGAGACATTGGTTATTGCAACAGATAGTATGGTGAATCACTGGTGGATCAGCATGCTGTTATCTGTAGCAGTGCAAATTCTTCCTTGGTTCTTTAATTTTGCTTTGTTGAAAAGGGTCTTGATTGACCTCACTGTGTGTTTATACTTCTCTGAATTAAACTACTCCAGCAGTAATTGACCATTATATTTGCCTGAAAAATAAAATTGGTTTGCGCTTTAACAAAATCCTCTGATTTTCACCCTGCCAATTTGTTATTTTTAGAATGTGTTAAAGTCAATTTAAGCCTTTTATATGGAGTGTATAATTTATTCTAAGGAGCATACAAGCTTTAAGTCAAAATGGTGGCTGCTTTTAACTCTGCTGCTTAGCTTAGATGAGCCTCTTGCTTGTAAAGTCATATATCATCTTTGCTGAGAGCTGTGGATAAAACCTAGCACTATTTTTGGAAAGAGAAGAGCAACGCAGCTGAAAGGAAGAAAAATAAAAAAAAGGCATAGTAGATATAATAGAATCATAGAATCGCTCCAGTGCACTTAGAGGCCATTTGACCCATCAACTCTACACCAACCCTCTGAAGGGCATTCCACCATATCCCCATAACCCCACTTTTATCATGGCTAATTCCCCTAAATTATACATTTCTGCACGGTAAGGGGCAATTTATCACAGCTAATCCACCTAACCTGCACATCTTTGGATTGTGGGAGGAAATCCATGCAGACACAGGGAGTACATGCAAAACTCACAGACAGTCACCCAAGACTGATCAAATCTTGGTACCTGATACTGTGAGGTAGCAGTGTTAACTGTTGTGCCATTGATAACATACAAAAAACAGTATCTTTTGCATAGGAGGGAGAAAAAAAGTTTAATGAATTATCACACATATGCACGCAATCTGCAGCTCCAATAATGTAATTAGAGTTTAGGTGATTCAAATTTATTTGACTATTGGTGCTTAACATTTGGCTGAATTTCTGTTTTGAATTGAATAAGTCCAGCAAATCTAAATCTCTAGCTGGCAAACTATATATTAGTGATTTTTCTTTTTTTAAAAAAGTGAATTTGGGTTTGAGATTTAGTTTAAGGATTGTGTGGCCCAGATCAAAGTGGTGTGTTCAGTTTTGTTCCAGTTTTCTACCCTGCCCCACATTGTGCTTTTCCTGAAGTACACCTATACCAAGTGCTGACTCCAACTACTGTATTTA
The DNA here is from genome assembly GCF_037043375.1 of Chiloscyllium plagiosum. NCBI lineage: Eukaryota > Metazoa > Chordata > Chondrichthyes > Orectolobiformes > Hemiscylliidae > Chiloscyllium > Chiloscyllium plagiosum. Next base: position 49,006,135 of record NW_028270153.1, on the reverse strand, counting down.
CACCTAACTGATATTATTTAATTTAATATAGAAGTGGTTGAACTTGTAAAGAAAGAACAGCTTTGAAAGAAAGATTAATATTGTCCCTTTCATGATCTCAAGGCATCTCAAAGCACTTGAAGCCAATGAAGTACATATTGAAGTATTGTTCATGGTGGTTTGCAAAATGAGAAGAGACGTCAGGATTTTTAATGTGTCCGCTTATAGGTGGTGAGGTCACTCTTTCATTTCCTATCCTTTTATCCATTACGTTTCTGGACATAAAATTTGGATCACCCTCGCTCACAGATGCAGAATTTTACCTCTAGTGCTTTACTCCAAAGAACATCCCTTCATGCTGTTTGCATAAAATGTTTTGACAGACATTATTCCATAATCCACTGTTGTTAATAACTCCCAGCTCCACATTTTCACCAGTCACTTTGACTCTTCAACCTTTTTTCTGTTGCCAAAGCCAGTTGGCTGATATTTAGTCTGAACGTGGGAAGGCTGTTATCATTATCTTTGGTTCCCTCCCTATTGCTTCAGACTGCTCATAGCCTTAAAGTCTTGTTTGAGTTGAGATCTTGCCTCCAACACATTCCTGATAGGTCTTCCATGTTCTAGCCTGTATAAAAATCTGTTTGCATAGGAAACAAGAAACAGAGTATAGTACAATGTACCAGGTTATGTTTGTTGACCTACACATTGACATCTAAGAGTGCGGTGCTGGAAAAGCTCAGCAGGTCAGGCAGCATCCAAGGAGCAGGAGAATCGACGTTTCGGGCATGAGCCCTTCATCATGAAATGTCGACTCTCCTGCTCCTTGGATGCTGCCTGACTGGCTTTGCTTTTCCATCACCACACTCTTCAACTCTGATCTCCAGCATCTGCAGTCCTCATTTACTCCTACACATTGACATCAGCCACTGCGTCAGATCTAAAATCCTTATATCCTTGTCCACAACATTATCCCACCCCACCTAATTTCTTTTAGCCTTACAACTGTCATCTCCAATGTCTATATCTCTTTTTTTTGGCTCTTGTGCATCACCCTCTTCCCTTTTACTGTGCTAATGGTGATGATTTCCAGCCTTCTGTGTCCCATTTGATGGAACAGGCTCTGGAAATCTTCCTTTCGTTTCCATTTTAAGAGACCTGTTGGTATCCACTTCTTTGGTTAAGCATTTAGACACCTTCTGCTATCTCCTGCTTTGTCTCTACTGTCCCACTTGGTGCGACTCAAATGATTCTTGTCTTCACAGTGGGGTTTTAACTAAGGTTACCACCACCTACTCCAGTAGAATTTCTTTTCAGATTCCTAGATTGTCAGAGATATTAATTTTGCTGTGTATTTGGTTCTGCTCTTCAAAAAGGAGGGACCTACAAATTTAGAATTAAGGATCTCACAACATCCTCTAATTTATGCTATCAAAAGGCCAAGACAGTGGAGGACTGCACTTTGATTATTGATGTCCCATAGTGATTTGACATGTTGATGCCAAGTCTGGTATCACTCCTAAATTTGAATAACTTCTCTAAAGCGCATCCAATGTAATTACATTCAAAGTGCTCTACAGTTCTGCAAAACTACCCCTGAAATATTAGTTCTGTGAATTTAACACTGTAACAAATTACTGTTGGGTAGTTTTTTGTTTATATTGATTTTCATATTTATTTACGCCTGTATTTCCTTTGCAGTAATGAGCATCATAACAGAGTTCATATTTCCGAATGTTTCTATCAAAGATGGATTGTTTGATAATCATCTTTACTAAGACCTTGCTGATTTTGTGGCACTGGTTGGAAAAAATCATTAGAATGCATTGCATTGGAGAATAATGAATTTTCAAAATACTTTTTTTTTGCCTGAAGCAGAACTTTTACCTCTTCCTTTTGTGGTCAGGATACCTCAAATTATAGAAAGAGAGACCAAATCCTGCAAAAAATATTATCAGCATCTTATCAGGCAGAGATCCAAAAAATGTCAAATTGTAGAACTTAAGCTTTGTGCTGCTATTTAACTGTAAAGTTGATGGATTTTTGACAGGTTTATAGCTGACAAGTTCCATGGCTAGTCAAGCAGTGCAATTATGTTTGAGTTAATTTGATATAATCAAGTTGATGTTATGCAGTCCCAGTTGACTCGAGCAGTGTATGTAGTCAGTTTTCTGCTGGTGGTTATAAATAAGAATTGAAATTTGGTTAATCCAATCAGAGAAGAAAGCATCTCACACTGTGATATGTTTCAAGTTTGTTGTACTTTGTAAAGTAATGTTAAAAGCAGCAGCTAATGTCAGAGGTAACCCAATCAGTCACACGTAGAGAGGAGACCATTTAGTTGTTCGTGTGCAAAGCCGTAAATGTTGTGCTTTGAAATGTTTCTTTTAGTGTAGTTAAACTGGCAGAAGCTGTCTCCCTTCTGAACTGAGTTGAGCATGCACGCTTGAGAAAGCGAAATCATGGGAACAAGCTTTGTGGAGCCTAGTTCAAACTAAGTACACTTGCTTTGGAGCTGTACTTATTACAGTACAGTACAGCACAGCACAAATTGGCAGTATGGAGTTTGGGGATGAATGTAGGTTTTACAGTGTTTGAGTAACAAAGTTGAGCTCTAGCTTAGAAAGATGCAAATGACCCTGATTGTTCACAGTACAATATTGCAAAAATCTCCAACCTTACATAGGTTTTGATTTATTTTTAAAATTGTCATCAAAAACAAACCTATATCTTTTGTTTCGAGCACAACACAGGGAAGCTAGGGCAAATGTTATTTTAAATTGGATATTTGAGGTCCAGTTTGACACATATAAATTTCCTAATCTGAAACTAGATTGTAGTAGATGCTGGAAATCTAAACAAAAAATGCAGGAAGTACTCAGCAGATCTGGCAGCATCTGTGCAGAGAGAAATTGTTAATCCATGGAATTTGAAGCTGCCCTGTGAGCCAACTGAAAGGAGGTCTGGACGCATAAAATTGGATGACATGGTAGGAACACTGTACCTGTTGTCCTCCTGTCCTGCTGGTGAAATACCAGTAGTGGGAGGGGAACCCTGGAGTAAATGGCAATGCCACCAGGTACTGTCAGCTTTATTGTAGGTAAAGTTTCTCCTGTCCACCTTTGTTCACCCTTGGGCTAAGGAAGGGCTTCCTCCCTTTGCCAGTGGTATTTTACCAGCAGTAGGAGGCTCAATTGCATGAGACGTGACCATTAGGTCAAGCCTGTTAGCCTTGTTACCGATGTTTAGGAGGGATGGGCTGAACAGTGGGAACTGTATGACAGTTAGGTACCAGTACCCGAAGATACTAATGTGTGTCTTCCCCTCCCCAACGTACCAGAGCCCCCCCACAATACTGATCCTGGTCTCTTCCATCCCTGTTACTGGGCTCTTCCCTCCTGAATGTGTTGGGACACCCTCTCCCCCTCCCCAACATACACACACCCTCCTCAGCTCAAGCTATGATGGGGTTGGTGACTGGATGCAACACTAACCACATTGTGAGGCAAGTCTTCCCCAGAGAAAATCAATTTTCCAATGAGCGAAGAGGGAAACCCAGGTGCATACAACTCAAACAGGCAAAGGAAAATGGAGCAGAGGTTACATTCTGTTTCATTTAGCTGTGAATCCAGAGGACTGTACAATACTGAGTTAAAAGATGAGATGAAGTATATGTTGGGCTTAACTGTTTTTAGCATCCTGCTGAGTTCCAGCGGAGCAAGGTTTCCAGAAGATCAGGATCACAGTTCTCGTCTGAATCAATGTGTTCCACAAACTTATGACTAATCTCTTTGAAGTAAGCAAGAATGTGGTTGTCAACAGATCTTGCCAAATGTGGCACACTAAGCCCGCAGAATATGTCTCAATCCAAGGGGATGACATTATGATGCATTGCATGGAATATTATTGTATGATGATGCTTTGGCAGGTCAGGATGGCATAATGGTTATGCTATGAGGTTACTCATCCAGAGGCCTGGATTCATGCAATGGAGACCCAAGTCCACCTCACATCTGGAGAATTGAACTTTGATTAATTACCTAAATCTAGAATAAAAGCAAATATCATTAATAGTGACCATGTTTGATATAAAAAGCCATCTGATTCACTAGTCCTTATTAGGGAAGGAAACATACTATTCTCCCATGATGCATATGAAATCAATAGGGCTACAATCATGTAGTTGTGTATTAATTGCCATATGAAATGTCCAAGCAAACCTCTCCAATGCATTCAACAAGATACCTCCCCATTACATCTCAGGGGCAATGAGGGATGTACAAATCATATTGGCCTTGCCAGTGGCACCAACATACCTTGGATTAATTAAAGTCAAAACAGTTGGAAGTTCAGAACCTTGTTATCTTCTAAGCAGGATTACCAACTTGCATTTAAAGGGACTTGTATGCTGTGCATTTGTGTTCTCACAGGTTTGGAACAAACTTCCCCATTCTTATTTCACAGTCCTGTGGCATACCTTCAAGCAGCAACTTTAAACAAATCAGCACTGTTCTGACTCACTCTTTGAGGTCTCATTTCAAAATGATGCAGGTTTTCTCTTGCCATAACCTTTTTCACCAGTTGCCCAGACTAAGTACTTAGGCCAACAGTTTAATGCAGAACCAAAGATGTGCTGCATCATCAGTGATGTCTTTCAGATATGACACAATTATAAAACTGTCTGCCTTTTCAGATGAATGCAATAGATCCCATGACACAGTTTGAAAGAAGCACAGAGGAGTTTTTCGTTTTCACATTGCTCTTTATTGGACCTTTTTGCACAAATTGACAGTCACACATCCAATTTGACAGTATTTCAAAAATATGTCTTTGGCTGTAATGATCTTGGAGGCAGCCTGAGGTCATAAAAGGTACAAAAGAAATTCAAGTTGGTTTTTTTCTGTTTTGGTCAGGGGCATATTAATGTACTTTAGTCATTGAGACATGTTTGTGCATATAGTTAGAAGTGAAAACTATAAAGCAATTGCATTGATATGGAAAATATCACCTACTAGAGACACAACGCTACTCAAATTTGTTGGCTCATTCAACAAAACTCAAAATGTTATTCTTAGGCTCTTTGAATCTTGACAGATACCTTCACTTGTTGAAAGGGAAGGTGGCCTTTATCCTACAGTTGTTGAAATTAATTATACATACAGTCTGACGATTAAACCTAAGAAATGTAGGTAAATGTACTGATTCGTCCAAAGGATTAGTTGCAGTTTTGTTTGGTGGCATTTAATATACGTTATCCAACTGGGGTCTCTTGTTTTACGTGCATGTGCCTTCAGATTTCTATACTTGTTGAATCACTGGCACTTTATTTCTGTCACTGTAAATCTGATAAAAACTCACCTCCTATAATACTTTCACTTGGATAAGTAATCTTATCCTTTGGAGGGACAGGAGGGCATAAAAGTGAATTATCATACAAAAGTTTGAAAGTCATTCAATTAAAGGACAAACTTGTTAAGTTTCGACAGCTCAGTCACCACAGTATTTTAATTCCAAAAGACATTGCTTTGTTCAAAACTGACGCAATGTTTTTTTCCTTTTTATAGGGGCAGCACTTTTCATGTGGAATTCTTAATCCTGACATCAAGCTCAATTAAGAATCAGAAGTCCATAATGGATGGGGAATGGTCACTCGTGACTTTTCCTTGTGCAGCCAGTTAGTGGCTGGGGTTGAGTGATTTGGGGACAATGAGGAGGGTTTCGCAGCTGGAGGGTTTATCTGAGACTTTCTAAATTGAAAACAGCATTTGGGAGCCATTCAGGATATTTGAGAAATGAAGCTTGTCAAACTGGAGGCACCCTGTCCACATCTCTTTTGAAGTTCAAATATTTTTTTTGCAGCCCCGGCATTGCTATGGGAAGGAGATCCTTCTGCAGAGTGGCCTGCAGCTGCTGCTGTACCTAGATAGGCAAAGGGACATCCAGCGGCGAGCTGGACAACTGCCCTCTTCCCCAGTCTATAGCTGGAGGCTGTCTCTGTGCAGTGTCTCTCACCTCCTGCGAGAACCTGGAGGCTCATGGAAAAATCTTTGTTGTCCTTAAGTAGCCCTTAACAAGCCCGCTTGGCTACTCACTGTATGTGGATGGACAGCTCTGTGAACCACCCTGGATCTCACCACCAGAAAAATGCCAGAGAGGCAGAGTGGAACTGGAGAATGGGCAAGCTGCCAGCAGTGTTACTTTTAGTATTTGACTGCATCTTCTCCTTCTGCCTCCGAGGGCAGCACAGTGGCTCTGTGGTTACCACTGCTGCCTCATAGCGCCAGGGACCCGGGTTCGACTCCCGCCTTGTGCGACTGTCTGTGTGGTTTTTACATTCTCCCCATGTCTGCCTGGGTTTCTTCTGGGTACTCTGGTTTCCTCCCACAATCCAAAGATGTGCAGGTTAGGTGAATTGATTGTGCTAATTTTGCCCATCGTGTCAGATGCATTAGTCAGGGATAAGTACAGGATACGGGAATGGGTCTGGGTGGATTACTCTTCATGGGGTCGGTGTGGACTTGTTGGACCAAATGGTTGGTTTCCATACGTAGGGAATCTGATCTCAACAAGTCTAAAAGTTGTGCCATTGGTGGTCACATAATGCAGTGGTAGTGACACTACCCTCTGGGTCAGGAGGCCTGGGTTCAAGTATCACCTGCTTCAGAGGTGTGTTTTAAAATATCTGAACAGATAAGATTGATTTAAAGCTATCTGAAAATCCTTTCTGTGGTTTCCAAATCACACCAGCTCTGGGCATATGTGTGATGAGATGTAACTGCTGTATTAGTAGTGGTACATGTGGTGAGGGGGAGAATTGGTGCCACTAATGGAAGGTTTAGATTTCAACTGTAAAACATGGATAAAAAGCTTGTTAATATACTCAAATGCAAAAACAAGGCTTAAGTGTTCTCATTTTTTTTATTAAATATTAAATATTTCTGGGAGAATGTTTAAATCCATAAATTACACGCTTCAGTTTGTAAAATATTTGCTGCTCAAAGGAAACCATACTTTTTTTGGCGCAAGTTAACCATAGCTCTCTGTTTCCCAAAACCATTGATAAGAGCCTTTCAGATGATAGGCTGTCATTCAGTAATCCTTACCCTTTTTCCAAAATATTGTTACCAAGTTTTAAAAGATGCTGTTTTGTCCTGATAATTGCACTGTAAAATGTATACTACCTCAAACAGTCTTTCACTCCTGTTATTAAAATATTTGCAAGTGACAAAAGAATGCACCTATTACATCGGGAGGCTTTTGTTTTGCATTTTTAATTAAGAAAATTGCATCTAATGTCATTTAGGGAAAAAAAATGCGATCTTTGAATGTAAGTGTAGAATATGTTGACTTGAATGAATGTCAGGTTAAAATATATCCAGCTTTCCCCAATATAAAATGTATTGTGCATCAAATTTAATCTACAAAGATAATGTGTTCATTCCTGATGTTTTTTTTCTTTCAAGTTGTCTTGTCTGATGCATATGAACTGTTTGAGTCGACTGCAAGCATTATTTCTATTTGTGAATGCAGGCAAAAGTGGCAGCTTGTAAGCGCTGTTGAGTTAATTTGATGTGCATCAAAATAAAGTTGACTCCAATTTGAAGTTGACTTGTGTCATGCGTGTAAATGCGGTATGTGTCAATATGTGTTTTTGTTTACCTGACTGCTATCGTTGGAAATGTTACCATTTTGCTGGATGCTTCCAGTGGTAAAATCACATCTGTCGCATCCAAATCTCAGATTCTGATTGCTAAGCAGTAAGGTGATTCATTTAAAACCACATTTCCTTGTCTCGTTCAAGTAAGGAGTGATGTTTTGTCGAACACAAAGTCAAGTATACACAGACTAATGAGGAAACATGGCCAACATTTGAAGAATATGTTTCATTTTACGTTAATTAAGCGTAATTCTTACAACAAGGCCATTGTCAACATTTCATTTGTATGCATTTGGAATCTTGACTTGACAAAAAGGCTTTGAGTTTGCATCATGAGAGCTGTTCTAAAGAGCCTCAGGTCATGATTCAATAATTAAGATGAAAGTAACATACCACATGTGCTGGAAATTTTGAAATAAATGCAGAATGTGCTGGAAACACTGGTTCTGGCAGCATCTGAAGAGAAGGAATTACAAAAACAGCGAACACTGTTGAAGATAACTGTTCATCGATCTCTTCACAGTCAGAGTCAGACAAGTCGACAGCACAGAAAAAGGCCATTCAACCTAACTATCTAACTCTTCTAATTCCACTTTCCAGCACTTGACCCATAGCCTTGTTTGTCTTGGTAGCACAAATGTACATCAAATACTTAGTATTTTATTAGATTACTTACAGTATGGAAACAGGCCCTTCGGCCCAACAAGTTCACACTGACCCGCCAAAGCGCACTTACCCAGACCCATTCCCTTACATTTACCCTTACACCTAATACTACGGGCAATTTAGCATGGCCAATTCACCTAACTTGCACATTTTGGACTGTGGGTGGAAACCGGAGCACCCGGAGGAAACCCACGCAGACACTGAGAGAATGTGCAAACTCCACACAGACAGTTGCCTGAGGGGGGAATTGAACCCGGGTCTCTGGCGCTGTGAGGCAGCAGTGCTAACCACCATGCCTCAGCACTCTTACAGCCAGAGAGTTCCAGATTCCTATCACCCTCTGGATGATTTTCTTTCATTTTCCTCAAATCACCTGTCAAGCTCCTGCCCTTAACATTAAATCTATGCCCCCTGGTCATTGATCCCTCTACCAAGGGAAAATGTTTGTTCCTGTCTACTCTGTCAAAGCCCCTCATAATTTTATACATCCCAAATATGTCCTCCCTCAGTCTCCTTTAATCCAAGAAAAACAGCTCCAGTGTAAACAATTCCTCTTTAATAAGTAAAATTCTTCATCCCAGGCAACATTCTGGGAAATCTCCTCTGCACCCTCTCCAGTGCAGTCATCTCTCCCAAAGGTCCCAGCATCTTTCTTCTGAAGGTTCATCATGGTTTTTATACTGCTGGGGAGCTATTTCATTAAACCACCAAGTGCCAGGTACGTCATGGACAATCTGATGGTACATAGTGCAATGATCCTGAACTCATTCTGGTTGGAGTTGATATTCTCCCAAGGTTATTTTACATAAAACCTCTCAAATTCCTAGTAGAAGAGGATCTGTTCCTACAGTTGTTGTTGGTATTCTGATGCTAGCAAGTATAGCAGAATATTTACAAGGAAAGCTTGTTTAAAATCTGTACACAAGTGAAACACTCAATATAGCTCATTATTATTGCATTATTTTTTAATTAAGCGATCGTATGAAGTTTCCTAAACATATACCTTTAAAATGTTAAGAGGAAAATGTTGCAGTGGTCATTACAACTTTAACTGTATGGACAATAACTTCATCTAGCAAATAATGCATTTCTTTGCCTGTTATACATTTGAAGAAACATTGTCAGTAAAATGAAGCATCTTGTGAGAGATTCATAGACCAAAACTGTAAATAATAAAATTGACCTAATGATGCATATTGTAGGATACAGTTACATTGTGGTTATGCTACGAGGCTGGTCATGTACAGGTCTTGATGAATGACCTGGACAATGAGTTTAAATCCACCATGGCAGCTGCCGAATTTAAATTCAGCTTATTGGATGAAAATGTAGAATAAAAAGCTAGTAGTATCAGTGGAGACCAGTAAACTACCAGGTTGTTGTTACAAAAACACATCTGGTTCTCTAATATAAAAGAAGAAAATACTGGAAATACACAGCAGGACTGACAGCATCTGTGGATAGAAAAACAGTTATAAGACCATAAGAAATAGGAACAGGAATAGGTTGTTTATCCCTCTGAGCCTGTGCTGCCATTCACAGGATCATGGTTGATTTGACGCACCTATGACCCTCCATTCCCTTTACTTTTAATCAGAAATATAGACAAAGTTTAGAATTGTAATAGGTTTTAAGGAGGTGAAGTGGAGGAGGGCAAAAATGTGAGGTAAAGTCTGTGATGGGGAAAAGAGATATTGTCATACATATAATGAATGCCTGCCATCTGAAAGTAAAAATGATACCAATGAGGTTAAGATGGAAACCTGCAAAGAGAAGGAGACAAAATGGTGGGTAGTGATTTGTGGTCTCTATTATGATCTGAATTCACTGTTGTATCCAGAGGTCTGTAAAGTGCTTAATGAGGAAATGAGGTGCTGTTCCATGAGCTTGCGTTGAGCTCCACTGCAACGTTGGTTCCCTAATGTCTTACAGAAAGAACAATCAGCCATCCTTACTTGTTGTGGACATATGTGACCTACAGCTAATTGATTGTCCCACAACTGTTCTGAAATTGTCCACAAAGCTACAGATACATAGAAGATGGCTCATCACTACCTTTTCAATGGTGTTTGGGCATCAGCAGTAGCTGCTAGGTTGCCAGTAATGCCCACATCCCATGAATAAATACAGAAAAGGATATGGGCAAAGAGCAAAGTGCAAAACAGCAACTTCAGATGATAAGTTGAAACTTGCACAAGGATAAGGAGACACCTTCTGGACTGAGGTTTTCATAATGAATCTTAAGGTCTAATAGGATGGCACAAGGTCGTGTTGTGAACCACGATTACGTGATGGTAAAATTGACAACAGTTTGCAAATAGAATTGAGAAATAGGATCTTTGAAATGAATACCCTTCGCTGGAATCGATCAAAGTGTAGGTTGTTTTTCTCCATATCCATCCTGGCATCAAAATCAGTGGAATTTGCAATGACTATTTCACAATCTGAACCACACCCTACTAACAATTCACAACTGTCATTGTGCTTTAATTCTTTTGGATGATGTCTTTGATGCTGTTATTCTCTTTGTAATAATGTAATTTGTGCTATGCTGTCAGAAATCCTTGAGGGGATACTCCAATGATAGAACTGCAAAGCAGAATTCCCCATTGCAGCAGCTGTAATGCCAGCAATGCTAAGTCAAATCCTGGAGTTATTTAGGAGTTTGCTTTGGGGGAGTTCATTGGAATTACCCCAGGGCCATTTGCACCAAAAATGAATGCTAACAATATTATGCTCCAAAAAAAACCTCAAACGGTTTGCCTCTAGGATCAGTTACCCTGGTCGAGGTTGAGGACTGGAACCTTTCAGAAGACTTCGATAGGACTCATGTTAGCAGTTAGTTATTAAGAGTTCTTCCAAAGGTTTTCAGGCCTCAAATTCCTGGGTAACCCAGAAAGTCTGATGATATGGGCCCTGAATGAGTGGATATCAGATTGTGAGGTCTAGCTGAAGCTCTGTCCATGGTCTCGCAATTCATTATCAGTCAGATTTGTAATTTTACTTTGCACCATGTTACCTTTCCATCTCTTTATTTTTCCACTGCAGTAAATATGATAGTCCATTGTGTCACCAAAACACACGAATGCTGATTCCCAGGAAAGAAATTATTGCTCACTGTATTGGGAAAATTGCAGTCAATTCTACTGCTCTTTTGTCGCTGTGTATCCTGAAAAGCCCCTCAGCCTTTCAGTACTATTCTACTTCTTAATTTCACTGACTGCATCACACTAACATGTTTACATCGAGATTGGGGACTGGTGACAGACTGCCAGTTAAAACGTAGGTCTGGAACAGTAGTCATTCTAAAGTAGTCAAGGTGAAGCTTCAGCTGTGAGAGTACACCAACTCTATAGCGAATAAGAATCATTCAGTCTAATCCTTATTTCAGCATTGCATGTCCAGATAACTATACCTCCTAAATCTTGTTCATGAGAAAAGCTGAGGTAAGCTTTAAGAATGGTGTCTTCGATCTCTACTCTAGTAATAGTGCAGGAATTATGATTGGCCTCAGTGAATCTGGGTAATGGATGAAGGAGGGTTTGGTGTTTCTCAGGCCCAGTTGCTATTCTGTAGGCTCCATTGAAAAAGTGCAAACTTTATCATTGGATGAGTGAAGATTTCGGGGTCACTATTAGTATTTTCCATGCTTCTAAAAGCCTGTCAACCACTGTCAAATCCTATACAAATAATGCCCTCTTGGACAAGATACTGTGCAACTATACAGCACCATCAAAGAGTCAACCATGCATGGAGAAGAAAGGAAGGAAAATTACTGACAAGAAAATTATTTCTGGCAATTCCATCTTGACCTGCTAACTGCGTAATGCTTAGCGCAGCCCTACAGACTGGCAGCCTTTTCATTCAGGTTCACCAAACCTCATAAGTTAGGAAATTGTCAAGTCTATATTTAGATCAAACTATCTGTAATCATATTGCATGTTTTAAGTCATGTACTGACATTCTCAGCTGAGGTTAAAACTATAATCAAGACTGAATTATTAAAATGTATCTTTCCTAATATCGATGCAGCTATATTGGATTGTCACAAATCCTTCAAATGACTAGGATCTCAGCAATTGCATTAGTTGTCCCTGCAGAAGACATTTTTAAATAAACATATAGATATAGGAAAAAAGACAAAAGGTTGTTGATGTTCTTGGATTTTGTGTCCAAAGTTATCATAATAATTTCAACTTTTTCATGGTGTAGTGCTTCTGTTTTGAAGGTGAAGAATGCTTCATTTTGTTCATCAGTTGCCTAAAGTAAGTTTAAGTTCAGGTTATCACTGATGCCGTAAGACATACTCTGCTTGGTTATAGCTAACTTAAGTATTCAAGTTAAGTATAAAACATAAGAGAAATTAGGCTCCAGTTCATATCCCTGAATTTCAAAAGGCTACCCATGATAAGCAGAAAGATTTTTGAGGGCTCGGGGCACTGACACATACGGGTATCCTTAACTGGTAGCACAGATTGGAAATTAAGGCACATGATCTGTCTTAAGTTTCTGACATTCTGAACGATTGAAAGTTTTTGGCAATGGAAGGAGGGTTGAGGTCATGGTACTGGCAACTCATAATTTTCTTGTCCAATGCTCTTTAACGTTGATTAAAATAACTATATCGGAGATGCTGAGACATTCCTCTGTGGCAAGTTGGGCTTGAACCTAGACCTTCTGTCCCAAAGGTGAGGACACTACCATTGCAGCACAGAGCCCTTCTAGGCACCATTTTATCGATATTTGTTCCAGTGATCTTGTTCAGAGGTATTGTGATGCAACTTTGGAATAGATGAGACTTGAACCCAGTCCTTCTGGCTCAAATCACTATTTCACAAGTGCCTTTATGAGCAATTCTTTATCAATAGTTTTCCAATCAACTTGTTATGCATCTCTGTAGCAGATGGGATGTGAATTTGGGCCTTGTGGTTTAGAGGTAGGGAAGAGGCACCAAAAAAGCCCCTCTTCCCCCCCCAAACCACCAGTGATATTTTTCGTCTGTTTACCAGCACGAGCAAATCATCCATATTTCCAATTGTTCAGTTGCCATGCAGAGACCATTAAGGGCAATGCAATATGAGCGCACTTTATTTTTTTCTGTTTCACTCATTTTTCTAATCAACCTGTTCAAAGATGTTATTACACACCTCTGGAACAAGTGGGACTTGAACCTGGGTTTCTCAGTTCAAGGGTAGGGAAGCTACCACTGCACCACAAGAATCTGCTGAGCACTCTTTATACCTGTTCTTGCTCATGAGGAATTGGTTAACCAGCTCAACAATCTTCAAACATAGAATTGTCAGCTATGGAGTACAATATCACCTCTTTCACACAGTTGAAGCATTGAGATGTCACCGAGATTAATTTGGGATTCAATGCAGTGGAATTTGAGTTTCAGGTGTAACAAGAGTGCATCAGGTCTTGTATTGAAGGAAGACAGTAGACTCTGTAGAGCCTCAAATTCTGAATTATTATAAGTCTGTAAACATTGAGATAGACTGTGGTGTCATCTTTCCTTTATAAAAGTGTATAGTGATTTTAATTTCGAATCATAGTGAATTTTCCAAGACATTAATTCCCAAAGTAGCAAATTTTTAAAAACGGCTGATTCTGACTGAACTGAAAACGGCCAAATGAACCAATTTGGCTTGTAATGCCATAAAACTTTGCTGTTAAAATGCAGAATGGGTGCCCAGAGGGGACAAACACCCACATTTAAAAATTGCTCAAGTATACTTGCAGTATATTGCATGCCTCCCAGGAACCGATGAGTCTGTTTTACATCGGTTATGGGGACATGCATTATCCAGCCTTTGTAAATCAGGACATTCCTAAAAACCAGATGTCCATTCCCTGTAGACACCCCACACTGTTTTTTTTCCGGCAGTTCAGTTCAGTTGACGGTTCACTTCATCTTAACTGAATTCCACAACACAACAGTTGTCATATTTGATTTGTCATATTCAATTAAGTTTATTTGTAATACCCTGAACAGTTTGACAGGTTCAAATAAGCAGAAGAGAAAGATGTACAAGTTTCCATTTTAAAAATTTAGACTATATTGGCCAACAAAAAGGGTACTACCTTTTTTGAGTGTATCATCTGGATAAAATAACATTTGACAGCACACAGATGCCACTCGAAGTTTTAAAACATTAAATAAATGCTTCTGTATACAAGGAAGGATTGGAATTACCAGTGGAGAACATTTTGCACAGCCAGCGGTGTGGCTGCATTATAAGTGTCATATTAGATTTAGCTACATTATTGACATAACATTCTTCCAGGCCAGGTGACATGTAGAACAAATAGTGGATTCACAAAGCCGCTTGCTATAGAGGTCATTAGACTGCATGAAAGCAATAAGTCACCTTTATCAATTTCTTGTTTGTTGTATGAATATTTCAGCCCTTTTGTAGGGATGTATCCATTTCGTATGGATAAAAAAAATCAAGGAACATCTTGCCACTTTTTTCATTTTGATTGCTTTGGTTTGTAGCCATTCCGATTTTCCAAAAGAGTTTTGCACTAGACATTACTTTTTAAATATTTAAGTAAGAATAATATTGTTACAGGTTGTAGTTTTACCTTATCAAAGATGTGAATGATCTTCTGATTGTCAGCTTTTAGCCAGTTTTACGTAAGAATATTTCCACAATAAAATTATAAAGTGACTGTGGTTTATTGAGTATATTAGTTGATTGGTAAATTTTACTAGAAAAAAGATCAGGACATGGAATCTCTAGGATTCCTGAACATGAAAATTCATTGGAGGAGTAACTGAAAAAGAGGAAAAAAATCAGAATGTAACAAAGTGAATGGAAGGTCAAAAAATAATGCCTGTTGCATACTTTTGAAGTCAATTTTCCTAACATTGTGAATTAGTTCAGATTATTTGGGTTTTGGGGATTTTTCTAAGCTTGCTATTTAACGCTTGTCATTATTTATTAAAGCGACATCACTGTTCCTGAAAAGTTGGACAATATTTGTGTGCTTGGTTAGTAGCAACACAAAAAAAATAGAAGTGTATTGATTTAAACAGGTGGCTGCGGCAATGGTATAAATAATTTTACATAAAGTATGAGGTTTGTATGCAAAAATGGCAGATCAAGTCTGATCTAAAAGGGGAAGACCAAATTTCTTAGTTGAAGAAAGAAGATGTGGCATTTATACAAAAGTTATGGAAGCTGGTAGAAAGGAGTTGGGATGCTGGACTTCTTCACAAGATGCTTAGAATATTAATGCAAGGAAATCTTCTTGCAGTTTTGCAGAGCATTGGTCAGAGCATATTTATAGCACAATATTTAAGCGTTAAACCTCTATGTTTGGAAGGAATAAAAATCCTGGATAAACCCAATTACAACCTGGTCAGACGATATTCAAGTTGAAGGGTTTGAGTTATGGGAATGTAAACTTGAGATATATGAAGGTGAGGGAACCAAAGGAAGATTTTTATCAATATATAAAAAAGGATGTGATTGATTATCTCATCTGGGATCAGCTTTTCCTCTGATAGAATGAATCATATATTGACCTTTGTTCTTAGCAGTAAAGGAACAAAATTTGCCTTTCATGTTGCTGCCAATTGACCTTTGGTAGGCTTGTGCCAATGAATTCCTCTCAATGAGTAGCCCTTCCAGTGTGGTGCCTTCTAGAGGGGGACTTGTTACATCTACTAGTACTGAAAGCAACAAACCGGTTCCTCAACTAATCAGATCGAAGAAACATAACTTAATCTCCAATGTGTCTTAGTTACAAAAATCATAGGAAATTGCCATAAAGAGGTTCTCAACATTAGGAGCAAAATATCCCATTTTCCAAGCGTGTGTTGAATGGTGAGATGAGAATCTGACTGGTGAATACTGAGAGACCTATTAAGATAGGTATAAATCTCATTATTAGTTCATCTCACTTCATTTGTTTGCACTTTCTGGATCAAATCTAAATATGAAAGTCAAAATGCTACCCTCATTTTTAGTCACTGGCCCTCTGCTTTGGACAATAGTCAACAATATCTAAAGGCTCACAATACTTCTGTCTTGAATTGCATTTCAGCATAGACAAAGCCAGGTAGCTAATGATTCTTGTCAGCTGGCAGCAGTCAAAGAACTGAATGTATCTCTCCACATCACCATGCTACGTCAATGTCACATCTGCACAATGTTTCAGCAGTCTGTGTAGGCACAACTCAATGCACATACATCGGTTAAAAGACGTGTCAATGTTTTAGTGGAGTGGGCTTTAGTCAAGTCAATGGACGCCCTTCAGTAAGACGGTCTTGGCATAGTAAGTCAAATGCTGACTTTGACTGTGCCCAAGCTCATGGACTAATATCAATCAGCTGGTTGGGACAGTCAGGGTCAGGATCCTTTCCACTTCGTAGTTAGGAGCCAAATGTTGGACACCATACCCGGTGTCTTAGCTTTTTCTGCCCTTATATGGGCCAGTTTCTCCTGGAATGAGACAAAGGGATAGATTGAGTGAAATACATGTTGGTGGCACAATTGTTAACGCTGGTGCACACGAGTGTAAAACTGATGAGATGTGTTGAATAAATGAATAGACAGCAGAGAGATTATGCAGGTAAGTGGTTTAGGGGCATTTGATGGGTGGGCATGAGGGAAGATATTGTATATAATAGTGAGAGGGTGATCCATCAATTGTGGTGGGACACATATGCAGTGGAAGAGTTAAAATGAGTGTGAGATGGCAGCAAGGAAATGAATGTAGTCACATTTGTGGAGCAAAAAGGCTATTGACCTTCCAACACTCTTTATGGTTTGAAAGAACATTCCAACCAGGTCTGACCCAAATGGCAGTCTCATGTGTATTGACAGCATCAAGTGGTGTGGTCTCCTCTGCTTGACATGGAAAACTATGGCCTTCCTCTGTACAATCCTTCCAAACATACCTCCAGCTCTCTGTCAGCAAATTGGGTTGCCTGTGTCCCTTTGTGTTTATGCTTGACAAAGTTGCCATGGAACTATGCAGGACAGCTGCAGACTGATACCACTTCACTTGGTGCACTCCTGGGCTTTTAAAAATGATGCTAGTGGTAGGAATTCTGGGAGTTCCCAGCAGTGGTGAGTACTATTGCCTGTGGTGAACGGGAGGAAACAACAGTGGGGTGCCACAGGGGTATGTTGCATAGATAATGAAGCAGGTTTGAGGAGATAGCATGAGAAATCTTGCTGAGGCTCACGGGACCAAATCTTCCATGCAATTTGCTAGCATTTACACTTAACTGATTTTTGGTAAAACTCAGCCATAAGAATTCAAATGCAGGAATTATAAATTTTGTTCAAATGATGCAAAAAAGTGCAATAAAAATTGTGAACTATGGATGGGATTAAGAGGTAGGAAGAAAGGAAGCACAAATGTGGACAAAAATTAACTTTGAAAAAATAATTGTCATATGTTCTCTTCTGAGCGCAATTCCACATTTGCAAAATTTCTTTTCAGGGACCGAGATAGCTCAGCAAGATTTATCATTTATTATGCCATTATCAATGGTGAGAGTTGCAATAGTGTGGCCTGTGAATAATCCAGTAATTCCTGACAGCAGTGTATGATTTCTATGTTTAGCTGAGCACTGGTGTACTCTAGAATTACTTGCGTTTTTCTCTTATTTTATAGTCAAGAGTACTGATACCGTCAGTTGACAATCTCAACACCACTAATTTCAACCCATAATCTTAACATGTGATCTATGCCAATTTAAAAATGATTTTGGAGAAAAACAAAAGATTCCAACAATTTAAATTACATGGACATTGATGCCAAAAGAATAATAACAACAACATAGGAGTTGGAGGTCATGTTGCGGCTGTACAGGACATTGCTTTGACCACTTTTGGAATGCTGTGTTCAATTCTGGTCTCCCTACTGCAGGAGGGATGTTGTGAAACTTGAAAAGGTTCAGAAAAAATTTACAAGGATGTTGCCAGGGTTGGAGGATTTGAGCTATAGGGAGAGGCTGAGTAGGCTGAGGCTGTTTTCCCTGGGGCGTCGGAGTATTGTGGGGGGGGGGGGGGGGGGGGGGTGACCTTTATAAAAGCTTATAAAATTACAAGGGGTGTGAATAGGGGTGAATAGTCAAGGTCTTTTCACTAGGGTAGAGGAGTCCAAAACTAAAGAGCGTTGTTTTAACATAGATGGGGAAAGGTTTAAAAGGGACCCGAGGGGCGACGTATTCGTGCAGAGGGTGGTGCATGTATGGAATGAGCTGCCAGAAAAGGTGGTGGAAGCTGGTATAATTATATTTTAAAAGGGTACATGAACAGGAAGGTTTTGTAGAGATATGTGCCAAATGCTGGCAATTAGGACTAGGTTCATGTAGAATATCTGATTGGTCCAACTCATCCATGCCAAAGATCTGTACATCTCTCTGACTCCATGATGTCTTCACAAATAAATACCTAAGATTTGAGATTTTTAAAAAATTTTCTCTGAACTCAGGGTCACATCCAATAACCCAGAGATTTTTTTCTACTTGCTAAGTATCAAGTTAAATTTGTATTGTGTCTGGTCAAACAGAGAACTTACTTACTTCACTTTGTTTCAGCTCTTTAGTTTTTCAGATGTAATCTTTGTTGACTTTGAAGGATTAGGATGACATTGTATTTGAATGTAACTTGGGCTTTAAAATCAACTGACTCTCTGAATCATTAAAATAACAAATTAATGGTACAGTGTGGATTTACAAAAGTTGAGTTTGCCAATTTCCTTGAGTCAGTGGAATAAGACGAATAAGTATGACTGTATCTCTGTGTGGTAATTCATTTTCCATTTTTTATCTACCATTTTCAGAAGGTTTCAGATGAACTCTCCAATCAGAACCAGCTGGGCTGAAAAGTAATTTTCAGAAAACAGCTGGGTACAAACAAATTCAGCTAACTATTAAACTCCTAAGCAGCCAATCAAACCTAATCAGGCCAATTTCCACCAAATGCTTGTGCTTGAATTGAAATTTTACAATTGTTTGTCAGATCAAACTCAGAATATATTTTATGTAAGTAAATATAGTTTACAGTTTCTACATATCTTGACCTTTAAAGAAATTAATGACAAAAATGACTTGGTACATCAAGGCTGCAAAGAAATAGGCATTTAACATCCTTGTCCTCTCTCCGAACTTATTTCCAGTGATTTACCATATTTGGAGATTACAGACACATTGCATCACCAGACATAATGGATTTTCTTTGTCATATAGCACACTTACAGTTTCTATGCTTCCATTTCTGCTAATCCATATACAATAGCTACTGGTAGAAATGGTATGTTATGATGCACCTCTAACTCCTCGTACCTGGTATCGCAGCCATATCAACTTTACTAGCAGTTTCGTACTCTCTGCTGAATCTTCCACTCACTTTGACCAACCTCATCAGATCATTGGGTCTGGCTCAGTTTGAGTGTATGAGCTCGTGCATGGGCTGAAATTTTACTCTTATAGCAATGGCTAACTACATAGCCTTGGTTAATGGCCTATAATTCCATTTGTTGAAGGCTGATTGGAATTTGTTCGTCTGCTTTCAGATTCCTGGAGGTATTTGGAAACAATATAGCTGCCTGGAAGCGGCCATCAGTGGCAAATTGGGCTATATGATAGTGAGGCAGAATGGGGCAAAGTGCCCAGGTGTCCCTTAGTTATCTGATGGGCAATGACTACCAAGGATCAGAGTGTCGGATACCAAGACCAGCCTTACAGCAGTGCAGAAGGAAAGATGGTATCGTGTGGTGTGCTCTCAATGTTATCAAGGACTTCCCATCAACAACTGTAACCTATATGTAGCCTGCAGCTAAGATGCCATTAATATGAGAGACATGGGAGAGGGAAAAGCTCAGGTCCTTGCTTATGCTTCACTGTAGCAGAATGATAAGAGTGGAGTACAGTAAAAATTCATCGATTTGTTTTTTGTTAATTACCCCAAAGTAACTTACTAAACATTATGGAATCCAGTATTGCACAATGAACTGACCAACTCCGAGTGGGACAATACAATGTAAAACCAAACAAACCGCCATCCTACTTACTAGCTTGGCTATTGCTGCAGTTTCACCATCCTCCACAATGGTGGTCTGACTGCTATTTTGTTGTAGTTTAAAATGTTTAAAGGTAGAGTAGAGGCTATCTTCATCTTTGGGGTCCTCTCCCTCCGATTCTTTGAGAGAGAGCTTCTGTTTTTATCACTGCTGGAGAATGTTCTATTGGCTGTACATCCTTGAGTCCTTAATTAGATGGCAACCTGACTCTTTGACCATGAATTGGCCAATTCAAGGAAAATCACAGTGGAATAGGTATGGATTCCCCACAGAGGATAAGCCCTATAATTTCCTTTGGTGCCTGAAAATGGGATGTTGAAACCCATGAATAAACCTTGCCCCATGTTTTGGACGTTGTTAGTAAATCTCTGATTAGTATAAACAGTGATATGCACTTTGTTTCCATATATTAATTCCAATAGTGAATCCTTGGAATTCTGTGCTGTGTTTGTGTACATGATATTTGTCAGTTTGGCATTAAACTCTTTGAGTTTGTTCACCTGAGGATGAGATTGAAGTTGTTTTATTTGGCACTGTTGCCCTAAATAAGCAAAGAGCTTAAACATTAAACTAGCCAACTTATTCGATAAAATCTCTTCTGAGAAACTAATTTAGAGACTATTTCTAAGAATTAATTGGTCATGTCTCCAGCATTTAGAAGTGCACAAACTATCATGGCTGGATATTGAGGTGAGGCGGTGATGCAGTGGTACTGTCACTGGAGTAGTAATTGTGAAACGCAGATAAATGCTCTGGAGTGTTTGAATCCCATCATGGCAGAGGATAAAATTTAAAACAATGAAAATGTGGAACTGAAAGCAAGTCTAATGGCAACCATGTAACTGTTCTTGATTGAAGACTAAGATGGTGTGGAATTTCTTCTGAGGGTTGAGATTCTCCAGAACTTCTTCCCCCAGTAATCTGTTGGGAGAGGGGGCAGGTGCATGGTCTGTGTATATTTAAGGCTGAGTTGAATAGATTCTTGATTGGTAGGAATTCAAAGGATCTTGGGAAATGGCAGGAAAGTGGACGTGATGAATGCCAGATCAGCTATGATCCTATTGAATAGAGGAGCAGGCCTGAACAGTTGAAAGATCTACTCCTCTTTCTGTTTGTTATAAAATCCCATCTCGTCCTTTAGGGAAGAAAATCTGCCATTCTTATGTGCTCTGGCCAATACGTGACTCTAGATCCACAATAATGTGGTCGGCTCGCAACTGGCCTGTGAAATGGCCATTGCAAGCCACTTGGTTAAGAGGCAGTTAGCAATGGGCAATAAATACTGTAGCCAGTAACTCCACCATCTCATGAAGGAATTCATGTTGCTGTTTGTGGTTTATACTTTTACCTATTTACTGGCATTGCCCCGACCTTTTTTAAATTAACAAAAGCTCTCAGGAATTTTCTTTGAGATACTAGACCCAATCTGCTTTTCATGTATGCTAATGTCTGAGACATAAATTAAAGTTACAGTGAATCTTATCAATATGTCACTAACAGAACCCATCTCCATACCGTCCCTGAACTGGTTTTGATTTTTCATGTTGGATCAAAAGGCTTTCCTCATAACTGTACATCAATTCAGGCAGCTGGTCCCTGATTCTTGGGATGACCTGAACTTAAATGCCTCATGTTGCACATTACTGAGCCTCTATTACTTCATGACAATTGAGATTATCCAGGTCTCTGATTGCAAGATAACATGTAGGGAGACCTGAGCCCTCTGATGTGCTATTACACAATTTAGCCTCACTGCAGCAGCAAAAGCTTCCTAATGTCAGGACCTGGTTTCTGTCTTAAATACATATGAGCTGAGCTTGCTATTGCTGCTTTGGCTGCCAGTGTTTCAGTCTGGCTTGGCTCCACTATCTTTGTCTAACACTAATTAACCAGCCAAAATGACCCTTCATTCAGACTATTTCTCAGCATTACAAAATATGAATGTGGGAATTTTTGCTTTCACCTCCAACCACAAATGATATTCCAGTTTTTATTAACTGATCAACTTAGACCAAGGCTTTGGGTATTCTTCTCTGCTAAATTCTATACCAATTTGGTCAGATCAGTTAGAATTAGAATTAGGTTTATTCTTGCTGTACTCAAGTCCAGGAGAACAGTGAAAAGTTTACAATGTCACCCCACACAGCAGCATCTTAGGTACAAAATACTGAGGTACAAGTCTTCGATGCAAAATAGAGAAATAAAGAAAAAAGTTACATTACCTTACAGTTGTTAGTGTAAGTTAGAAAAATAATAAATAAAGTTAAAAACATTACAATTCCAACACAGACCCAATCGCACTTAAAACCTCGATTAGCTACCTGTTCACCAGGCCAAAACAAATTGTGTTATGTTCCACGCATTTGCATGTCTTTTTACAAAGTCAAATCTTCTCACTTGGGACCTGGAACAACAGTTGCTTATATTGGAGTTATTTGGTACAATTGTAGCACCTGAGCAGTTTTCACATTGACTCAGTGTTTCATTCTACAGTCCTTTTCCCTCTTCCCTGGTCCTTCACCTTTCTATTTCTTTATAACAAGGACATTATGTTGGTATTGAGAATAACCTCACATAGTATGATTCTATTTTGTCAGCATTTTGAGTAAAGTTGATTTTCAACAAGAAAGGGTTTTCATTCTGGTAGGCACTGATGTTGTTCTGTCCTTTCTTGTCATAGTTATGCTGAAAACATCTTACATGCTTGATTTCATAATAACTGGAAGGAATGAATATATTTCTTCTAATATGGGAAAGAAAAGAGAAAGGATAGGGAACAGTTTGAGAGAGGAATGTGAATACAATTCAGGTCATCTTTTTAAGATATGTTTTTGACAAGCAAACCAAAACACACTCCAAATTGCTCTTAAACTCATACCAGGCAATACCCATAATTTGCCAGTATCAATCTGATTCCTATCTTGACTGTGGTCCATTATTGTTAAGGGGAATAGTTAGTGTATTATTAGATGGTCCAGCTTCCTCTGAAATTGGCACTGTTCTTTGCATATTGACATATGTACAGGACATGCTAGCTTCAGGATTAAGTTCCACTCCACGACTTGGAACACAAAAATCAAGACAGTCCCTCAGGATCTCACCATCTTTCTGGTGAGGTATTAAAATGCAGCCCTGTCAGCCCTCTTGTGTGAACATTAAAATAGGGCCATGGGATATTTTGGAGAAAGTGAGGACGGCAGATGCTGGCGATCAGAGTTTGGTGCTGGAAAAGCACAGCAGGTCAGGCAGCATCCAAGGAGCAGCAGAATCCTGATGAAGGGCTTATGTCCGAAATGTTGATTCTGCTGCTCCCCGGCAGTGGGATATTTTAACAAATATCTATTCCTGAATCAACATCACAAAATCAGATTATCTGGTCAATTTCACATTGCTGTTTCCAGTGACTAGCTAAATGTGAATTGACTGCCTTGCTTTATAAATGACAATGGTGACTACACTTCAAAAGTACTTCATTGGCTGTGAAGTGTTTTGAGATATCCCAGTAGTCATTAAAGATACTATAATAAATATAAATCTTTCTTTTAATTATTACAGTACCATAAGGCCTTTTAATGTAGCAGAGTAGGAGAAGAAAGGAGACATACCCTTGATAGTACAATTTAGTTGGGAGGAATTCTGAGGCAGGAGCCAAGATGTGTGCCATGTGTAGGTAGAATAACATTTGAATTTCAGAGGAAATCAGGCAGCAGTGAAGAAGAAGAAGTAAATGTTGTTTAATGTGGCTTGCTTACACCAGCCCTGTCACTATCACAATGGTAACGTTTCATCAAGAGTTATTCATGTAGATGAGATAGACTAGCTACTATTATTCTTAATTACAGGGGCACACTACACGATCAAAACATCAGGTAAACAACCTACTGCCAGGCATCTTCTAGTGATGCTCATTAAATGACCACTAGGAGGTACAGGAGAACCATTCAGTTGATCTATGCCTGCACTTACCCTCTCTCCTTGAAGAGTGGTGTCTATCATTTGCTTTCTGTACTTCTATCTGACAGTCCAGCTGCGTGTGGAAGGTAGAATTTGCCCATTAGGTCTGTAACCCGTTAGGCATTCATTTGAGGGAAACAGCTATAATTTTTCTTCTTTTGAGCCAGGTGACTGGTTGAAGGTAATTCGAGGTCTGAAATGTCAGCATAATTTGGAGTTCTGTTTGAAACACATCAGACCACAGGGGTTTCTTGTGAAATGCTAGAATGTAGAATATATCATGACACAAACAATATTCCATCTTGGGTACCCCAACTAGAAATAAATGACATTGAAGTTGTTTTACAAATAAAAGTTGGACCAATAATCCAATGGGTAAAACACTGTATTGGGAGTATGAATTTTTAAAATTATCCATTGGGAATAAAGTTTCCTCTGTCTATTTGAGTTCACTTTAAAATGTCCTCACTTGGAATTCCTCTGAAACAGACTTGACAATCTTGGGTGCAATCCTTTCTTTCTATGACCTTCCAAAATTAAACATGTAATGGTGCTATAATAATTTTAAAAAGACACCATGGACCTGTCTTGCATCATCTTATGGCCAGTTAAGTACTTTTGAAATGGAGTCACCATTATAAAAAAGGGATGGTGGCAGTCAGTTCATACACAAACTCCCAGAAACAACAATGTGATCGCAATCATGTTATCTGTTTCTGTTATATTAATTGAGGGATAACATTGGCCAGGTCACCTGGAATAACTCCACTGCTTTTCTTTGAAGCAGAATGTTCGCTGAATGTTTGTTTAACATTTCACTTGAAAGATGGCGCCTCTGCAATACTGAGGGAACCTGACTTGGTGTTCAACTCTTAAAGGGGGACTTAAATTGAAGCTAGTAATGCAGAAGGAGAAGTGCTATATTGAGTCATAGCTGACACATTATTTGTCAATAAAGAGAATCTGGTGAGTAAGGACACATTTCTTTTGGTTTTATCTGTTCCCACTTTTGTAAAAGTTCATTTGTAGATTTCTCATAATTTATTCTGGAACTTGCAGTTAGCTATATAAAAAAGTTCAATGAGTTTGAGACTAATTTGGATATCAGAGCCACCATCTCATGTATACCATGAAATACAGTGTTATATATTTGGAATGTGTCGAAGAACTTGGCCATTATTACCATAAAGCTGGATTCTATGATAATACATTATGTTGAAGATGTTTACTGTAAAATGTTGTACATTGTAATGATGGTCAGATGTCATTTGTTTGTATTGGCTGGTAGTGTATTTTTAATGGCTTGAAGTTGAAGATGGTGTTGATATTGTCAGAATTAGAAATGCAGGCCCCTTTTATGATCAAAGAGAGCAGGTGATATCCATTGGACTTCATATTAAAGAGGTGAGTTCAGTTTGGTGGAGGGGATAAAAAGCATTCAGTTGGACAGGAAAGCACTTCAGGATTCAAAAGAGCAGAAACACCTGAAATTCGTTGTTTGATTTGATATTGGAAGGTTTGAAAAAAAAAGCTGCTTTCTGGGCTCTAATGGTACAGTGGTAACGCCCCTATCTCTGATTGATGACTTGGGTTCAAGTCCCACCTGCCCCAAAAGTATGTGATAACTTGGAAACTATAAAAAGAGGAGCTCAGTTCATACCTCTCCACTTGGCCTGATCAAACTGGCCATCAGAAGATCCCAGGATGTAGTTTGTGACTGCCTACCTCTCTTCCATGGCTGTGTTCATGCCTGGGTATCCTTAGGGAGTATACAGTGTAGACCAACTCTCTTGAGCCATTTCAGTGGGATACGCATGTAACTTGTTAGGTTAATTGGTGAAAGGGGTGATTTGGTGAGATTTAAAGAAAAAGAGTTGAATTCATGCCTCTCTTCCACAACCCCTATGCTTGTGTCCAGGTGTCCATGTGCCACAGGAGAGCAATAACTCATCTTTTTCTTTGGAAACCTTGCCACCCTTTAATGCTACAGTGATGGTTCCACACTGTAAGACCCATGTCTTTAAAAATCTACAAAGAGAAAGAACTGTTTTTAAATCAATGATTTACCAGGATGGCTGCATAATTTCACAGCAAGAAATTTGATACCAATGGTGAACTCTGCTTTGTGGTTATGGGTTCCTGCAATGTGCAGACAATCAGGAGCCACAGAATTATTTGCAAGTGAAGCTGATTTGTTCTCAGCTACCTGAGCAGGTTGGAACTAAAAACAAGTTACAGAGACACACCGAGAGAGAATGACAACAGAATGGTGTGATGTTGTTCAGTCCAGCAAAAGTTGCCTCTTCTGTGCAGCAAAATAAACTCTGTTTAGACTTGAATAAAACCATGTACCTTTCCTGTAGTAATTACTGTGAGCTGTGACTTTCCAATTGACAAATCAAAGACATTTTGTAAATGGATCATTTGCTCTTTTACAAACTGGTGGAAGCTTCCAGAGAAAGACAAGTGAATACTAAGAGCTTGGCTACATGAAGTAGGATCCTCTCACTATCCGAATCAGGAAGCAAAGACCATTGAACTGACTCTCCGGTTTTTCATCCCTTCACCAATAATCTGTTTTCTCTTATTTGTCTGTTATGTGTCAAGGAGGAGTGTATAAGTCTATTGGAGTTTTAGTCCGTTGCGTTATATGCCAATAGTTTAAATCTATTTACTTGTAGATATAGAATAGTTATGAATAACAAATCTTGTTCAGTACTGAAGCCTGGACTGCGCTTTCTATCAACCTTGGTCTGAAAGTCAGGTAAATAGGGAGGCTGTACACACCTTAAAAAAAGCACTTTAACCTGAACAAATTTATGGTACACTACCTCAGTGAGTCATATCATGACCTTTAGGCCAGAAGATCCAAGTTTGAGTCCCAACTGCCCCTGGGGTATGACATAACCTATCTGAGCAAGTTCATTAAAATAAATGAATTGAGTTCTTTAGGGCTGTCATGGCTTAGTAATCGTGTGCCAACTCTGGATCAGAAGGTCCATATTTAAGTCCCAATTGCCCTGAAATAAAAATTTATAGGAGCTGAATTCTTGAATTGATAATTTGAATAACCACCAATAACTTTTAAAAAATGAGATTTTTAGCATGGTGGGGACTGAAGTGCATCCTTTTTCCCTCCTAGGATATTTTGATCTAATAAGTTTTTCCTTTGTTTTAAATTAATTAACTTACATTGCTCCCAGCATGGATGTTTTGTTTTCTTTGATTATTTTCCTGTTTTATTTTAGGAAAAGAGCTAACTTGTTCCTCAGTAAAAAGTTATCTTCTGGACAGGAAAGGGTCCAGAAGGGAAAGTTGGAAACTGATGTTTGTACTAAACTATAGATTTAAATAAAACTTTCATAAATTTGAGTAAGTCTTTATTGCCTACATCATTTTATGGATATCTGTATGTCAAACAGATATTTCATTATCCCTGAGGAGAAAGTGAGGGCTGCAGATGCTGGAGATCAGAGCTGAAAATGTGTTGCTGGAAAAGCGCAGCAGGTCAGGCAGCATCCAGGGAACAGGAGAATCGACGTTTCGGGCATAAGCCCTGAAGAAGGGCTTATGCCCGAAACGTCGATTCTCCTGTTCCCTGGATGCTGCCTGGCCTGCTGCGCTTTTCCAGCAACACATTTTCAGCCCGCATTTCATTATCCTACCAATTTCAACCATTCCTTCTTTAGGTATACTTGGCAAGAAATACTAATGAGAACCACTTTATCGTGCAGTAAATATTCATAGAGTAAGAATTAAGGTCAAAGATTGATTGCAGTTCCAGAATAGTTGCTCTTCCACGTTCAGAATTGTTTATCCAGTATCCTCTCATATTCTCAGAGTTGAAAAAGAATCTTAAACAGTCACTAAATAGAGTCTTTTTGGGAATGTCTGCAGTTTTTTTATATCAAGTTGTAAGCAAAGTGGAAAGCAATGTTTGCATTCTCCTGTAAAACAAAGTGATGTACTCCAAAACTTCAATTTATAACTTGCTGTAGAGTTTTGTGGGAAATAAGTGATACAAGTCTTCTTTACACTCTTAATAAAAGAAAAACTGATTTATTTAGATCCAAGGCAATATTCTAGTAGCACTCCAGTCTAGAGCCTAGAAGTTCAAACAGAATCTGGCTAATTTGGTTTTCTGCTACTGTTGTATCAGTTCCTATGCAGGAGAGATGATAAAACTTTATCCTGTAATTCAAATGACTGGTTGTGGTTGATGAGTTTTGTACGAGTCTAAATCAGGCCCAAGTTAAGGCCCCAAAACTACTCTAATCATAGGTAATCTATGCTGGAGAGAATGGATTACCTTCAGACGATGATTACAAAGTTCCCCAAGCAGTTTAAAATTTGGGAAACTTGTATTTCTGTAAGAATCTTTCAGGTTTCAAAAAAAATTGCAAGACTTTGGCGTTTTGTCAGAGGGGCATTGCTGGAACACCAAGGTGGCTTAACATTCCTGTTTGTGTGGTTCAAGAGAAAGGTCTAGACCTTTCTGTTCAAGAAACAAAACAAAATGATGCCAATTCTTTTCAGCTGGCAGAGTGGCTGGATTGGAATGTTGGGGGCCTTTATGTGTTATGATGTTCAAAAACCTTTCCCCTTTGTTTTTTTTTCTCAGTGCTCCAAATTGTTCCTTGTAGAATATGGTTAGTGGAGAGTGGAAATAATGAAAGCATAATATGCTCTTATGCTGCTATCTTGATAATTTGCTTTATTCATTTAAAAATAATTATATATGGTGTATTGCTTTTCTGGGAGATTCTGTTTTTAGTGTGCAGAATGATACTAGCAATGGCACCATTTCTGTGATACAGCTATAGCCAGTCCTGGAAAGAGTCCAGCTTTACACCAAACCCATGTTTATACTTCTGTGATATGAATGTACTGTCAGTATGACTCCCCACAGCTGGAGGGCAAATGTTCATACAAGTATGCAATCGGTGTAAGGGGAGGAAGGTTACATTATACTGTTTCTTGCAAAGCTCAGTTCATTTCAGACGCTCCAGCAACATAGCTTTATCGAGCAAACGAGGCTGGCAGCAGTTAAGAAGTATCTTTTGAATTAGATTCGTCAAGAGGAGTGGAATAAAAAGAACAGCTATAATAAATACTCGAGTGTGTTTAAAAGAAGGCAGGCATAGTGTGGTATTGGGTTGTAATGTAATGTTATTTTATAGGAAATGTTAGGTCAGTCTCGTCTGAACAACTTAACAACAAAAACATTTTGACATATCTCGCTTATGACGAGTCTGTTGTACCTGCACACACCATTTTTTTTCTTCTTTTGGGCAATTATGAGGAAGTGTTGTCAGGCTGGTTGTCAATCTGTTTAAATCATACCATGAACATTCCTTGGCTCACAATTACTGACCTGATTCTTAAACCCAAAGCTTAATCATAGGGGCACTACTTACCAAGCACATGACCTCCATTTTATGGCCATCTTAGCATTGGATAACTGGACTAAAAGTCAGCTATGTTTTTGGCAGTTGAAATTTTATTTTTATTGCATAATTTCTCTACCATCAATTCCATGTGTTTGCATGAAAAGCAGAGATAAACTCTTGTTTGCCATCCAATTTCAATTGGAAATGTCATGAGAATTGGAGATGTTATGTAGTAGATACACCTCTTGGAAGTATGTTCACCTTCCCTTTAAGCGAATTCACCCTGAAGGACTTCATTTACTGAGTGTATGGCAGTTAGTCTGCTCTGGGTCCACAGTTACAACTACAGAGGTCAGTTGAATTGCTATAATTCCTATTTAATAAAACTGTAATATGTTTTACCATGTTCGATAAACTAATCCGTGGAGTTATAATCCCAGGCAGTTTTGGGTCTCTGATCTTACGTAAAACATCATTGCCATTGAGAGAGTGCAATGAATGTTCACCTAGACTTATTCCAATATAGCAGGACTGTACTGTGAAGTGGGACTGGAGATACTAAGCCTGTATTCAGAGTTTTGAAGAATGAGAGGTGATCCCTTTAAAACTTACAAAATAGCAAAAGAGACAGTCAGAGTAGGTGTAGGTAAGATATTTCCACTGGTTGGGGAGTTGAGGATTAAGGGATGCTATTTCAAAATAAGGAGGAAGCCTCTTAGGATTGAATTGAGGAGAACATTTGTCAATGTTTGGTTTCTGAACCCCAGAAGGTGGTAGAAGTTCAACATTGAGGATTAGAGATTAATAGCTTTCTAAATACTAAGAACATAAAGGTGTTTGGAGGGAGTGAGAGAACAAGGCATTAAGTGGATGATTAGCTTTGATCATGTTGAATGGCAGACGAAGCTCGATTGGCAGAATGGCCTCCTTCTGTTCCTGTGTTGTTCTTCAATCCCTGGTGAGGGAGTGATTATTATTAACTTGACAATCTCACTCTCTGAATTAATGGAAATTGTTGCCATCTGCTGTACACTAAAATTATGGAAAGTCATTTAAGATCAGTATTTTTGGAAATGTGACAGCATTAGAGGGGCAAAACATCCGCATTTTGTGCGAATGGTTCACCAACATTATTGCATTGCATAGCATGGTACTCAAATGCTAGACTTGTTGAGTGGAAGTCTTGAATTAAAAATAATGATCAGGACTTAACTGGGTGAAGTGCATTGTTAATTGTGCCCCATTATTCCACAAGTCTTCACAAAATGTATAAATGCTTAAAAACTGAATGAGACCATTAAGATGACCAGTTTATCTGACTGACTGCTACTCAAGACAAAAGCAAAATATAGGATGTTTACCTCCGTAATGATATGCTTACTTAACTTGAACAAGAACACTGAAAAGAGAGGATTTCTGAATTATTCAACTTAAACTATACTCCTTCAAAACTCCAAACACACACAATCATAATTGAAACAGATAAAAGTCAACAGTTTAACACATGTATATTATTCTCCACCCATAGTATACATAGGGTAAGCAAAGTTCTGAAGTCCAAACTTCCAGACCACAAAACAGAAAGGTTTTGTCCTACCACAGTCCTTGTGATTTTACAAGGATGGGATGTCTGTGTGTTAACAGTCATTCTTTGATTTGATGATGAATGAGGTGAACTTGTATAAATTCTTTCTTTTCAGCTTTCCTGGGCTTTCTGTGACCCTCACCCGCTCAACAAAGATGGGATGCTCTCTGTCTACAGGGTCTGGATGTTGTTCAGTCTCTGAAGCCCCTGGCACTTCATACTTTGAGCTATAGAGGGCTGGTGCCAGGCAGATTTTGTTTAACTCAAAAGATTTCTGATGCCATTCTGTCTTGAATTCTCTTTTTTATTGCTTTCAAAAACCAACATTGTATTGCACAGCCTAATAATATGCAAGACTTGATTTCTAAGTTTCAAAACCTTTCCTGGTGTTCTAGTTATAGCATTCCAACTTCAGTTTCAATTCAGTTACGAAAATGAAAATTATGCGCCTTACACTAAGCTGTGACTAGTGGGGTATTGCAAAAATCAGTACATGTTGTCAATATGCATGAATTATTTGGATGGAAGGACCAAATGCAATATTTCCAAATTTGCAGGTGATAGAAAGCTAAGTGGGGCTGTGCATTGTGAGAAAGATATTGGATGTTTTCAGGAGGATTTGAAAAGGCTTGGTAATTGGACAAGAACATGGCAGATAGAAATCCAATGTGGGAAAAAATTAGATTATCCACTTTGGTGTGAAGTGTAGACGTGCAGAGTTTTGCTTAAATAGTGAGAGGTTAGAAAGTGTGGGTTTGCAAAGAGACCTGTGTGTCTTTTTCAATAAGTTAATAGTTAAAGGGATGGATAGTGTAGATACAAGTAAGTCGGTCCCCCTTGTTGGGTCATGAAGAGGTAGGAGGCACCGTTTAAGATCAAGATCATTAAAAAAAAGTTTTGTATTGAGAGAGTGGTGAAATCTTGAATTCTCTTACCTGGAGGAGGGTGGAAGCTCAGTATATTTAAAGTAGAAGTTGATAAATTTTTGATTACCAATGGCATAAAGCATTATTGAATAGTGTAGTGATAAGGCAGTGAGGTGTTAGATTGTAATAACTGACAGAGGAAGCTTGTCAGGTTGAATGGTCTACTTCTGTTCCAATGTTCCTAATGTTATTCAAGAAATTCTGATATTGTGCTATTTGATTTTCCAACTGATCTTAAAGAAGTTTATTAAAATCATGAGGGATATAGATAAGGTGAATGGCAGGTGTCCTTTCCTGAGGGTGTGAGATTTCAAGATTGGGGGGTGTATTTTTAAGGTGAGAGGAAAAAGATTTCAAAAAGACATGGGGAGCATTTTCGTTTTACACAGTGTTATTCGTGTGTGGAATGAGCTTGCAGAGGAAGTGGTGAACGTGGGTATTGTTACAACGTTTAAAAGACATTTGGATAAGTACTTGAATAAGAAATGTAAGGAGAGATGTGTGCCAAGCGCAGGTAGGTGGGACTAGTTTAATTTGGGATTATGTTTGGCTTGGACTGGTTAGGCTCAAGGGCCTGTTTCCATGCTGTCTCACTATGGCTGCAGAGGGTTTCTGAAAATCTATCAGTGGTGTCAGTTCATAATGCTCTCAGTCAGATCATCATCAAAAGGTGGGAAGGTTTCATTCGTTGTGTTACCAAGCAGCATTTGCACAGTGGTAAACTGTTCATAAATTCTTTAGTGGGTTCGGCCACTGTTTCTATAATGAACTTTCGATCTCATTAATTTGTTAATTCATTGTGGACCCAAAATCCACAAAAATCTGGGGATAAGGTGGCAGTTACTGTTCTTAACATCAAGGCAGCACTTGATTGGAAATAGTGAGTTTTGAGAAGATTTTGGAATGTCTCAGTTTTCCATTTCAGTAGTTGTTATTTCATGCTGATCATGAATATCAATCCCTTTTAGGAATGTAAGTTTTTTTTTATATATAAATAGTCCAGATTAAAGGTCATTTATTCTCTTTATCTCAAGTTTAATTTGTTCCTCAGTTAAACCAGAAGAGGGTCATTTTTTATTTAGTCAGAGCCTGTTGGTTTTGACTATTATTTGTGCTGTTATGCACAGCTCTATTCTTTTCGAGGTGTTCCACTTATCTTTCAAATGTACCACCGCTTCCAAATGATTTCTTTCATTTTTTTCCTTCATGTTGTTAAAATTCACCCTTTTAAAATGATAAATCTGACACCCAGTCTTAAGGCGTTTCTGAATCAGAAGCTATAATAATCCTTATTTAGAGCTGTAAGCACGTGATTTTATATACATCTTTGGGCCTGTTTTGTAGAGGGTGTGGTAGTATGATGATTATATTACTAATAATCTAGAGTTCAAATACCATTGCAACAAGTTAAGGAATAGAGGTCAGTTTAAAAATAAAAAGATGGTATCAGTAAAAATGACAATTATATTGCTGGATTGCTGAAAACCTTAGCTAGTTCATCAGCTTCATTACCCAATATGTCCTGCATGCAGCCATTGTTCCACACATCCTGCAGTTAACTCTTATCTGCCTTCTGAAGGGATGGAAAACAAAAAATGCTGGAAATCACAGAGGGTCAGGCAGCATCTATGGAGAGAGAGCAAGCTAACCTTGAGTGTAGATGAATCTTCGTCAGAGCCATCTGAAAGGACCCAACTAACCTCTCTCAAGCCAATTAGGGAAGGACAACATAAATTGCTTTTATCAGTGACAATAAACATCCCGAGATCTAAATCAGGACAAACTTGTGCCTTGCTGCACTGAGTAAAGATGCAGCATGAATTACCAGCTCTAATTCTTTCCTTTTAGAACCACATCCGTCCCCTAGAAAGCTGGACCATATCAGGAAGGTCAAAAGGATCATTTTAAAAAAAAACATTCTTGGGCCATCAACAGGAACCTGCAAAACTGGAGGGAAAAATGTTCAAACAGGGAATGTAGCCAAAGCTGATGGATTGCTGCATTTCACTTTAACTGAAATCATTTGTCATCTGCAAAATAAGAATATGTATAATTTAATGGATTTCATTCTGTATAAATTACATATTATGGAAATAATAGCAGTTGGATATCAATATTATTTTCCAATAGTTGATAATACTTAATGTACTGCTGAAATCACTGATGACAATTACAGCTGATAATTAAAGCTTATGCAAAAATTGTTACATAATACTGTCTTAGATAATTTAATTGAGGAAGTAGTCAGTCATTCAAAACACATGCTTGGAACAGATTAGGTTAAAAATAAAGCTTGCTGATTTAACAGTGAGGAATGGATCCCTGCAGAAGTTGCAAAGGGGTGTGGTGGAAGGGCAGTGGGGAGCAGAGAAGAAATAACACACAGTCCTCGTGAATCAAATTGGCAATATTTGAAAATAGTTAATCAAACACCATGCTGGTTTCTCCCCCACCACCCCACATCTCAATTCCCTGCCGTTACTGACAATCAACACGAAAAAGAACTTGCACTGAGATATCATTGAAACTGTAAATGGCAGACAAAAGGACCTCATTTATATTCTAACATTACACCTGGTATTCCGATTCGGCTCAAATGGATGGTGGTTATGTAACTGGACTAGTAATGCCAAGAACAGGGCTAATGATCCAGAGATATGGATTCCAAACCCTCCACAACAGCTAGGGAAATTATGTTCTATTAACGAAGCAAATGTGGAACCACAAAGTTTTTTTTTGTGTACTGGAACCACAAAGCTTGTCTCTTGGGGTCAACTATCTTCAGCTGCTTCATCAACAACTTTCTCTTCATTGTAAAGTCAGAAGCTGATAATTCGCAGAGTGCCTGGATAAATCCAAAGTTAAAAATCACACAACACCAGGTTATAGTCCAACAGGTTTAATTGGAAGCACACTAGCTTTCGGAGCGACAATCAACAGACAGGAGGGTTCCCTCCCAGTTGGGGAACACTTCAGTGGTCCAGGACATTCAGCCTCGGACCTTCGGGTGACCATCCTCCAAGGTGGACTTCGGGACAGGCAGCAGAGGAAAGTGGCTGAGCAGAGGCTGATAGCTGAGTTCGGTACCCATAGGGAGGGCCTCAACCGGGACCTTGGGTTCATGTCACATTAAGGTGATCACCATTGCACTACACACACACACGCACACGCACACGCACACGCACACGCACACGCACACGCACACGCACACGCACACATGCACACGGACACAGATACACACAGACACCCACACACACCCTTATAGACACACAGACTCCCACACATGCACCCCCTCACAAACTTAAGACACTCTGCACTCACTATAAACACACACACACACACACACACACACACACACACACACACACACACATTCTCACACTCACAACCTCCACTCCAGACAGACACACACACAGACAAAGACCCACATGCACACATATATATTGTGTGTGGTGAATTTTTTTAGTACTTTCAGAGTTACATTGCACTTTGCTCAAAAACCACATAGATTCATGTCGAACTCTGAGCTCAAAAACTGCATGACTTTATGTAAAACTCTGTTATTTCACTTTTTAGATTGGAATCAATCTAAACATCAGGTCATAGACAGAGAACACAGGGGGCTAACACCTTCAACATATTGTCTAGATATCACCATTGTTAACAGCTAACCCGAGAATGCAACTTTTAAAAAAAGGGTTTTGTGATTTACAAATGAAAGAAGTGAAACTATCAGTGTATTCTGACAGATGAAAGGCTTAACAGACAATCAATTCTTCAATGTATAATTTCAGTCACATCACACTGCAAATTTTTGCTATAAATCCTGTGTTACGGTTGAGCCCTCCACAATCACCTGATGAAGGAGCGTCGCTCCGAAAGCTAGTGTGCTTCCAATTAAACCTGTTGGACTATAACCTGGTGTTGTGTGATTTAACACTGGCATCTCCGAATCATGGATAAATCCACAACTCCTCAGATAACAAAATAGTCTTTGCCTTTATCCAAGAAGGCATGGGCTGACTAGTTGGAAGTAATGTTCAAACCAATACACGTGCCTAACAACAACCCATCTCCCCTTATCATTCAGTTGCATTTGCATCACAAAAGCCTGACTTTATTCAGATCCTGGGAGTAACTGTTGACCACAAATATAACCAGAGCAGCCATAAGTCTTTAGAGACTAGGCTTTCTGTAGTGAGTAACTCAAATTCTGACTCCAAAACCTATTC
Organism: Chiloscyllium plagiosum; assembly: GCF_037043375.1. Lineage (NCBI taxonomy): Eukaryota > Metazoa > Chordata > Chondrichthyes > Orectolobiformes > Hemiscylliidae > Chiloscyllium > Chiloscyllium plagiosum. The sequence continues at coordinate 48,969,698 of NW_028270153.1, read as the reverse complement.
ACCATTGACAAAGTGCAAGTTAGAAGTGAGTTGGAATACTCTCCACTTTCCTGAATGTGTGCAGCTCCAACAATATTCGAGAAGCTTGACACCACGTAAGACAAATCAGTGTCTTTGAAAGGCCCAACCAATAGCATACACGTTCACTCACTCCACCACTGTGGTTGCCATGGAATCACCTACCTCATCATGACAATGACTTATCAAATCTTCAAAGGACCAATGGTTTTGAAATGTTAACTTTGTTTTCTCTCCACAGATGCTGTCAAACCTGCTGAGTTTCTCCAGCAATTTGTTTTTGTCTGTTTCACATCTCTAGCCAGCAATGATAGCCCACCCCTATTTGCCCTTGAGAAGGTGGTGGTGAGCTACCTTCTTGAATCGCTGCTGTTGCTTGCTGTGGGTTGACCCACAATGCTGGTAGGGAGGGAATTCCAGGATTTTGACACAATGACTGTGAAGGAACAGCGGTATACTTCCAAATCAAAGTCATGAGTGGCTTGGAGGGGAACTTGAAGGCAATGTTTTCCCAAGTACCTGCTTCCCTTGTCCTTCTAGGTGGAAATGGTCATGGGTTTGGAAGGTGCTATCTAAGGATCTTTTGGTGAATTTCCTTGAAGTTCCCTCCAAGTCAAATTGCTCTGACTTGGGAATACAGCACTGTGTCTTCAGCATTGTCAATCAATATTCCAAAACTCCCTACTTAAAGGACTGTGGATGCTCTGCACCACATTCACAAAAGTGGTTCCCAAAGGCAGCTTACTACTACTTTCCAAAGGGCATTGCCCTTGTCAACATCCCACGGAAGATTCAAATAAAATTGGCTGACAGTTTCTTTCCCTCTTCTAATAAACAAGGAAGTTCAAGTGTTTAGCTCTGTCTGCACACTTCAATGACACCAAGTATCACAAATTTTTCTTTTATTAACATTAGTGGAGATAAGAATTGTAGGCCCAAAAATGTCCACCACATCCATCACTTCCTCAGGAAGTTCATTCCACATTTGAACCACCCTCATGTCTTTTTTTAGATCTCTCACCTCTCACTTTTTAAAAATGTGTGCCCTAGCACTTCTAGTTGACACAAGCCAAAGACAGGCATTGCAGCTAGAAAAGACAACTTCAAAGTACAAAATGGGTTGGTTAGGATACACAAGTTATAGAGATATACAGCACGGAAACAGACCCTTTGGTCCAACTCGTCCATGCCAACCAGATATCCTATATAGATTTAGGAGAAAGTGAGGACTGCAGATGCTGGAGATCAGAGTTGAGAGTGTAGTGCTGGAATAGCACAGCAGGTCAGGCAGCATCTAAGGAGCAGGCGAATCGATGTTTCAGGCAAAAGCCCTTCATCTGGAATCAGCTATACAGATCTAATCTCCTTTGCCAGCATTTGGCCCATAAACCGTTTTCTATTCATATACCCATCCAGATGCCTTTTAAATGCTGTAATTGTACCAGCCTCCTTCACTTCCTCTGGCAGCTTATTCCATACATCATTCGCTGCGTGAAAAAGGTTGCCCCTTAGGTCCCTTTTATATCTTTCCCCCTCTCACCCTAAACCTATGCCTTCTGGTTTTGGACTCTCCCACCCCAGGGAAAAGACTTTGTCTATTTATCCTACCCGTGCTCCTCATGATTTTATAAACCTCCATAACTTCACCACTCAGCCTCTGATGCTCCTGGGAAAATAACTCCAGACTATTCAGCCTCTCCCTATAGCTCAAACCCTCCAACCCTGGCAACAAATTTGTAAATCTTTTTTGAACTGTTTCAGCATTTGCAACATCCTTCCTATAGGAAGGAGACCAGAATTTCTCACAATACTCCAAAATGGCCTAACCAATGTCCTGTACAGCTGCAATATGATTTCTCAACTCCTATAGTCAGTGCACTGACCAATAAAGGCAAGCATATCAAACATCGCCTTCACTATCTTATCTGCCTGCAACTCCATTTTCAAGGAACTATGAACGTACAATCCAAGGTATCTTTGTTCAGCAACACTCCCCAGGACCTTACTATTAAGTGTATAAATGCAGCACTTCACATCCTTGTGCTCCATCACCAGTCTCTGTCTTCTACCTTTTGAGTCAGTTCTGTATCCAAATCACTAATTCTCCCTGTATTCCATGTGATCTAACCTTGCTAACCAGTCTACCATTAGGAACCTTGTCGAACACCTTACTGAAGTCGACTTGGGTCACATCCACCACTCTGCCCTCATCAATCCTCTTCATTACTTCTTTCAAAAAACTCAATCAAGTTAGTGAGATACAATTTCCCACACACACAGCCATGTTGACAATCCCTAATCAGTTCTTGCTTTTCCAAATACATGTGAATCCTATTCCTCAGGATTCCCTTGAACAACTTGCCCACCACCGATGTCAGGCTCACTGGTCTATAATTCCCTGGCTTTTCTTTACCACCTTTCTTAAGCAGTGGCACAATGTTAGCCAACTTCTAGTCTTCCGGCACCTCACCTGTGGCAATTGGTGATACAAATATCTCAGCAAAGGGCCCAGCAATCACTTCCCTAGCTTCCCACAGAATTTTAGGGTACATCTGGTCTTGAGCATGGCAATGATGGATTAAAGTTAATGCAGAAAGGTGAAACTGTATTTATGTATAGTATATATGAAGGAAAATAGGTAAGACATACACTCCCATGAGCAGAATTAAAATAGCCAAGGCTGAAGTCCTAATCATGTCTAAACAATGCAGAGCAGCAATGAATCAAACCAACAGGTTACTTATCTGCATTATCAGAACAGTATAGAATCTAGAGGAGTTAATGATGGAGTTTAGTAGACTGAGATCAGACAACATCTTGTCCAACTTTTGGCAGAAAGAAAACATTTCAGTTTTGGAAGCAGTGTGAAAGATAGCCACAATGCTGATTTCTTGTAGAAGGGGTCAGAGTTATAAGAGAATTAGATTAGATTAGATTAGATTAGATTAGATTACAGTGTGGAAACAGGCCCTTCGGCCCAACAAGTCCACACCGACCCGCCGAAGCGAAACCCACCCATACCCCTACATTTACCCCTTACCTAACACTACGGGCAATTTAGTATGGCCAATTCACCTGACCCTGCACATCTTTGGACTGTGGGAGGAAACCGGAGCACCCAGAGGAAACCCACGCAGACACGGGGAGAACGTGCAAACTCCACACAGTCAGTCGCCTGAGGCAGGAATTGAACCTGGGTCTCCGACGCTGTGAGGCAGCACTGCTAACCACTGTGCCACCGTGCCACCCACAAACTCGGGAGAAATTGGGCTTTTTTACCTGGAAAGGAGACATCATAGAAGAATATAAGATTGTGAGATGTGTATCAGAAATTATTTTGGAATATGTACTTAAATCAAAGTGCAAGGATAGAACAAGAGGGCACAGGCTCAAGTGAGTGGAAAGATAATTTTAGGTCTGCTATCCAAAAATTCTTCTTCATTTAAAGTGATGAACAAGTGAATCAGATATCAGATGGAGTACTGGTGGCAAAAGCATTAGAACTTTGTAAGAAACAGTTGGATGCTACATTGGGGAGTCTTTGAGTCTCTGAAAGTATGGTTGTCAAAGAGCACTTACACAAAAATGCAGAAGTTAGTAATTTTGATTGAGTGTAAATTCAGTACATTTTTTAGTTTGCAATGATTATTGTAATTCTAGACAGTCATATTTATGGCAAGTCTGTGACTAGAGAAATTTCAATTCAATTGTTGATTTGGTGACTGAGCTGCAGACTTTGCAAGTAATTGGTTGGACGGGGAAAGTTACATGACACTTTCCAGAGGGAAGTCTTAATTTTTAGGTTAAGCAGTGCATTATAGTTGGTCAATCGTCAGGGGCAGCACAAGTGATTAAGAATCATGGAGGTATGGGGATCCATACATAGCATTTATCCATAGCATAAGGGTAAATTCAAAATCAGTGAGGGAAATGTGAGGGCTCTGGGATAAAATTCAACAAAGTGGGCAAGAAGAGATGGTGAATGTAATAAATGAAATGCCACTTCAGTGACTAAATAGGTGTCAGGGAAATTTCGGGGAAAAGTTCCAAGCTAAAAGCAATATACCTGAATTTACAAAACATTCATAACAAATTAGAGAACTTAATGATTTGATTTAATAACTATTATTTTTATTAATGGTCATTACAGAAGTTTGGTTGTGAAGAGATCAAGGTTACCAATTAAATATTGCGTAATACTTAACATTTAGAAGCAGTTGAAGAGTTGGGGTATTAGCCCTTTTATATAGGATGGGATAAAGGCAGTAGACAAGAATTATTTCAGAAAGTCAATAAATTGAATTGGTTTTTAGGTTATGAAGAACTAAGGACAGAAAACTGGTGGGTGTTTTCTGTAAGCCTATAGCGGGACATAAGAGGCTCAAAAGTAAGGTTAATGCAATAATCATATGGACAGAGTTAGCAAATTGAAGTAATAGTGTGGAGGATGTATTCACACATTCAGTACAAGCAGATTGAAACTGAATCGGGAACAGATTATTTTGGATCTAGTACCATGAGAATGGGTTATTTGATAATCTTCAGATAAAGGGAGCTTCTGGGGAAGAATGAGAATAATAGGATTAAACTTTGTTGTGTTCTTAAATTAGTTAATTCCAAAACTAAAATCTTAAATCCAAACAAAGCAAAGAATAAAAGAATTAGAGGTGAGTTTCCCAATGTGGATTGGAAAAACTGGATGAAAATCTATGTTAGTAGATGAATAATGACTGACATTTAAAGACTTGAACTGTAGTTTGTAGCCAATATTGACTTCCATTATGATACAATAACCCCGCAAACAAGTGGTCTGATTGTGTCTAACAGCAAAGTTTAATGCTAACAGAGGTGTCATGGTGGCTCAGTGGTTAACATTGCTACCTTACATTGCAGTCTCAGGTGACTGTAGATTTTCTCCCACAGGCCAGGGATGTGCAGGCTAGTTGGATTAGCTATGGGGAATGCAGGGTTACATGGATAAGGTAGGGGATTGGGAGTGGATGGGATTCTCTTTGGAGGGTTGGTGTGGACTTGATGGGCCAAATGGCCTGCTTCCACACTGTAAGGATTCCGATTCTATGGAAATGGATTGAAGAACTTCATAATGTTGCCAAAAAGATACGCAAAAGGACTGTGTGAGTATTTTAGAATTTAACAAAAGAGGGCTAATAAATTATAGTCATAGAATCATACAGCATGGAAACCAACCCTTCAGTCCAATTAGTACATGCTGACTCAGTTTCCCAAACTAAGTTGGTCCCATTTGCCTGCATTTGGCCCATATCCTTCTAAACCTTTCCTATTCACGTACCTGTCCAAATGTCTTCTAAATGTTATGACTGTACTTGAATCTACTACAAGCAGTTCATTCCATACACGAACCACCCTCTGTGTGAAAAACTTTCCCCTCAGGCCCCATTTGAATCTTTCTTCTCTCATCTTAAAATTATGTCCTCTATGTTTGAACTCCCCAACTCTAGGGAAAAGACCTTTGTTATTCCCCTTATCTGTGTCCATCATGATATTAAAAACATCTTTCAAAACATTTTATAAAGTCATTCCTCAACTTCCTACACTCCAGTGAAGTCAGTCCCAGTTTATTCAGCCTCTCCTTATAGCTCAAACCCTTCATTCACAGCCACCTCCTGGTAAATCCTTTCTGCACCCTCTCCAATTTAATAATATCTTTCTAATAACAAGGCCCACCAGAATTGTATGCAATGTTCCAGTATCTGATATAACCATAACATGGCCCAACTCTCATACTCTATGGACTGAGCAATGAAAGAAAGTGTTCCAAACACCACCTTTACCACTCTGACTACCTGTGGTGTAACTTTCAATGAACATACCTGAACCCTACAACAAGACCTAGGGTTCTACCATTCACTGTGTAAGACCTGCCCTTGTTCGTCTTACCAAAATGCAACACCTTGCATTTATCTGCTACATCTGCTCCATCTGCTACACCATGGCCCATTGGGCCAACTGATCAAGATCCCTTTGTAATCTTAGATAACCTTCCTCACTGTCAACTATACTATCAATTTTGGTGTCATCCAGAAACTTACTAATCATGCTTCTTATATTCTCATCCAAAATGTTCATATAAATGCCAAACAACCGTGGGCCCAACACCAATCGCTGGTCACATGCCTCCAATCTGAAAAACAACCTTCCACCACCACCCTCTGTCTCCTATCATCAAGCCAATTTTGTATCCAATTGACAAATTTGAAAAAGAGAATATGAGAATAGAAATAATTAGCATAAAAAGTCTGGTTGAAAACATTTCTAAATGTATGTAAATAGGAAGAGATTTATGAAAGTAAACATAGATCCACGAAAGATATCGACAGGTGAACGTATGATGGAAAATAAGAAAATAGTAGAGACTGTTGAACAAATAGTTTGCATCTGTATTCATGGTGGAAGACACAAAATACAATCCATAAATAAGTGAGAACCAATGTCTATTGGGAACAAGAAAATTCTAGAAGTCGGTACAAGTAAAGAAATAGAACTACAGCAATTAATTGGACTGAGTGATTATCCGTCCCCTAATCTGATGTCCTGCATCCTAAGACTTTAAAGAGTTCATTTCAGGTTTAGTGCATGCAATAATATTGATCTTTTGGAATCCCTTAGATTACAGAATAGTTCCCAAGAATCAGAAGGTAGCAAATTTAACCTAGTTATTTTTGAAAAGAAAGTAAGAGAGAATGGATTTATGTTGGGAGAATTTTGTTTGACAAATCTGTTTTGAGATTTTTGAGGAAGCAACTCATTGCAAGGAGAAGAGGAAATTTATGAATTTGGTGTATGTGGAGTTTAAAAAAATGATCGCTAGGATGCTACATGCAAGGTTATTGTGTCAAATTAAGATGTGGTTCATGGGGTCATATATTTGTAAAAATTAAGGATTAGTTTATGGGCAGAAAACAGAATTTGAGTAAACAGGACATTTTCATGCCTGTATGATAACACAAGATCTCAGCCATTTATAATCTATATCAATATGTCATTTTTAATCTAATCCAGGGGACTGAATACAACATACTGACTTTGGTAATGATACACAATTAGGTGGGAAATACTTAAGAACATATAAAATAGCAGGAGGGACAGACAATACAATTGTTGATGCTGAAAAATGTGTTGCTGGAAAAGCGTAGCAGGTCAGGCAGCATCCAAGGAGCAGGAGAATCGAGGTTTTGGGCATAAGCCCTTCTTCTTGTTGAGCCTGCTTTGCTATTCAGTATGATCATTGTTTATCAAATTTGGTCTTAAATATATTGAAAGCTGAAGCATCCACAATCTTCTGTGATAGAGAATTCCAAAGAATAATAGTCCACTGAGTGAAGGAGTTTTTTCTCATTCTCATTTTTAAATGGTAGTCTCTTTATCTATGAATACGCCTTATCATCTCCAGGTGGGGAAACAACTTTGCAGTGATATTTCTTTTCAGAACCTTCCATGTTTCAATGAGCCCACCTCTCTTTCTACTAAAATCAGACCGAGAACCCAATTTATTCATTCACTCATCATAGAATGTAATTTGGTCAACTTTTGTTGTTCTGCCTTCAATGCTACTATATTCTTCCTTTAAATGTGGAGATAAAAACTGCATAAGAGTACTCCAGGTATTGTCTCTCAAAGTCTTTTACAGTGGTAGCAGGATTTCCTTATTCTTGTAATTCAGTTATTTTGCACTAAAGATCAACAATCTATTTGCTTTCATAATTGCTTGCTGTACCTGCATGCTAACTGTGTTCCTTGTATGATTATGCCAAAGCTTGTCTAAATGTTAGAATTTACACTTTGCATGCCTCTATAAAATCAGCTCTTTCTGTTCTTATGATCAAAATGAATAACCTTCACTGCCTTTATTATAGCCTTGTCTAGCAGCTTGTTATTCAGTCACTTAACCTGACAATATTGCTTTGCATCCTCTGTGCTCCCACAGTTTGTATTATTAGTTAGCTCTGTATTATCACCAAACCCAGGTGCATTACTGCATGTCTTTTTGTCCAAGACATTTACATAGATACTGATGCCCCACGACTGATCCATGTGACTCTCCACAATTTAGTCTGTTAACTTTAACATGTCCTGTTTATCTGTCCTGCTTGCCCCCTGTCGATTAACCAATACTTTATTCATGCTAATGTATTATCCAACCTGCAAGAGCCTTTATCTTGTGACGTCTTACTGAATGTCTTTTGGAAAACCAAGTGTAATACATTTGCTGATTTCCTTTGTGTCCCCTATTAAATACATCCTCAAAAACCTTCTGGCAAACATCAACTTCCACTCACAAAACCGTATGGACTTTGATTATGCTATGATTTTTATAAATGTATTGTCAAGGATTTCTTACTAATAAGTGACAAGGAGATCACAAATAGATTGCAGAGTGAAATACCCAGCTTGGTGTCACCTTCTTTCTGACCTGAGGAAGGCTGTACTTGTTCCAGAGGGTGTGCATTGAAGATTTAACAGACTAGCTCTTATGGTGAGGTTTGTCCAGTGAGGAGTGATTGAATAGATTAGACCTGTTTTTGGAGTTTAGATGAATTGGAGGCGATCTAATTGAAAACTAACATGCTTGACAGCTAGATACTGAGGGATAAAAATCATCCTTCGGTGGGGAATCTAGAACATGTAGAATAAGGGCTCAGCTATTTAAGGCTGAGATATAAGTGTAGGAATTTTCCAACCCCATTAACTGGCTGGTCACTTGTTCAGACTGATCAAGACAGGCAAATACTTGAATGCTGTGAGGGCAATGTGGAAAGTTGGAAGATGAATTTGGAACTCGTTGACTGGCAGAGCAAGTTTGAAGGGCTAAATGGCTTACTGCAACACTTATTTCTTTTGTTCCTGTGCTGTCTGGTTGTATGAATTGAGCTGAGCTAAAGTACCTTCCTTATCTGTACTTAATATGCCAGAAAATGCAATTGCTTGGAAGGGTTTACTCAGAAGTTTGCCAATGGGGGTGAGAAGTGAAAGATAAAGTGGATGAGATATCCTCGTGTAAAACCAAAAGATGGTGAAATGAGTACTCTCACATTGACAGAATGATCCAGCCAAGTTGCACATGATGGAATTGTTATGCTCCACAGTTATAAAAATACTAGACCAGTCAGATGTTTGTTAGGATCTGGCTTGATAGGATGGCAAGGAAGAATGAAGGATGAGAAAATCAGTAGCAGTTCTCCAGCATTAAATTGAAACACCAAAAGAATTTATATGATACAAACTTGAAAAGAACAGGCAGTCTGAACAAGTAAAAGTAACATACCAGGTCATGTTTTAAACTCAAGCCAACAGACTTGACCCAGCTTAGTCTCTTCACTGTGGCTTTCACTCTGATAAGCTTTTAAGCTAATTCCTTTTATATTCTGGGTCAGCCTGCTCAGGTCACAGTTCATGTCTATGGTGTATGATTTCCTAGTCCAAGTATAGGTGATCCCCAATTTATGAGCACTTGTACTTAATGTGATCCCATATCAATATAAATTTTAAAGATTTCTGGCTTGCAAACATGTTCTCATACTGATGAATGACTACTTTATACTGTATTGTATTGTGCTGTGACTTGCTTACAAATCGAGTTATGAGTGGACTGAAGAACCGAGTCTATTCGGTAACCTAGGGACTGCCTGTTCTCGGTGTTGTGACAGTCACGTACCATGACCTAACTGACCAATGTAGTCACTTTCCTCATCTCAACTCTGCAGATCAATTTCACCTCTGTTTTTACATCTCTTTGCTCCTAACCATTTGTTGAGCATTCCGTTTTATCTTTCTATACATACAGAACAGAATTCTTTGGTTAATCACGACTGACTATGTTTTGCCTTCCCCTGTTATTTGGTTTTTCAGAACAAAGATCCACCAATTTCAGTTTCGAACTTCAGTTCAGTAGCTCTTAGACTTAACAGTAATAGCAGTTATTTAAATTAGTAAACCTCACGGCTTTCTTGCTTTTAAAAACCTCTCACCTGGGTCAAAAATCCAAGCCTTATTAGTAAACCCATGCAGGCATAACATAATTAATTTTGTCATGGATTGTGAATACAGGTTGGAATGGCACAGTGAGATGTAAAGTAATATGGAATCAATAAAGAGAAAAGCTGCTGTATTACTTGTGTCACAGTCATTTTGTGTATTACAATCTTTACCCTGTACCGCCTTTCACCAATTTTTAAATTTTGTTCGACACAAGTAGCACCTATCAGTTTTGTCAGTGATCCTTAGCTGAGCGTGTATCAAATTACACTGCATCAATAACTCCAAGGTACTAAGCTTTTTAAAATATGTTTACAAGTTTAAACATTATTTCTAATACACTATGCAGTAGTCTTATAAATAAAAATCATAATTTTAGAACATTTCTTTTCCTCTTACACACACAGCACATTAAACAGTTTGTATCAAATTCAGCAATCCTTCATGTTAAATTGCTTCCAATATTAGAGGTAACCATTTAACCTTTTTAGTGTAGTTATTTCATGCAATATTTCTACTTTTAAAATTTGAGTTCAGTGTTCCCTATTTTTGTGACATTTTGCTGTTTCTCACACTTCAGTTTCTTTCATGATCTGGCCTTACAATTCATCACTGGACCTATCTTTAACAAGATGTCTGTGAAACCCTATTGTACATTCCATGTGAAATTCCCACCAAAATGATCTATACCTTTTAGTTAAGGTCTGTGAAGATACCCTCCCCAAAATTCTAAGATATGCCAGTGTGGTATTTCAAAGCTTGCTTTAGATGTTGCTGTTGGAAACAATTATATGGTTAACTGAAAACTATTTTTTTTTCACTATCTTGCTTTACAGCAATACCATATGGGCAAAATGGGTGACCTGTTTTCAGCTGTTGCTTATAACAGGCCCTAAGAAAAGACCCAAATTACTAGACTTTGAGTTTAACATTTGAAATTTCTGTAAAGTGAATTCCTATTCCCAAAAAGGCTGACAAAATGTAGTTGGGAAAACAACAATTGGAAGGATCATGGTCCTTCAAAGAGAACAAGAAATTCTAACAGTGAGTTAGAACCTGGCACTGTGCCATCTGACTGCCTCCTGCATTTGCCTGGAATGAGTACAGATTGCATTGATTGTTCAAACAAATGCAGACATGTGAATTCTGAAGAACTCCATGTAGTCTCAATTCAGATCCATGAAGGCCTTTGATGTTCTCTGTTCATCACGAAGTTAGAGCTTTTGGCAAGCAACAGGATATTTAATGATTTATGAACATCAAACAAATTGAAGAGTACAGGTAAACATAATTAGAAAACAAATCAACATGCATCATTGAAGTGATATTACTTTTTGACTGAAATAAAGCCATTTACCAAGTTCATGATTGTAACCACTGGCTTTGATCTTTGTTGTTGTTCTAGTGCCTGGATCTTATAGTTGGGACATAAGCAATGAAACCTTTCCTGAATACAGTGTTACATGTTTCGCAGAGCTGTTGATTACTTGACTGAAGGTACTATGTATGTGTTCTACCTGGAGCTGTCTAGAATGATATAATATATTTGGCAATTAGTCTTTTAAATCCAGTTTAGTGGCAAAATATTTACTTAAAACACTCTCATTCTATTTTAGCCATTATAGAAACATTTCAATACAATCTCAAAAAGACTGCTTCACAAATATTTATTTCAAAGTCGTGAGACCATGTGGATGTGATTATTCATTCTGATATTGCGTCTGAAAGACCTCAAGTCATATCTTGCTGTGGCTGGAAACTGGAAGTATGTAAATTTGGTGGTAATGGTTTGATTCAATCTGATCCAAAGGATCAAGGCCAGGTTTTACAATCACTTAGGAAGACAGAAGAGCTATTTATATGATGTGGATTGTATTGTTGTATAATGTCTTTATATGTAATGAATGTTGTTACTAAATGCTAACAAGTGCTTTATTTAATTGCTGATTTTTAAGTCAATTTAAGTTTGTCAAGATTTTCTTAAGTATATGATAGACAAGTAAAGAGAAAAATGTAATTTATCAATAAGAATAAATAGGATCAATCTTTTTGTTTTTCAGTAAATCCCCATGGGAGGTTTATCAACTAAATTGGTTTATTGGCAAACAGTTAAAAGTTCTTTAATCTTGATACCTAACTGCCTTCTGCTTATCCATCAAAAATTGTAACATTGAATTGACAGACTTATTAATCAAGACAATCCGTTCACAATGAGTTCAGGTAGCCCTCTTATAAAGACAAACATCTGAACTGTATGCTGAAATGATTTTCAGACTACATTGAAACTATATTCCAGAGAGCGCCAGTGATTGCAAATAGAATCTAAAATCAAGTTTTCAAAACTTGCCCACAAATTAATTCACTCAATTAGATATGATGTGCTTTTTCCTTCAGGTGGTAGAGATTAAGGTTCAGAATGTCATATTTTATGGATTTCCACTGTACTGAACCAAGGGCCGGTATTGCCAGCTGTGAAAGCTGGTTGGTCACCATTGTCATTCTGCTATTATTAATAAAGCAATGAAGCTGCCTTGGTCGCAGAAGTCGAAGAACACCGGTTCATTAACGTTTTCATTATGCCCATGTTACATGAACATGACAAAACTGTGTCCTCTCAATGCAAGCTTTAGTCACCAAACAGAGGTCTTTCCTTGCAAGGATTCTGGTCTTTTCAAGAGCAAACAAAATATATCGTTAGAGAATATTCTTCCAGTGGTGCTGCCATGAATTTTTTGTTGAACAGAAGAGAATAGATACACTACAGAATCATCATGATGCAGAACTGCTGTGTCGAGCAATTATGCAACATGATATTCGGATGGAAGAAAGTATTTACAGTGTTTACTTGTGGTACAAGTCAATTTTTTTAGACTATGCCGAAAGGTTAAATTGATGGAGTTGACTATTACACGGATACTACTTTTTGAGGGGTTGGAGTTTTCTACAGTCCAAAATATCATCAGCAGAAGTCCAAATGATCTCTCACGAATAAAGAGGAAAAGCCACAACGAATTACACTAATTCTACATGTGCTACAGGAGAACTGAGCTCAGCTAAACTATACACAAAGAGAAGTTGTTTCCTGACTCTGACCTGATGCATCTTAAACTTTCATGCCAAGTTCTTCCATTTTCCTCCATTTTCTCTTGTCTCTTGTTGTTTTAGTTTTTCAAACTAACATTATAAGCTTTTATTTCTGATTTTAAAAAAATGTAATCAGACATTTGACTCTTTCAGTCTCACCGATCATTGTCGCCATGGGAATCATTAACAGCTGCACAGTAATTATCATGAAGTAAATGCATATCCCAGTCAGCCTATCTTGTACAGGAAATGATGATGTAATAAAGTTTGTATCACACTAATTATAGTGCTCGTTTGATAACAAACTTAAGAAATCCATAGCTTAATGGTGTGAATCGTATATCAAAATGTACGATAGCACGAAAAAAGTTATTTTCTTATCGTAGCATTTATGCACAGGATAATACCTTAACTCTCAAATCTTGATCTGCTACCTGTGAAGAACAAGTGTTGACTTTTACATGAGAAATATGGAAAACTACAGATTGTTTGGCTAAAAATAGGAAGTTGACTTTTACATGAGGTCGACCTTTCCTCAAGCATCTACGGTAGCTATGTTGAATTGAGGACTAAAGTGCATTTAGGAAGATAACAATGTACAGAACGGGATTTAGAAAATTAAATACTACTTAGTCTGGACAGTTGCCCTATTATTGGGTCTAGTGTCAGGATGACCTTTTCAGATCACTTTCATTTCTGTTTTGCTTTGTCCCAAGCTACTCTTTGCAACACGAGATAGTTCTTGTTCTAATATTTCACTTAATATCTGATTGACATGTATTGTTTGCCTCTTCATTACATTTCGATTCAACATAGAACTTCACCATATTCACGCCAGTTCCAGTGATCATCTTCACAATTTTAAAGATAAATGGTTAAGGTGTATGGCTGAAAAGCTAGAGACATTAGATAAGTCTCTGATTTGGACCTATGACCATAAGAACATGGAACATGACTATTTATCTTTTGCTGGTAATGGCCCAGTAGTCCTATAGCTGCTGCATTTATATGTAGCAAGGCATTGACACAGATGGGTTTTGCCCATGTCTTGAGACTGTTGTATTCTAAGAGAAAAATAGAAATATTGCCTACTGATTATCTCATTTTACTGGTCTTTGGTGAACTTGGTTCATTCTGCTCATATAAGGCCATGATGTTCTTGTCTGATCACTGACCTGTGCACACAGACCTCTTGAAGGCAATTAAGGATGGCCATTAATTTCTGGCCTTGATGCTGCTCACATACCAGTAATAATTGAAAAATATCTTTATCAAAAATCAGAGATGATGCCCAAGAAGGAATAGAAGTTAAAATTGCAAATCATTCTTTGTTATCCACCCATTTTACAATCTGAATGGGGAAAGCTCCATTCCATTAGGAGCCAAGAATATGCCTTATTGATGCTTATGTTTTCTGAGAAACCCAATTTTATTAGCACATCCTGTAAGGCTGGCAGACTTAGTATAATGGGTATATAGTCTTCTAATGTTAAATATTATTAGCTAAACAGAGATACACATGGTTACTGAACTTTCATGTAATTCAATTCATTTATAGTATATTTAGTGGAGAGCTGATAGACATAGTGTTGTATAGTTTTGTAAGGAATAGTAAACAGCTGCTTGATTCTTTCCTTGCTGAAAGAAACAAAGCAAACTGTTTAACTAAAACTGATAACCTGCATGTATGGAATCTGCCTTCAACAATAAAGCTTTGTTAGATATCCCAGTATCAGACAGATGGGTGTTTACTGCAATATAGTGTTAGTGGTTGGAGACAGCAAGACAAGGGATTTTCAGCTGATATTTCTGCTCTGGGAATTCTTTGCAGTGTGACACACACCCTGTTGTTGAATTGTATGTGATTATGTTGGTGCTTAACTATAAGCTGTATGTAGGAGAAAGTAAGGACTGCAGGTGCTGGAGATCAGAGCTGCAAATGTGTTGCTGGAAAAGCGCAGCAGGTCAGGCAGCATCCAAGGAGCAGGAGAATCAACGTTTTGGGCATGAGCCCTTCTTCAGGAATGAGGAAAGTGTGCCAAGCAGGCTAAGATAAAAGGTAGGGAGGAGGGACTTGGGGGAGTGGCGTTGGAAATGCGATAGGTGGAAGGAGGTGAAGATGAGTGTGATAAGCCGGAGAGGTCAGGAAGAAGATTGCATGTTAGGAAGGTGGTGCTGAGTTAGAGGGTTGGGACTGAGACAAGGGGGGGGGAGGGAAAATGAGGAAACTGGAGAAATCTGAGTTCATCCCTTGTGGTTGGAGGGTTCCTAGGCGGAAGATGAGGCGCTCTTCCTCCAGCTGTCATGTTGTTATGGTCTGGCGATGGAGGAGTCCAAGGACCTGCATGTCCTTGGTGGAGTGGGAGGGGAAGTTGAAGTGTTGAGCCACGGGGCGGTTGGGTTGGTTGGTGCAGGTGTCCCAGAGGTGTTCTCTGAAATGTTCCACAAGTAGGCGGCCTGTCTCCCCAATATAGAGGAGGCCACATCGGTACAGCGGATGCAGCAAATGATGTGTGTGGAGGTGCAGGTGAATTTGTGGCGGATATGGAAGGATCCCTTGGGGCCTTGGAGGGAAGTAAAGGGGGAGGTGTGGGCGCAAGTTTTGCATTTCTTGCGGTTGCAGGGGAAGCTATGGTCTGGCGATGGAGGAGTCCAAGGACCTGCATTTCCTCCATCGCCGGACCATAGCAACATGACGGCTGGAGGAAGAGCACCTCACCTTCCACCTAGGAAACCTCCAACCACAAGGGATGAACTCAGATTACTCCAGTTTCCTCATTTCCCCTCCCCCCACCTTGTCTCAGTCCCAACCCTCGAACTCAGCACCACCTTCCCAACCTGCAATCTTCTTCCTGACCTCTCTGTCCCTACCCCCACTCTGGCCTATCATCCTCCCCTTAACCTCCTTCCACCTATCGCATTTCCAATATCCCTCCCCCAAGTCCCTCCTCCCTACCTTTTAATTTAGCCTGCTTGGCACACTTTCCTCATTCCTGAAGAAGGGCTCATGCCCGAAACGTCGATTCTCCTGCTCCTTGGATGCTGCCTGACCTGCTGCGCTTTTCCAGCAACACATTTTCAGCTATAAGCTGTATGTGTGTAGAAGATAAGAGTTTGGGCATTGGTAGTTTGGAAAGATGTTTCAAATAATGCAGTTCAGAAACTTCCAATATGGTAATTACTTTTATGTGTTTACTGCATTTGCCTATTGAATAATCCTTTTTGCAAGGAGGAGCAAATTTTGGGTGAGGGTAATGGCATGATGGGGATTTTGAGATGAGGGGGTTGATGTTTGAGTATAAGGGCAATTTTATGTTTGTAAACAAGATGACAAAACTCAACAAGTAAGGAAGTGACCCATGAATGAAATAACTAGAAATCAGCAACTAACCATGAGATATAATCTAGAAACAGGAAGGAGTAATTAATTTGGAGTGATATCTGTGTGTCCAGTGGTGTGCAGGCCACTCCAATTTTTAGTTTCAGTGATAATGCAACTCAAAAGGGCTAGGAGTAGTTGTGTATAAAAGACAGAAATCTATCATAGAGGTGCAGCAAGTAATGAGGGATACGAATGGGATTTTGGCCCTTATCTCAAAGAGGTTGGAGTATAAGAGTAGGGAAGTCTTACTGCAGCGAGTGAGACCAAATCTGGTATATGTAAGCAGTTTTGGTCCCCTTATTTAAGGAAGGATATTGTTTCAGAGAATGTTCACTAGGATGATCTCTGGTAGAGAGAGATTGACTTATGAGCAAAGATTAAACAGGATGGAACTCCATACAGTGGAATTTAGAAGTATGAGTGGTGATCTCATTGAAACATGTAGAATTCTTAATGCACTTGACAGGGTAAATGCTGAGAGGATGTTTTCCCTCATGGGGAGGACATAGTCTCAAATTGTTGCTGCTTTACACTGAGTCTAAGGTGAGAAGGAATTTTTTCTGAGGGTTGAGTGCCTTTGGAACTCCTTTCATCATAGAACTGTGGGGACATACATTTATGTGTATTTAAGACTGAGATAGATTTTTGATCAGTTGGGGAATTGAGGGTAACCTGGAAAATGCAGGAAAGTGGACATGAGAAATGTTGAATCAGCCATGATTCCATTGAATGGCGGAGCAGCCTCAAGGCACCAAAAGGCTGACTCATGTTCCTATTTCTTATGGTCTTGTGTAGTTCGATGACTGCACCTCACTTGCTTGATTAAAATGGCCATTCTTTAAATGAAGTGGATATTTTAAATACCATGAACTATCTTGACTGCTGTTCTATGATATGCAAACTTCATTTGCACCATTTTAGTTTTTTGTGACAATATCAGAATGGATCAGATTAGATTCCGATTGTTTTTTTTAAAAAGCCCATGTTGGAAATGGAACTAAAACAGTGTTGAATTCACACAATGAACACTGAAAGAAAGAATATAACTTTTAAATTGTTCAGAGTTGAAATAAATGATCCCATCTGAACTGGTAATTTACTTTTCTTGTGTCGATATGTGACCTGCTGGGAGCTTTTGGAATTGTCAGTTTTTAATTTTGTGATATATTAATCATTCAGAGAGTTGCATAGTCTGATTTCGTCCTCCTATTGTCTGAAATGCTGGACTTCTTATTTAATTTTCTAATTTATTTTACCTGAAGAATTTGTACTCAAAAGATCTGTGTCGAATGGTGTCATAAGTTGCGACTTGTAAACTTTTCACTGTACTCATGTAAAATACATGTGAAAATGAAACTACTCCAATAATGTACATAGTGACAATTGTGGACCATCAACAGCAATTGGAGCAGGAGCATTGCAACAATAACTTGGATATCAGTGAAAGAAGTAAATTTTCCAGGAAAATGAGACAAAGTGCAATATCATATCAGTTTCAGTTATAGGGAATGCATGTGTTGTTGTGTGAATAGCATGCCATATTGAGTTGATTAACTTTGTACATTTTCCTTTCACCTTCGAACATGTTTTTGAAACCAGGTGATAGCTGCACAGAATATACAGCACAGAAGCAGGCCATTCATCCCAACCTCGTGATTGGTATTTATATGACACTCGAGCCTCCACCAATCCTTCTTCACTTAACTCTTAGCCTCAATTATCAAGTTTCCTCTTGAATGCAACTATATATTTTTCTTCAACTGCTCACCATAGTGAGTTGCACATTCTCGCCACGTGAATAAAGAAGTTTATTTGAGATTCCCTATTTGATTTCTTGGGGATTATCTTGTATTGATGGGATATGGGTTTCTTCAATCTGTCATCCATAATGATCCCAAGTGAAATGAATTGTGATAGCTTTAGCTTGTGATCATGAGACCTTCTATGTGCTCATAATTTGGGCACTAGTTTGGACACTTGTTGTTCAAGAAGTTATTTGGTGTAGAAAATGGAAGTATGTAATATAGGAAGTAACTTTTTTTTGTATTTGATATTGACAGAGTACATTACTTGCTGCTTTATTCTGCAGTTGGTCTGTGCCATTACAGGCATGGAAGTGCATCATTCTGACTCAGAGGTTCAAAATGCTATACTGTTCCATTTCCTGTCCTGCTCTAAATAATGTAACAAAAGATCCCAGTGAAACAGACAGGAGTGTTTATATGCCAGAAGCCAGATTCACACAATGAACATGTAATAGAAAGAAGACAACATAACCTTTAAATTGTTCAGAGTTGTACTGAATGATCCCATTTGAACTGATAATTTACTTTTCTTGTGTAGCTATGTGACCTGCTGTAAGCTTTTGGAATTGTCAGTTATTAATTTCATGATATATTAATGGTTCAGAGAATTGCATACTCTGATTTCCTCCTCCTATTGTCTGTAATGCAGGACTTTAATTTCTTTATTTTTCTATTTTTCTTTCCTTAAGACGTCACTGGTGGGCAAGTTGTTGGAGGGACATCCTGAGGGACAGGATGTACATATATTTGAAAAGGCAAGGAATGATTAAGGATAGTCAACATGGCTTTGTGCATGGGAAACATGCCTCACAAACTTGATTAATTTTTTGAAGAAGTAATAAAGAGGATTGATGAGGGCAGAGCAGTGGATGTGATCTGTATGGACTTAAATAAAGCGTTTGACAAGGTTCCCCATGGGAGACTTGTTAGCAAGGTTAGATCTCCTGGAATACGGAGAACTAGCCATTTGGATACAGAACTCGCTCAAAGGTAGAAGACAGAGGGTGGTGGTGGAGGGTTGTTTTTCAGACTGGAGGCCTGTGACCAGTGGAGTGCCACAAGGATCGGTGCTGGGCCCTCTATTTTTTTGTCATTTACATAAATGATTTGGATGCAAGCATAAGAGGTACAGTTAGTAAGTTTGCAGATGACCCTAAAATTGGAGGTATAGTGGACAGTGAAAAAGGTTACCTCCGATTACAGCAGGATCTTGACCAGGTAGGCCAATGGGCTGAGAAGTAGCCGATGGAGTTTAATTTAGATAAATGCAAGGTTCTGCATTTTGGGAAAGCAAATCTTAGCAGGACGTGTACACTTAATGGTAAGGTCCAAGGGAGTGTTGCTGAACAAAGAGACCTTGGAGTGCAGGTTCATAGCTCCTTGAAAGTAGAATCGCAGGTAAATAGGATAGTGAAGAAGGCGTTTGGTATGTTTTCCTTCATTGGTCAGAGCATTGAGTACAAGAGTTGGGCGGTCATGTTGCTGCTGTACAGGACATTGGTTAGGCCACTTTTGGAATATTGCATACAATTCTGGTCTTCCTATCAGAAGGATGTTGTGAAACTTGAAAGGGTTCAGAAAAGGTTTACAGGGATGTTGCCAGGATTGGAGAATTTGAGCTATAAGGAGCGGTTGAATAGGCTGGGGCTATTTTCCCCGGAGCGTCTGAGGCTGAGAGGTGATCTTTATAGTTAAAAATCACACAACACCAGGTTATAGTCCAACAGGTTTAATTGGAAGCACACTAGCTTTCAGAGCGACGCTCCAATCACCTGATGAAGGAGCGACGCTCCGAAAGCTAGTGTGCTTCCAATTAAACCTGTTGGACTATAACCTGGTGTTGTGTGATTTTTAACTTTTGTACACCCCAGTCCAACACCGGCATCTCCGAATCATGATCTTTGTAGTGGTTTATAAAATCATGAGGGGCATTGATAGGATAAATAGACAAAGCCTTTTCCCTCTGATGCGGGAGTCCAGAACTAGAGGGCACAGGTTTAGGGTGAGAGGGGAAAGATATAAAAGAGACTTAAGGGGCAGTGTTTCATGAAGAGGGTGGTATGTATATGGAATGAGCTGCCAGAGGAAGTGGTGGAGGCTGGTACTCTTGCAATATGGAAAAGGCATCTGGATGGGTATATGAATAGGAAGGGTTTGGAGGGATATGGGTCGGGTGCTGGCAGGTGGGAGTAGGTTGGTTTGAGATATCTTGTCGGCATGGACAAATTGGACCGAAGGGTCTGTTTCCATGCTGTACATCTCTATGACTTGAAGAATTTGTACTCAATCATCTGTACCTAGGTACCTTTTATACACAATGGTGCCATAAGTGGTGACTTGTAAACCTTTCACTGTACTCATGTGAATACTTGTAGAAACAATTAACATTTATTTCAAGTCCTAACACTTTCTGGGTAAACTTAATTGAAAAAGAGTTAGACAAATTCTCATGATGGTAATCTATTGCCTTAATCTTTTTAGCGAGGAGGGGTATTTCTCTTGTTTTCACCACTCCAGTTTTGAGTGCTGAGAGCCAATAATATATTAGGAATTTGGGCGTATTATCTATGCATAGGCAGCACTGTAGTATCAAATAATGCTAAAGCGTCAGCAATCACAAGGGGACCAGGAATGAAAAGTCAGTGAGCAGCTGAAATTGTTCTACTTTCATTGTTATACATCTTTTTGTTGGCAGACATTGTGGGCAGTCTCTTCAAGAGGGAAGAGTGTGATGTGCTTTTTTGTCCCCTCTTTTTTTGGAGAAATTTTCTTCTTTGACTTTGTTTTAAAAGATGCCAATATTCTTTCAACACAATGTTGAGTAGTATGTTTGTAATCATGAATGGTAAAAGTGGGCAAGAGAAGGAGATTGGAATAGCTATTATTGGTCTGATAGCCTATAGCTTCAGAAACGTAATTGCAAACTTGATAGATTTGGTTTCTAAATCGATGTCCTGTCACTATTGTTTGAGACACTAACAAGTACGAAGAGGCAATGACGTGCAGAAAAGTACTTTTTGTAAAATGTCTTCTCATCGAATACCACCCCTTTTAACTTTTCTAGAGCAGGCACTACTCTTTTGCCATTACTTCCATAAGAGACATTTTATATTTTGTTTAAAAATCCTGAATTTAATTGACTGTTTTTGTAATAAGAGTCAAGAGTGTGCTACTAGAAAAGGACAGCAGCTCAGGTTTCATCAGGATAGGCTTTTGCCCGAAAGGTTGATTCTCCTGCTCCTTGGATGCACCACACTCTAGACTCTGATCTCCACCATCTGCAGTCCTCACTTTCACCCTGTTTTTGAAATAAGCTAAAATGTTGGATGCTGATCAGATTGAAATAGTTTGTGGACAGCAACCTAACCTGCGTTCCATTTAAGATGCTAATAAAATTGTATTGTAAAAAGCATTAAATGTCATAGAGAGTCATAGAGATGTACAGCGTGGAAACAGACCCTTCGGTCCAACCCGTCCATGCCGACCAGATATCCCAACCCAATCTAGTCCCACCTGCCAACACCTGGCCCATATCCCTCCAAACCCTTCCTATTCATATACCCATCCAAATGCCTTTTAAATGTTGCAATTGTACCACCACTCCTTCTGGCAGCTCATTCCATACACATACCACCCTCTGTGTGAAAAAGTTGCCCCTTACGTCTCTTTTATATCTTTTCCCCCCCTCACCCTAAACCTACACCCTCTAGTTCTGGACTCCCCGACCCCATGGAAATGACTTTGTCTATTTATTCTATCCATGCCCCTCACAATTTTATAAACCTCTATAAGGTCACCCCTCAGCCTCCAACGCTCCAGGGAAAAAAGCCCCAGCCTATTCAGCCGCTCCCTATAGCTCAAATCCTCCAACCCTGGCAACATCCCTGTAAATCTTTTCTGAACCCTTTGAAGTTTCCTTTCTGATAGGAAGGAGACCAGAATTGCATGCAATATTCCAACAGTGGCCTAATTAATGTCCTGTACAGCAGCAACATGATCTCCCAACTCCTGTACTCAATACTCTGACCAATGAAGGAAAGCATACCAAAAGCTGCCTTCACTGCCCTACCTACCTGCAACTCAGAAACACTCCCTAGGACCTTACCATTAAGTGTATATGTCCTGCTAAGATTTGCTTTCCCAAAATGCAGCACCTCGCATTTATCTGAATTAAATTCCATCTGCCATTTCTCAGCCCACTGGCCCATCTGGTCCAGATATAGTTGTAATCTAAGGTAACCTTCTTCGCTGTCTGCTACACTTCCAATTTTGGTGTCATCTGCAAACTTATTAAATATACCTCTTATGCTCGCATACAAATCATTTATGTATATGACAAGAAGTAGAGGACCCAGCACCGATCCTTGTGGCACTCCAGTGGTCACAAGCCACCAGTCTGAAAAACAACCCTCAACCACCACCCTCTGTCTTCTACCTTTGAGCCAATTCTGTATCCAAGTGGCTAGTTGTCCCTGCATTCTGAGAGATCTAACCTTGCTAATTAGACTCCCATGGGAAACCTAGTCGAACGCCTTACTGAAGTCCATGTAGATCACATCTTCTGCTCTGCTTTCATCAATCCTCTTTGTTACTTCTTCAAAAAAAAACTCAATCAAGTTTGTGAGACATGATTTCCCACACCCAAAACCATGTTGACTATCCCTAATAAGTCCTTGCCTTTCCAAATATATGTACATCCTGTCCCTCAGGATTCCCTCCAGAGTATGTCTTATGGCATCAGTGAAAACCTGAACTTAAACTTACTTTAGGCAACTGATGAACAAAATGAAGCATTCTTCACCTTCAAAACAGAAGCACTACACCATGAAAAAGTTGAAATTATTATGATAACTTTGGACACAAAATCCAAGAATATCAACAACCTTTTGTCTTTTTTCCTATGTCTATATGTTTATTTTAAAATGTCTTCTGCAGGGACATCTAGTCATTTGAAGGATTTGTGACAATCCAATATAGCTGCATCGATATTAGGAAAGATACATTTTAATAATTCAGCCTTGATCATAGTTTTAACCTCAGCTGAGAATGTCAGTACATGACTTAAAACATGCAATATGATTATTAGATACTTTGATCTAAATATAGACTTTACAATTTCCTAACTTATCTGAGGTTTGGTGAACCTGAATGAAAAGGCTGCCAGTTTGTAGAGCTGCGCTAAGCATTACGCAGTTAGCAAGTTGAGATGGAATTGCCAGAAATAATTTTCTTGTCAGTAATTTTCCTTCCTTTCTTCTCCATGCATGGTGTCATTGGTGATTTCAAGTAACACTGCTCTGTCAATACTGAAGGGAAAGAAAGTGTTAAATGGAGAACTAGATTCTGACTAGGATTGTGAATTACGAATGCATTGAAAAACTATTTTGATCCAGAGCCACATAATACTTTCGTAGGGTGTAATATAGATCTGATGATTTCCATCCTATCCTGAGCATCTAGTGGTCTGAGTTAGTGTAGCAAGTTGCACCATATTCTGTTAAAATTCTTTTGTGTTTATACTTCCATATTTTGAGTTATGGCAGTTTTTTTTTTTGGGGGGGGGGAGGGGGAGGGAAATACAGTAATCATCTCTAGTTTGTTTTTCAATGTATTTTTATATATTTTCTAATTGTTCTTGCAATTTGAGTGTTGTCTACCTTTAATTGCCTCAAAAAGGTTGGTGCAAGCCTTGCTTTGCACCTAGGAAGGATCATTGCCAGGCAACCGTAAATAAACGGCAATACATGTCCCAAATTGCAATGATGTGGACTTCCATGTGTTTGCTGCCCTTGTTTTTCCAGTTAACAGATGTCAGTGGTTTGACAACTGCTTTCAGAGGAGATTTGGTGAATTAATGGATTTCATCTCGAAGTTGGTACAAACTTCTGCCACTGTATTTTTTTTAGATGGTGCATGTGACTTTTTAGGTTGGTTGATTGGGCACCCAACATTCAGACTGTATTTTCTTGGATGCTATTGAGCTTGGGTGTTCAACTTTTATTTATCAATGCAAGGGGAGATTCCATGTAAATTATGAACAGGCTTTGGGAAGTCAGCAAGTGAGTTACTCACTGTAGAATACTCGACCTCTGACTTGAGTAATATTCATATGACTCATTTAGATATGTCTCTGGTCAGTGGTAATGTCCAGAATGTTGATGATGGTGGTTCAGTAATGGTAATGTAGTTGAATGTTCGAGGCAGATGATTAAATTCTTTCTCTTTGAATGCGGTGACAAATAGACCTCGGTATTGGGGGATGTGGGATTCATAGCGAGGGTCTTTTGAACTTGCTTTAAAAATGTTCCTGAACATATGCAATAGATAATGACACTTGTGGTGGGCCACGATCCATAATCCTTTAATATCCTCCCTTAATTCCATAAAAATTGCAAAGGGTCAGCATGGACGGGTTGGACCAAAGATAATACTTCCATGCTGTACATCTCTATGACTGGGTCATGATTATCTTTGAAAATCATGTTGAGAGAGCTGGGTGTCAGCTTGATAACTGAACGTAAAAGGCACTGAGTGAAATTTGGAAATCCTGGGATTACGGCTGAAATACCCAGAATCAGAATGCGCCCAACGTTTTCAAAGGGTTTCCGAGTCATCCTGACTCAGTAAAAATCTGGCCCCAACAGTTTATCTACTGTCAGCACAGATACTTCTTGTCTGTAAGTATTAAGGTGTTGCATCTTCTTCCCAGTAAAACACCACTGACTCCCCTTTAGTCTTTAACAATTGAGCCACCAAAGTTTGCTGTTATCTTATGTTAGTATGAGGTTGGTTGGCTCAGCTGGCTGGATGGCTAGGTATTAATAATGTCAACAGCGTGAGTTCAGTTCCTACACTGGCGAAAGTTACTATGAAGGACTCACTTTCTCAACTCCTGGCCTTGCCTAAGGTGTGGTGACCCACCAGTTCAGCCTTCTAACGAGAGGGCAAGCCTATGGTCTGGTAGGATTATGGCAACTTTACCCTTTACTGTCTGCAAAATGCACAACAGGTCACATGACTGCCTTTCTTTCTCCATTTTACCCAAAATTAAAACACTGCTTTGAAACAAAACAATCCTGTAAAACATCTTATTTTTAATGAGGTGGGACAGATGGCCTAGCTGTGCTTCTATATCTTATGCAGATTGATGGAATGGTATTGCTTGGCTTACATCTGTCTTGCTTTTTGTGGATGGGACATGTCTAGGCAATGTTCCCCATTGTTGGATAGACAACCATATTTTAGTTTTACAGATGGTTCTCATTTAACACTGTAGTTGTTTTTGAAAATTACAACTTAAAGCCAATCGCATTTCCCAATTAAAATCAATGTAATGTTATGTTTTGGAAGATTTCTGCACCAGAGAGAAAAAGGACATGATGCCATTTAAGTTGGGGTATTTTCATTACGAATAACTTTTATACTAAAATAAACTTGATGAATGAAAATGGTAACTTAATAGTATCTCAAATTCACTGTGACTTGTGCACTACATATCCTCGTTTTGTACCCTTCTGACCTCTGTGAACTCTTTTTCTCTCACTGATCTTCCAACCCTGCAGCCCTCTCCTGCTCGCTAACAGTTTCAGTTGTTGAGTAAAACGTCTCAGTGCCAGGGGATCAGGGATCAGCTACCAGGGGATTTCAGATCTCAAAGAGATGAAACTGATTTCAAGACCATTTGAAGAGAATTTAGCCCCTGCAGGTTGAAGCTGGTTACCTTGAATCACCATTTCATAGAGCCCTCGCTTACATTACAAGTTCCAGCAGGAGAGGAAATCCCAGGAAGGAGAGTCAGGGACAACAAGGAATCTCAAGAGGGTGAGTTGTGGAGCAGGAAGGTCGTTGAGTTAGAGGGTCAGCAAGCAAGAAGGTGGGATGGAGATGAGGGAGGAGACTTTTAAAGTAGTGTTGATTGGGTCACGTTGCCAAAGTCATAAAGGAGCAAATGGGTTGAAACAAAGTTCATAAACTTCAACAAGAATATAGGTTCTTTTAACTTACTGATATTAAAGTGAGACAATGTAAAATAGGCCATTGTTAAATGGAAACTTAAACTTGAAGAGCTTAGCTGAGGGACACAGCTAATATTGAACACAAGTCTTCAGTACTCATGTTGGAATATTGTCAGGCCCATGACCTTCACTGTACCCAACATGCTCTTGAAAAACACTGGAGAGTGAATCAAATTGTCTGCAGAATAGTAAGAAAGATGATGGTGGGCACCTCAGAAGAAAGCTGAGATGAATCATTCACCCCAAACATTAATTACCATTGAGTATAATGAGCTTAACACAGTGACATATAATATTCTATTTGACGAAATATGGAGGGGTAAATAAACTGCCATTGTTCAAATCCCATTTAGAAAATGGCTTTTTCTGACCCTTACTGAAACTTTCATTTTAAAAAAGAAGGTATTCACATTTCCTGTTGTTTAGAATGTTTGTTTCACACTGTACCAAAGCTAGTTACCAAAGTATGTGTGTGTGGCTATTAGGTTTCTTGTAGTACATTTTATATCCAAACTCCCCGTAGTTTCAATTTTCACAGAAGTCCACCGACTGTGCAAAACATTTCTGTTTAAGTCATTGGGGCCGCATTACTTTGAACATTTCACAGCCTTGAAGGGAGTGTATGAGAAATCCTGCTGTACCATCACATGGATCTGTGTGTGATGCAGTTGAGCTGTCTGTGTCTCTGATAATTCCATTCAGTCCCTGAGACTATGCAGGTCGTGGTGTAATAGTACCATTCAAATCACGGAAGAGTTGGAACTGGAATTTTCCCCCAGTGTTCCCAAAGCCTTAACTGGACTGAACAGAAAGGAGCAAAGCTTAATGAAGAATATTTTTCAGTAGCATAGTGTGCCCCCTGTTTGACTGGTATTTAGTGTTTCTATGGCCAATTGTTGCTTGCTTCTTCCATGTTAGATCCCATTGGAATCTATGCTTCAAATGAAGTTGAGGTGCAGAACAGAGCAGGTTTGAGAGGCTGAATGGCCCAATGTGTGCTGAAGTCTGTGTTATCGTCACCAAGGACGCTTCTCTTCGGGCCTTTTTGAAGTACTTTGAATGGAATTCCTGGAAAAGTCCAGTAATGCCCCGGCTCCCACCCCCGTCACCAGCACCACCACCATTCCAAACTGCCATATTGGATAAGTACTGTGGATAGGTTGAAGATGGATGGAAGTATCCATTTCTTGGAAAACAGTTGCTGGGGGTTGGAAACACTGTGGATGTGGGATATGTTGCAAATTGCTGTCACATAAATAGAAGAATGGCATCCCTGTTGTAATCAAAATTTTTGTACCAATTTAAAGGGGTTTTCATTGATGAATAAATCTAGTAGTTGCTGAATGAAATTGAATAACTGATAATTAATGAAGTAATTATTGGAAGTTCATTCCATGTTATACAAATACCAAAAACATAAAATGAATTTATAAATTCAAAGTTTGATACAGTTTATCATTGTTTTATTCATTCTCTATCTTTGTTTACATTAATTTTGCTAAAACAGGAAGTCTTCATTTGATGTTAAACTTTAGTTATGAGAAAGCACAATTTTAGAGATTCTTAGGTTTAATGCAATTTTAGCAGTATGAGGCAGTACTTCAGTATTAAATTAGAGTGGTGCTGGAAAAGCACAGCAGGTCAGGCAGCATCCGAGGAGCAGGTAAATCGACGTTTCGGGCAAAAGCCCTTCATCAGGAATAGAGGCAGGGTGCCTGCAGAGTGGAGAGATAAATGAGAGGGGGGTGGGGGTGGGCAGAAAGGAGCATAGAGTACAATATGTGAATGGGGGTGGGATGGAGCTGATAGGTCAGGGAGGAGGGTGGGAGAGGGTAGCAAAGAATACAATAGGTGAATGGAAGTGGGGATGAAGGTGATAGGTCAGAGAGGAGGGTGGAGTGGATAGTTGGCAAGGAAGATAGGCAGGTAGGACAGGTCATGAGGGCAGTGCTGAGCTGGAGGGTTGGAGCTGGGGTGAAGTGGAGGAAGGGGAAATGGGGAAACTGGTGAAATCCACATTGATGCCCTGGGGTTGAAGTGTTCTGAGGCGGAAGATGAGGTGTTCTTCCTCCAGACGTCGGGTGGTGAGGGAGCGGAGTGGAGGAGGCCCAGGACCTGCATGTCATAAGAGTCATGGAGTCATAGAGATGTACAGCATGGAAACAGACCCTTCGGTCCAACCTATCATGGGATGGGGAGTTGAAATGTTGGGCCACAGGGCGGTGTGATTGATTGGTGCGGGTGTCCCGGAGATGTTCCCTAAAGCGCTCTGTTAGGAGGAGTCCAGTCTCCCCAATGTAGAGAAGACCGCATCAGGAGCAACGAATACAATAAATTATATTGGTGGATGTGTGGGTAAAACTTTGATGGATGTGGAAGGCTTCTTTGGGGCCTTGGATGGAGGTGAGGGAGGAGGTGTGGATGCAGGTTTTGCAATTCCTGCGGTGGCAGGGGAGGGTGGGTTGTTGGGAGGGGGAGGGGGGGGGGGGGGGGGGGGGGGAGCGTGGACCTGACCAGGTAGTCACGGAGGAATGGTCTTTGCAGAAGGGGGTGGGGAGGGAAATATATCACTCGTGGTGGGGTCCGTTTGGAGGTGGCGGAAATGTCAGCGGATGATATGGTTTATGCGAAGGTTGATAGGGTGGAAGGTGAGCACCAGGGGGGTTCTGTCTTTGTTATGGTTGGAGGGGTGGAGTTTGAGGGCGGAGGGGGTGGGATGTGGGCGAGATGCGTTGGATCACATCTTTAACCATGTGGGAAGGGAAATTGCAGTCCACCCTACCAACCTTCGCGTAACTCACCTTCCACTCTACCAACTTTCGCATAAACCACATCATCCGAAGACATTTCCGTCACCTCTACATGGACCCCACCACCAGGGATATATTTCCCTCTTCACCCATTTCAGCATTCCGCAATGACCATTCTCTCCATAACCACCTGGTCAGGTCCACGCACCCTCTACAACCCACACTCCCTTCCTCGCACCCTCCCCTGCCACCGCAGAAATTGCAAAACCTGCGTCCACACCTCCTCCCTCACCTTCAACCAAGGCCCCAAAGGAGCCTTCCACCATCCATCAAAGTTTTACCTGCACATCCACCAATATCATTTATTGTATCCGTTGCTCCCGATGCGGTCTCCTCTACATTGGGGGAGACTGGACGCCTCCTAGCAGAGCGCTTTAGGGAACATCTCCAGTACACCCGCACGAATCAATCCCACAGCCCTGTGGCCCAACATTTCAACTCTCCCTCCCGCTCTGCTGAGGACATGCAGATCCCTGGGCTTCCTCCACTGCCGCTCCCTCACCACCTGACGCCTGGAGGAAGAACGCCTCCTCTTCCGCCTCGGAACACTTCAACACCATGGCATCAATGTGGATTTCACCAGTTTCCTCGTTTCCCCTCCCCCCACCTCACCCCAGCTCCAACCTTCCAGCTCAGCACCGCCCTCATGACCTGTCCTACCTGCCTATCTTCCTTTCCAACTATCCACTCCACCCTCCTCTCTGACCTATCAGCTCCATCCCCACCCCCATTCACCTATTGTGCTTTGTGCTACTTCCCCCCCCCCACCCCCCACATTTATCTCTCCACTCTGCAGGCACCCTTCCTCTATTCCTGATGAAGGGCCTTTGCCCGAAACGTCGATTTTCCTGCTCTTTGGATGCTGCCTGACCTGCTGTGCTTTTCCAGCATCACTCTAATCTAGACTCTGGTTTCCAGCATCTGCAGTCCTTGTTTTTACCTAGTAATTCAGTATTTCAGACTAGAATTTATTTGCAAAGCAATTGATGTTGCTGCCTTTATGTGGTTGATTCATCTTAAAGGAGGCACTATTTCAGCTTTGTTTGTGCTAGAAGTGCATTATTCCAAATATTTTGACAGACTTGGCCAATGCCATAGCCAAGTCTTAAAAAGAATCATTTTGACATTCCTCATGGCAGTGTCATCTGATGCTCAGTCCTGAGAAGTCAACATATGTTGATATATTCTGATAGAATGCATTGAC
Organism: Chiloscyllium plagiosum; assembly: GCF_037043375.1. Taxonomy (NCBI): domain Eukaryota; kingdom Metazoa; phylum Chordata; class Chondrichthyes; order Orectolobiformes; family Hemiscylliidae; genus Chiloscyllium; species Chiloscyllium plagiosum. Next base: position 48,939,366 of record NW_028270153.1, on the reverse strand, counting down.
ATCCGTGGATGGGTGGCGAATGGATAAAAGCTGAAATAGTAAATTACATTAATTGTGATTAATTTATCTGAGTAAGACCCATGCATAATCAGTTTGAGATGGACAGTAATAGAAATTAGACAACTGAAAATGGATTATAGATATCAGCTTATTTAATGGAGATGTTTGTTACAGGTTGAGTGCTGTAAGTACACAATGTATGATACAAATTGGGTATAAAACGTCATTCTATTTTCCAGACCCCTCCTTGCACACAGGAAAGGCTCAGAGGCTGAGATGGTAACTTGTAATGGTATGAAAATGGATGCAACTCACTGATGCCAGAAGGGAAATTTGCTCATTCCTGAGTACCAAATATCATTGGTGACAAAACAGGAACATAGCAGCATTAGTCTGCTGATCAAATAGAGAACAGGATAAGTCTTTGTTTTATATTAAATGGAAATGCATTTAAAAAAATCTCATTAGTTGAGATCTCTTCTGGTGAGATCTGGCAATTCATGGTATCAATCCTTAACATTTACTTTAGGATCAATATATACATTTTCCTGGAGCAATTCAATACTCAAACCTTCAAATTTCAAGTTGTTTTTGAGATCCTTAGAACTGAGTTGGTGTGAACTATCTGTTTGAGAAATTTTGCCGAGTTTGGAGTTTAGTGTGTAAAGTTAAGACCCCGTCTGTTTCTAAGCAATGGATGAACGAAAACAGTCACAAGTATGGATATTTTCTCAAAAAAGGTCTTTTGGCCTCCAAGAATGAATTAGTAGCCTGCTGTTGAATCTTGGGTAAATTCTAGAGTGGAAAATGTGTTGCTGGAAAAGCGCAGCAGACCAGGCAGCATCCAAGGAGCAGGAGAATCGACGTTTCGGGCATAAGCCCTTCTTCAGGAATGTCACAGAGTCCTGAAGGGTTTATGCCCAAAACGTCGATTCTCCTGCTCCTTGGATGCTGCCTGGCCTGCTGCGCTTTTCCAGCAACACATTTTTCAGCTCTGATATGCAGCACCTGCAGTCCTCACTTTCTCCTAAATTCTAGAGTGGTTCCATGTTCACTAGGAAATGAATAGAAGCTGCAGGAAATTCAAGATGGATGCATGTAGCTGTCAAAGAGAGGACACATTTATCTCCTAACCATAAGAATTATCAGATTGAAACTGTGAGAAATGAAAGGACAACACCAAAATAATTGGAGAGAACAGCTGAGGCCTTTAAAGTTATTACTGGAATGGCTAGTGCTTTAAAAAGAGTTATCTTTTCAAGTTTTTTAATTAGTGGGCTGACTAACACTGAGGTTGGCTAGAGTGTTCAGAGTAAAGAATGCTTCCTCTGATGCCATACCTATTTCATTCATAAGTTTACAATATATAACTTGACTTTCACTGCCATTAAAAACTCTCCTTTAATTCTAGCTAATTGTGGTTACCAGTTTGCTCTGACAAGTTTAAAGGAGTGTTATATTAACTGAAGTCAGAGATTTGTACTAAACCAGATTTGATGTTAAACTCTCTCAAATTCCAGATAGAATGACTGCTGGGAAGTTTTGTCTGGTATAACCATTGTGTTTGGTGGACTGATTTTATACTCTGATATTGCGGTGTCTTGTATTTTCCGGAAGTCTGTACTTTCTTTGTGAGATATCTACTTTCACACCAATGTAGACTGAAAAGTATAATAATGAAAGAGCATGAGTTGGTTTCCTGATGATTATTGCATTGTTAAGTTCCAACCAATACACGTGTGTGTGTGTGTGTGTGTGTGTGTGTGTGTGTGTGTGTGTGTGTGTGTGTGTGTGTGTGTGTGTGTGTGTGTGTGTGTGTGTGTGTTGCTATCGCTGTATTCTCAGAAAAGCTGCCTTTTTGTGGATGTTAGTAGGGAAAGTGCTTTCCCAGGGAGTAAAAAGTCAGTTTCCAAACAATAAGGCTGAGGGAGCAGGATTAAGGCAAGGTGGACAGCAAGATCTTAGTAAAACTACAACTGTGCTGGTTTGTTATGCTATGACTTTTAATTAAAAATTCAACTTCATTGCCCGAGTGCTTTCTTAAATAGCCATTTGCTTTTCTTTTTTTCATAAAGACTAAATCTATATCAGCTATAAACATAAATCAACAATGTTTCACAAAGAAAAGGCACGCATAAATATCAGCGATGCACCATACCTTCTGCTGTACCACATAGATAAGAAATGAAGAAACTCTGCCATTTTAAACTGGACCATCACTGAACACATATCCCCACAGATGTCATGAACTTTGAACTCGTTGGAGAATTGTGCTATCCTTCACAACAACATTGACACCCCATTTGGTCATGATTGGATCCAAAATGTTTGAATCAGGAACGTCTTTTCCAGACCAACAGGAGCACCCACAATATTTTGCACCAGATCATTTGAGATTAACTTTATGGTTTGTAGCAGCGTAGAACACAGTTGAAATTATAATCAAAAAAGTTAGATATCACTGGTGCCTTAATTTCATTGTTTAGTAGTTTATCATGATTCACATGATTCTAACAATTCAGACATTTTAATATTTTCTGGACGAAAGCCGATTATTTTCAGGGTGTACATGCAGTTGGTGTTAGTGCAAATTTTTCACATCTCGCTATTTTCTAGAATGATCAAATTAAGCATGAATTCTTTGATTAAATTGCTCAGGTTGGTTTAGCATGGCAGCAGCAGCATGGGAGTGTGTTACCAGACTTGATCTGCAAAAGCTTTGGCAATGATGTAACTAGGCTTAATGCACATGTCATAATGTGTTCAATATTCTTTAAAAATATCTTAAGTTTAAATTACAATCTAAAATAGTATTGAATTCATGTATGTTGTTTATATAACACCAATTGATTTTACTTTTTTGGCGAAATTTTGTTTTCTTTTAGAAAAGGATTTTTTCGCAATTGTTTGACGCAGTGAGCTAGCAAATTTTCATTTCATCTCTGGAACATGAGCTTAAATCCCATATTTCTGGATGAGTGTTGCATCTTTTCAGATAACTACACTGAAAACTACTTAATGCTTGCATCCTCTTTTATTGCCTATAACGTCCTTTGCAGCATTAATTCAGGCCTTTTTAATTGTGGCATTTCTCAGATGGGTAAGAAACTTCAAAAGGACTGCTATATCTTAACTGTTTTACGTTGGTATAGCTTTATCATCGTCACATAGCTATTGTACAAAGCAGCTTGGATACTGAACGGCATGTCATGCTGTGATACATTGCGACTGCATATTGCAATACCATGACATCCATGTTTTTAACTAACATGTCAAAGTTGAATCATGTCACTGCAGTCTAGTAATGGTAAAGGTTTGTGAATAATGATGACCTGTAAACAGTAATTTCTTTCTCAGTATGTGAGAGACCATTTAAACTCTGAAAGTATTACTTACATGTAGGGTCTTGACATATTTAATTTTTCAACATGTTTTAATGTGAAAGAAATGCAAAAGAGGCAAGTTAAGCATGGAACTCTGTTTTGCTTCATGTTTTCTCTTATTTTTATCTTCCTTTTTTGTATATTACTTGTAACCAGGATAATAAGGAACTGTGTTTCTATAGGCAGTTCTCTCAGACTACAATTTATTTCTGTATCATAGAGTAAAAACATTGTGTTAGAAGTGGGTCATGTGCTGGTAATGTTTATGTGCTGTTGTTTCTGCTGAATCTACTGATCACACTAACAAAAGCCCCATAATCCATAAACAAGTGTTTGTGTTCAGTCTAGCATTAATTACAGATTAATTTCAGAATGAATACTTTTTAAGGTTTAAGTTTAAATAGTGTTTGTTAGAGACTGAGTACAACTTGTGAAATGAATACTTAACCTGAAATCAGAGCATCTTTTTGAATTTGAGATGACTGGTCTTTTCAAATTGTTTTAAAAGTATTCTGATTTAGGAAATGCAAGTGACATTTTATCAGCTTAGACAGGGTAAATAGGTGCGAAACAAAGACATTTCAGATTCGGAATCTCAAAATCAGTTTTTTTTTCCTTTTTTGATTTGGTCATGAGATGTGATGTCACTAGGGTATATGTTACCCAATCTTAATCTCTCTCTAATTAATTGCATTATTGCTTTTGATTTCATCTACCTTCTTAAGGATAGAATTTTGGGTGTGCGCACACGCCAGTCATTTTAAGAAAGCTGTTAAATTTGAAAGTATGACTTGAACTTTATGGCAACATGAAAGATTAGCAGAATCTGAGATGTGAATCTGTTACTTTTATAATTTATAAGTCATTAGGCACTGACAGAAAGTTCAATTCAAAAGAAGTGATTTGAAAGCTATTGGATTTTTACATTGTGAGGAAGGATAGTTGGTCATTCCAGATTTTGCAAACAATATTTGTTTCTGGGGAGGGCTAGAGCACAGATTTCTCCTCCTACTTGCAAATAATCAATTGTTATTCTGACAGTGGTGAGAGACTCCCTATTCTATTTAGTGAATTTGGTGGTCAAGAAGGCCAATGAACTATGCTTGCAGGCATAATATGGCCTTTTCTGTGACTTCATTCGTGCATAACAATTATTTTTCATCTGAAGCAGCCCAGCTAATATTTTGCTTAAATAAGCTGAGAGATGATGGCAGGTATTCTTGGTTAATGTGAGAGATCTGTAATTCATATACATTTGTTTAGTACTTGAGTTGTGGTTTCCTTTTGCAGCAATGGATGAATATGAGATTTGCATTGCAAAGCGATAGTGAAGACCTCTAAATGTTTGGGAGGCCATTCTGCCTTTTAATGTTTTGTTCAAATGTAGTTGGTGTTATAGAATGCGTATCATTGACTTTATGCCCTTCTTTGCTAGTTTCAATATTCAGCATTCTGGCTTTATTTGCTGAATTGAAAACAAAAATGAACAATGTGATACAGTGACAGCACCTTTCTAAATCCATGGAGGAAGAAATGTGAAGATACTGACTGCAGGTGTAAACATTGACTGACACCAATAGCTCAATTTAACGAAAACAAAAACAGAAAATGCTGGAGAAAATCATCAAATTTGGCAGCATCTTTGGAGAGAGAAGTAGAGGCAATGTTTTGAGTTTGAAATTACTCCTTTTATTCTGAAGAAGTCTCATTGAACTTGAAATGACAATTCTTGTTTATCTGTCCATAGATGCTGCCAGAGCTGCTGAGCTTCTCCAGTATTTTCTGTTTTTATCTCATATTTCCAGTATCCACAGTATTTTGCTTTTATTTGAAAGCATTTTAACTGGTTGATGCCAGTGATAGTTTGTTCGAGGCCACTCATAAAGCTGTATCATGAACATTTCACTTTACCTATCTTGTGACCAAGTAAGGAGTGGTATTCGCTTCCCTTTTTTAAAAACTCTTCTGTCAGTTGCAAACAATTTTTTTTTTTTAAACATTTTTAATCTGATTAAGTCAATTTAGTTGAAGGAGAGCCAATTCTAGAATTTCCTTTGAGCGCAAGACAGTGGAGATTTACTCCTTACTAACCTTGAGAAAAACAGGAAAAAGTGATATTAACCACATACACAAAGAACAGGTAACCAGCTTAAAAAAGAAGGGGAAGATGTATCTAGTACAGGAAAGTAATGGCTTGCATGTTAAAGGTTTCAATCTTTATGTTGCAAGAGTGAAACATGAGTTCCAACTGTTTAGCTGTTTACCTGTTTCATCAGGAGCCACAACATTTGTAAATAACATTGATTTCTCAGTGAATAGTGTTGTTTCTAAGTTACTTTATCACCAGCACTGGTTTTTGTGAGAAAAATTTCCAGTGTCCAAAATATAATTTTTAAAAATTTTTTTCATGAGATGTGGGTGTTGCTTGCTAGGCAAGCATTTATTGCCCATCCTTAACTGCTTGTTAAGGGTCCACCACACATTGCTTTGGGTCTAGAATCACATGTGGGTCAAGCCAGATAAGATTGACAGATTTCCTTACCTAAGGGACATTGATGAACCATATAGGGTTTTAAAATGACAGTTGACAGTTACAATTAGATTAGTCTTTTATTACTAGATTTTTAATTGAATTCAAATTCTATTATCTGCCCTGGGTAGGATCTGAAGCATATCCTTGGATTTTGGGTTACTAATCCAGTGACATTACCATTATGCCACTGTCTCCCCAATATTCATTTGTGTATTCCAAGTCTATCTATCTGCACTGTCTTTTACAAACTGAACATTCCACAGGTAGCTATCTCGATTATATGGGGCTACCGTGCAAGTGTGAGTAAAACAAGACATGCAAATTTCTTAGTGTCTCATTGCATTTCAGTTTATCTTGATTAAAATGCTAATTCAGATGCAATTGATTTTGTATATTCCATGCAGTTTGTTTAACTGGTCAGGTGATCACAGTAGCCCACTGTCAGTCAGCACTGTCCATTTTAGAACCACTTTTATTCCATGAAAGTCTCTGGTCTTAAAGCCAAATGATGGAAGTTGAATATTGATTGTCCATTTTCACTATGATCATAATACCTACCAGCCTCCTCTAATGGTTTATTCACCTGTGCATTCAATTTCATTTTTTTTGGATAGTCTGTTGTTGAAAAGAACATGTGATTCATTTCCAGTCAAATGTTGAACAGTCAACAGTAAGTGGAGTGGGGCACATGCAAAACGTGAGTGCTGAATAAAGCTACTTAAACGAACCTTTCCTTTTATACTTAAACCAGTTGTTCTTTTGCTGAAGAGAAATGCATGCAATACTTAATTACTCCACTGTAGTAGATGGGTTCCATTAAGAGCAACTGCTCTATTTCATCATGTAAAGTGGTGTGATGCATCATGCTATTCTTCACTGTTGCTACCAGACTTCACCAATAGAGCAATGACCCTTCAAGCAATCGGGAAAATAAGTCATCCCTTACCTATAGGTCATAGATATGAACTTAAAACCATTACAGAGACATGGTTACATGAAAATCAATGCTACGAACTAAATATTCACTAGCATTCTCCACTTCTCAAAAGGACAGGCAGGCAGGAAAGGATGTGGGCTAGCTTTGTTAGGATGATATGGAATCATTACAATAGCAATAAATTGGATCAAGTGTTATGGAATCCATATGAGTGGAGCTAAGAATTAATGAAGGGAAGAAGGCAATGATGGAAATAGTCTATTGCTCCACCCACCCCAGGTAGTAACCATACTTGTATGTCAGGGATGGAAATGTGTTGCTGGAAAAGCGCAGCAGGTCAGGCAGCATCCAGGGAACAGGAGAATCGACGTTTCGGGCATAAGCCCTTCTTCAGGAATGAGGAAAGTTTGTCCAGCAGGCTAAGATAAAAGGTAGGGAGGAGGGACTTGGGGGAGGGGCGTCAGAAATGTGATAGGTGGAAGAGGTCAAGGTGAGGGTGATAGGTCAGACTGGGGTGGGGGCAGAGAGGTCGGGAAGAAGATCTCAGGTTAGGAAGGCGGTGCTGAATTTGATGGATTTGACTGAGACAGGGTGGGGGGAGGGGAAATGAGGAAACTGGTGAAATCCGAGTTCATCCCTTGTGGTTGGAGGGTTCCTAGCCGGAAGATGAGGCGTTCTTCCTCCAACCGTCGTTTTGTTGTGGTCTGACGATGGAGGAGTCCAAAGACCTGCATATCCTTGGTGAAGTGGGAGGGGGAATTGAAATGTTGAGCTACAGAGTGGTTGGGTTGGTTGGTCCGGGTGTCCCAGAGGTGTTATCTGAAACGCTCCGCAAGTAGCCGGCCTGTCTCCCCAATATAGAGGAGGCCACATCGGGTGCAGAGGATGCAATAGATGATATGTGTGGAGATGCAGGTGAATCTGTGGCGGATCTGGAAGTTTCCTTTGGGGCCTTGGAGGGAGGTGAGGGGGGAGGTGTGGGTGCAAGTCTTGCACCTCCTGCGGTTGCAGGGGAAGGTGCCGGGAATGGAGGTTGGGTTGGTGGGGCGTGTGGATCTGACGAGGGAGTCACGGAGGGAGTGGTCTTTACGGAATGCTGATAGGGGAGGGGAGGGAAATATATCCTTGGTGGTGTGGTCCGTTTGGAGGTAGCGGAAATGACGGCGGATGATGCGCTGTACATATCCCAAACTTCCATATCCGCCACAGATTCACCTGCACCTCCACACATATCATCTATTGCATCCTCTGCACCCGATGTGGCCTCCTCTATATTGGGGAGACAGGCCGGCTACTTGCGGAGCGTTTCAGAGAACACCTCTGGGACACCCGGACCAACCAACCCAACCACCCTGTAGCTCAACATTTCAATTCCCCCTCCCACTCCACCAAGGATATGCAGGTCTTTGGACTCCTCCATCGTCAGACCACAACAAAACGACGGTTGGAGGAAGAACGCCTCATCTTCCGGCTAGGAACCCTCCAACCACAAGGGATGAACTCGGATTTCACCAGTTTCCTCATTTCCCCTCCCCCCACCCTGTCTCAGTCAAATCCATCAAATTCAGCACCGCCTTCCTAACCTGAGATCTTCTTCCCGACCTCTCTGCCCCCACCCCAGTCTGACCTATCACCCTCACCTTGACCTCTTTCCACCTATCACATTTCCGACGCCCCTCCCCCAAGTCCCTCCTCCCTACCTTTTATCTTAGCCTGCTGGACAAACTTTCCTCATTCCTGGAGAAGGGCTTATGCCCGAAACGTCGATTCTCCTGTTCCCTGGATGCTGCCTGACCTGCTGCGCTTTTCCAGCAACACATTTCCAGCTCTGATTTCCAGCATCTGCAGACCTCACTTTCTCCTCCTTGTATGTCAGGGAATAGAATACAGTAGGAAGTTATTGTCACATGTATTTGTACAAAAAAGCATACAAAGAAAAGTTTTATAAGTCACCATACCACAGCCCTGAAATAGTGACAGAAGTCATAAATATGATAAAAAGAAGCAAAATTAAATTAGGAGGTAATTAAGGCATGTAAAAAAGCAGTACATTTATCATGGATGATTTTAATCTTCATGTAGATTGACAAAATCAAATTGGCAGAGATAACAGTGAAGGACATATCATAGTGTATATTTAGGGTGGTTCCCAAGAAATGTGGATCCAATTAGAGATCAGTGTATTTTGGATCTGGTAAAATGCAATGAGGCAGACTTAATAAATGATCTCACAGGAAAAGATCTGCAGGAAACCTTAACTATTGGTAGAATTTAGCAATTATTTGAATTGAGAGAAATTTGGTTTGGAACCAACTGTGCTGAACTTAACTAAAAAGTAATTATGAAGGACTGAAGGCAGCATGAGCTAGAGCTGACTGAAAGGCTTTTTTTAGCAGACAATGCAGTTGAGGAACAAAGGCAGAATGACTTTCAACAAAGATATATTCTAGTGATGAAGAAACATCATAGGAAGGGTAGACAGCAACTATGGTTAAGCAAGAGCATTAAGGATAGCATCAAATTGAAAGGAAAAAAAAATTCAATGTGGCAACCAGAAAATGTGAAAATTTTAAACCCAACAAAAGATGATCAAAACAACAGTAAAGGAGGTCCAAATAAACATTAAGGGTAAACTTGTTGTAATATCAGAATAAACAACAATCCTTTTTAACTATAAAAAAGAAAAGAGAGGGCAAAGTGACTGTGAAGTCCTTGTACAATCAGGCTGAGGAAGTAATGGAACCAGGAAATCACAGAGAAATCGAGTAAATATCCTGCATCAGTCTTCTCAGTAAAAGACATGAATAGCTTTCTGAGCATACTAAATAATCAAGGATGAAAAGGTGAAGACGTAATCAATGCAATAACTGACAATTGGTAAAAGATACTGAGGGAACTAATGGGACAAAATGCTGATAAGCCCCTTGGAACTGTTGGCTTGCATCCTCAGATTTTAAAGAAAGTATATATAAAGTATATGTAGTGGATGCACTGGTAGTAATCTTCCAAGATTCTTTGAATTCTGGAAAGGTCCAAAGGATTGGAAAACTGCAAATTTAATACCCTAATTTAAAAAGAGAATGAGACAGCAATTAGGTAACTATTGGCCAGTTGGCTTAACATCTAGAAATGGAAATAGTTCGAGTTTATTAGAAAGGATGTAATCGTAGAACATATAAATACTTAATATTTTTAAGCAGAATCAGCATGGCTTTGTGAAGGGGAAATCATGTCTGACAAATTTCTCAGTTGTTTGAGAGGGTGTAAAGCAGGCTAGGAAACAGAAGCCAGTAGATGTCATATATTTGGATTTCAAAAAGGCATTTGATAAGGTACCGCACATAGGTTCTTATCTTATGAAGTAGCCTTATCGTGTTTAGATTTGTACATTTGAATGGATAAAGGATTGGGTAAGTCATCAAAGGTAAAGAATTGGGAGTGGGGGCATTTTCACTATGGCAACCTAGTACTAGAGAAGTGCAATAGGGATCAGTGCTTGGGTATCAGACATTTATGTTTTACATTAATGAATTGGATGTAGGAACTAACCTTACTATCACCAAGATTGTGGATAATGTAAGAATAGGTAGGAAGGCAGCTGGTGAGGATCACATTGTCTACATAGGGACATGGGCAAGTTAATTGAGTCGGTGAAAACTTGGCAGATGGGAAATAATGTCACAACATTTGAGTTTTAACACTTTGGCAGGAAGAACCATTTAAATGGGGAGCAACTCCAGAAAACCACAGCACAAGATGATGTGGGAGTCTTTTGCATGATTAACAAAAATGCTAGCATATAAAATCAGCAAGTAATCGAAAAGGCAAAAGGGATGGATTTTCAAAATAGGGAAGACTTGCTAAAAGGAGAAAGTGAGGATTGCAAATGCTGATGATCAGAGCTGAAAAATATGTTGCTGGAAAAGCGCAGCAGGTAAGGCAGCATCCAAGGAGCAGGAGAATCGACATTTCGGGCATAAGCCCTTCTTCAGGAATGAGGAGGGTGTGCCAAGCAGACTTGCTAAAACAATGTAATACACTATTTAGACCATACCTAGAATACTGTGAACAGTTTTAGTTTGCTCATCTACAGAAAGATATATTGACATTAGAAACAGTCTAAATAAGGTTCATTAGATAAATCCCGGGTATAGAGGGATTTTCTTATGGGAATGGTTGAGGGGTTCGACATGTACTCGTTGGAAGACAACGAATGAAAAACTCCAAAAATATTCACTCCCTCCAACACCGTAGCATTGTGTACCAAACAAGATGCGAGGCAGAAACTTACCAAAGCTCCTTACATGGAACCTTCTAAACCCACAACCGCTTCCATTTTTCTTTGTGCCAGGAGCATCAGATCTCTGGAAAAGAAGAGCTGTCCTTCCCTCTGCAGTAAGAATCACCTCAAGCCTGATGCGAGCACGTTTACTTTCTCCCATCACTTGCTGTGAGAAAGATGGTCAAGAAGCAGCAAGTCCTGATAAGCCAAAAGGAGCACCTCTGTGAACCCTGTGGATGATGACCATTGACCTACATTTCCAGTCTTTCCTTCCACGCAAGACAGTTTTGCTTTATGTCTATCTGAATGAATGTATAGGGAAATCTTTACAAGGGGGCTAGAGTTTTAACCAGGAGATTTAAATGGTGACCTAATCTATTTACATGTAATAAATAGCAATTCTTGTAAAGTTCACAAACGTGGTTGATGTTTGCTGTCCATGTGGGTCTCAATATCAGGTATATTTTGGAATTTTGTGTACTTATATAAAATCTTGAACTTCTGTGACAACTGCAGCAATCGAGAGCCTTGATTTTCATCATGCTGTCCCAGTGAAGTATGGCATGAAACATATAAACAGGGTGGATGTTGCAAGGTTAGTTTTTCCTGTCAGAGAATCTTAGATTGAAGGGCATAGTCTGACTAAGAGATCAACCAGTGGGGACAGAGATGGGAGGAATTTCTTCTTTGAGGATAGTGAATCTTTGGAGGTTTTTTTGACTGCAGATGGTTTGGTTAATTATATTTATTGTTGAGACAGACAAATACATAATCACTAAGTGAATAGGGATTATGGGCAAAAGGCAGGAAAGTGGAGGTGCAGATATTTGGATCAGCCATGGTTTCATTGAATGGTGGAGCAGTCTTGATGGGCCATATAGCCTCGTTTTGTTCAATGTCTTATGGTCTATAGCATTTACAGCCATTGCAAAGAATACTTTTATTCTACGTTTTGTACAATTAATGTTTGGCTCAGTGTCAGACATGTTATTATTCAAAGAGTTGGCTTCTTGGCAACAATTACAGTCCTTTTACAGGAGATTGTTGAGTTCATTTAAAAAAAATGCACATTAATTATACTTGGTCTCAAGTCTTGGTTTGGTGAAAGACAGAACTTGAATTTATATAGCACTTAACATATCCCAGAGGACATGACATACAAAAAGCTGTTTTGAAAAGTAGGCATCGTTGTTATGTAGGTGGGTGCAATAATCACCTTGCACACAGCAGGATCCCACGAGCAGCAATAACTTTAGTATGACAATGTTAGTTAGGACACACAGAACTGTCCTGCTTTTCTTGGTGTAATTAGTGTTTGATATTACCTGAACAGACAAATTGAGTCTTGATTTTAAATCCTTGAACAGGATAACAAATCTGATGATGCGGGCTGCACTCAGGTCTGCATTGTTAGAGCACCATGTATAAAGAACTCAAATTTTGGAGTTGCACCCTAAACCCCTAAACTGATGTCTTGGACAGCAGTGTTACCAACCAATCCAAGCTGATGAGAAGGTTCAGCTGCTTTATTTGATCTGGAAAACATAAGATTCAGAATTTTTAAATACGTTCATCCTTTGTTAATAAATCAATGTGTCCATCCTCCTTCTCATATCCATCAACTAGTTCAATTTTGAATCTGCTTTCCTGCTGTGATTGTGTTCTTGCTTGCAACCAATTCCACAACTTGAGGCCCTGGTCAGGGTAAAAGAATCTTTTATTTTCTCCTCTCTCCTTTTCATTCCCAAATTCATAAAACACTCTTAGAAGTTATTGCATTATTGCTTTTCGAGAAATGTTGCTTTAAAAGCTGGACATGATGATGAGTCAAAGATCAGGATGAAACTCCATGACCAATTGCTATCTGCAATCAAACAGAAGAAAGTTAGAGTCCAGTTCCATATATACTTATACATGAGTACGAGTTGTAGTCTGTACCTTTCAATAAATCTGCATAAGATTTTAAAGTAAACTGAACCCACACTCCTTAATCTGTGCTTTTTACCAACAACACAGGAGAAATGGTATGGTGATCAGTGTTGGGGAATCTTCTTAAGAAATAAAGACAGTGATGCGAGCTTGAAAACCTCCAGACAAGATTTGAAGCAGTAGAGAAGTTATATTTACATCAGACCCTCGAGAAAACAAAAATCCTTGTAGAAACAGTGAGTGCTTGATTTCTGGATATCCAGGTCCATGCAGATAGTGAATTGCTTCTGAATTGGATTGTGGAAGCAACAGGACTAACAAGACAATCTCGTGATCACTGCATTTAAAAAAAACTGTTTTATATTAAAAAAAACTTGAGCTGCCGATGGAAAGAACACAGTGTAGAATCTTTTCAAAAAAGTAACACAGCAGCTGCATTATTGAATCTCCACACCCAGTACCATTTTAGCAGTAAGACTATTATAAATCTTGTCTACATTGATGGCGTGTGCAAAAGATGGGGAATATCACAAAGATGACAACCACATTCCCTAACATGAACTGGAAGATCACCGATATCCTACCTGATATGAAGCTCCTTCAATATAAGATGGAGCTATTCATTTTTACTTTTAGTTGTCAGAGAACCAGATAAGAGCATAATGAAAATAAACAGAATGATTGGAAATAAAGGGCTATGTAAAGTTAACATTTCAGGCCTGTTTCAAAAGAACCAGAGGATTATGATAAGGAAAATCAACTTTGGTACAAAAGTAAGCTTTAGAATTCACCATCCAGAGTAGGTATCGCAGAGACATCAGCCACAGGAAACACTTGATCAGTCTCTTAGTGAGGACTGGGATCTTTTAGAGGCTGAGCTGTTTGAGCAGATAGGCAAAAGTGAGGACTGCAGGTGCTGGAAACCAGAGTTTAGATCAGAGTGGTGCTGGAAAAGCACAGCAGGTCAGGCAGCATCCGAGGAGCAGGAAAATTGACATTTCGGGCAAAAGCCCTTCATCAGGAAAGATGTTTGTTTGTGCAAATAATAGTGTTGGTTACAACTTTAATATCGCCATTAAAGTTTTCCAAAGCGCCTCAGAGAAAACAAAGAGGCGTGACATCGATGCACAGCTTAAAGATTGAACATAATATGAACGCATTGTAGCCGGACATGAATGTCTACGTTCATGAGGTGCAGTTATGAGTATTGCTGCATCAGATGGAAAAGATAAAGCAAGTAAGCTGTTTGGGAAGTGCAGGCTATTACATCCACCAGCAAGTTATCATGCATTCCAAGATCTTTGCAAGTCATGAAGTGCAAAAATTACATTGGGCTCACCTAGGTAAGAAGTCTCCTTCCTAAAATACTGCCTTAAGTTACAATGGGATATAATCAAACGAAAAGCGTTTGCAGTTTGTATGCAGCAACAACGGTGAATATGCCAATGATCTGTATAAATGTAAACATACACGTGAGGTTAGCAGCAGGACTGACTAGGCTAAGGTTCAGAGTGGAACAACCTGTGGCCTTAAGATGAACAGGCTTTCCATGTTGTGGATGAAGTCAAATAGTTAACATCATATGCCTGAAGAAAATTGACCAACACACTAAATGAAACCAAAGTTGACAAAGGGGCTAATTCAAATATCCTACTGATCAGAATCCTGAAGGGTATGTATTTTGATCCCATCCATTGCAATAGTGTGTTAATTTTGAAATGCAACTATGGGAGATCTGCATGGAAACGATATATATTTTTACCTGCAGGACAGAGTGGGATTACCGAGATGCACAAATTTCAATGTCGTAACCATTTAATAAAACACCAAGATACCAGTTGCAGCGGGAGAGACCAGTTGGTCAGATCAATTTATTTTGTTCTCTGTAATAAAGCTAGGAGATCTATCCTGACCCAAACAAAATTGAATATGTTGCCAAGGCAAACAAGACCTGCAGCAGAGATGTCTTAAATTTTAAAATTCCTTAGCACCATGCCAAATGTTTCTGACCAAAATGTCATTAAGAGAACTCTTCACTGGAAGACTATCATCTTGTGTTCTAATAATGCAAAGAAGCATTAATAATAGAAACTTTTATGCTACAATATTTGGATCAAGGAAGAGAACAGTTCTGGAAGTTAATCCTTTGCAGAAAAGATGAGGAGTGTGCATCATGCAAGATGGCAAATCAATTTCATTTGGATACAAAAGTCTGTTGTAAACACAAGCAAAGTGTACAAGCATTGAGTATCTTACACTTATTCTAATGGCTGGTATCACATGATTCCATATCGAACCGCATCTATACTATTCAATTTGTATTATTTATCCCTGTATTACCTATATATTCATAAAAATATATCAATAGTGAGAAAAATGGGCCACAATATTACAGTGAGATAATGATGATAAATTTCATGCTACTACCAAATGGCAAATTCAACAGTAGCAGGACAAACTTATACAATTAATGAAATGCCAAATTATCACAGAATTACTAATAGTCTTGATTTTCAGGTGGAGCTCCATTCTAGTGGCTGGAGCCTCTGAAAGAAACAGGATGTACGTAACTCAGCAAAAATTACAGCTAAATGATGTAATTCAGAATCCCAACAATATTTTTATCTTGTCTATCTAATTCACTGTTCCTGCCTGTTGCCAAAAGGGTTCAGCTATTACTATTGGTCATTTAAAGAAGCAGACATGGGCAAGAAATGCAGGCCTCGGCAGTGACATGTACTTCCTGTGAACAAACATAAATTAATTTCAGCTGCAATCAGGGATGTTAGATAGAAACTTGTAACATTTTTATTAGTCTCTTATGGATTTGGGCTTTTAAATTCTATGTATTATATTGAGCCCAGTGAATTGAGAATGGCATTCAGTTGGGTCACTCACCCTGGCAAGAGATCTTAACTACCACAGGGGCAGGTGAGTGCTCAGATGGACTCATTAGAAGGTTTGCCTTGATACTTGGAGACTCTGTCCCAGTTGGTTTTAGAAGCTGTTAGGTCCATGTAATCTTCACTCTTCACACCCATTCCCTTCATGCCACCTCCATAGCCACTTACCCAGTACTCACCATGGGCAAACCTCCGAAGCATATGGAGGTAAAAATAATGATAGACTTTCAGTAGATTAAATAAAGCTCTCACTCCACTAAACTTTTTAAATTTTCTGCAGTGATTCATCTTTAACTCGAAGCAAATTAATTCTGAACCCCCATCAAAGATGGCTAATATTTTCACTGCATCTTTAAACTATCAATAAAACTGACTTAAAACATCCTGTTGAGAACAGTGTAGCCCGAGTCAGCCAAGCATTCATCAAGTCATAAAATAGCTGTTGGGGAATTGACAATAAAGAGCTCTTTGAAACTGTATGACCAGACTTTTTTACTCTAATCTATTAGACAATTTGGATGTCTGTAATGGGGTGGGATGATATCAGTGTCCTGCCCACTATTGGTAAATTGCTGCAGAGACATCCTGACTCTGAAAATCCAGTTCTGAATGGTTTCAGCTGAAGCTTCTCGTTCTACTATGCTTTTAGATGAGATGTTAATCTATTGAAACTGTATGACCAGACTTTTTTACTCTAATCTACACTGCATGACCTATCAAACAAAGCAATCCAATATGTTCTCTCCACAAAGTTCAGCCTACTTTCTTTATGCGTAAACAACAGGAAATTTAACAATGTTCTGCCTTTGCCGCTAAAATAGACCTAATCTTCCCATCAGAGTATTTACATGTAACGTTTCAATTTATCATTCCCATGCTGCAAGTAAACACTGTGATAATGAGATTAGAGTGGTGCTGGAAAAGCACAGCAGGTCAGGCAGCATCTAAGGAGCAGGAAAATCAACATTTTGGGCAAAAGCCCTTCATCAGGATATCTGGTTGGCTGATGAAGGGCTTTTGCCCGAAACATTGATTCCTGCACCACTCTAATCTTGACTCTGATCTCCAGCATCTGCATTACCCACGTCAGCCTAATCACTGTGATGATATTAGCCGACTGGACATCATAGGATATGAGTTCCCTGATTGGGTCTGTTAATCTGGTCCAATTAGGGAGCTCTGGCTGACAGGTAAGAACAGGAGTGTTGAACACTGCTCACTCTGAGAGCTGGATCAGTGTCAAGGACTCTCCACACGTCACTGAAGTGTGACTTGGCGATGGGGTACCTGCCTCTGCAGAATTATTTCATTAAGGCCATCACATCAACTAAATTGGTGTTTGTTTGAACTCTGTACGCAGTTTAAATGGCACTACTGAGTTTGTATTTACCTCTATAAAATTCATGCCATGCCCATTCCCCTGTTCTAACAATTTGGATGTCTGTAATGGGGTGGGATGATATCAGTGTCCTGCCCACTATTGGTAAATTGCTGCAGAGACATCCTGACTCTGAAAATCCAGTTCTGAATGGTTTCAGCTGAAGCTTCTCGTTCTACTATGCTTTTAGATGAGATGTTAATCTATTGATTCCAATTAGTTAATACTTCCACTAAATTAACAAAGGAAATTTGAATAAAATGTGTTAATTGTTTATCAATCATCTTGCAGCTTAATTTCAAGGATGTAGTATATTCATTTTGGCCAGAACCCAAGTTAGCACTTGCATTCTATTCGCCTCACCGTAATCATTAGTTTATTGGGGAACCCCAGGTTAATGTACACCTCTTTCATTCCTCACCACCAAATTACACAGTATACAAACTTCAGAACACAGGAGTGCATTTTGTGTTTCTCAATCACAGTTGGCCAACAATGATATGATAATGTGGCATCTGGCAGAGTTAGGCACATGTCCGTCTGAAACAATGGGATCCTGTTTCAATTCACTGATTTGCCACAGGAGCTGTCACATGCCTTCTGTAGATCACAGTTCCCATGTCAAAGCTGTGCTATCATTGCAAAGCTAACGTGTAACAGAACACACACTGATTAACAGTAGTACTATATACAGCTTGCTCCCCCTTACAAGCAAGACCTTTGCTCTCTCATGGGGTGGGCTGAAAGTCTTCCCACTAATCATTGCAAAGCCTGTATAATCAATTCACAAAATAATTGTGTGCTCCTACTGCATATGCAGGCCTCAACCAGTATGTTCTTGCTTATTTTGCCTGTCTTAATGTACATTAATAACTTCAGAATGTGCTTGCACAGCTGGTGTTCCCCTTTTGTACACTCGATTAAACAGCCAGGACTTAAATGACAAAATATTTTTCATTACATTAGTTACATCTGCAGTAGTTTTACTGCTGAGGCTGTATTTAGTAAGGTGTACCAGTTTCAGATGTTAGCAATATTTTATCTCTGACTAATGCATGTTCCTTTATATAATTGTTTCATTATTCCTCTTACTGATGTATCACAGATTTTCTGCCACTTGCTAGATATTGATGCATAATATGTAAGAATTCAGGAAGTTCTGCTCTTAAAGAGGAAATGTCTATCTTGACGATTTACAACTCTCACAATAGGTTGCACAGTAATACACCCAGCAGCAACCAATGACAAATTTTATTTTAAAGGCATTAACTTATATATATAAAACAAAAATAAAAATTCAAAAACTTGGCAGCTCTTGGAACATGCTGCAACCACAACTCTGCTAACAAATTCTGGCAGTGGATTCTCCCTGGCTATGTAAAGAACTGAAAAAGTTCAACTCTCGATGGCTCTTGAAAAAAACACCTTTGTGCAGGTAATGTACAAATGAATGAAGATATTTGCAGAAGACATCATAAGAACTGTATATTAAGCACAAAGAACAAATTTATAGCGGGGCTTCCAGGTGTAAAAAACACAGTACCTCAGCCATCATTGTGAATTCAAGAGATACTCCTCAATTCGCACACATTGATAAACTGTACTCGCAACGCTCATACTGCTTTGTAGTGTGTACAAAGTTTGTTTTTTTGTCTCATTGTCTTCATTGACCCAATATGAACACTGTTTTTGTAAACAGCACTCGCTAATTTGGTGAAGAATACCCATTTATGTGGCACAATGCCATTGGAGGGTCAACTCTGCAAAATAAACCTGCTCTTGCTGACCTGCATTGGGTGTCTGTCTCCAAGTGCATTAAAGTTAAAATCCTTATCTTTGTCTTCTGATTTATTTCCTCTCTCAATATTACAACCTTGTACACAATTTGGCACAGTACACTCTTCTGGTTCTTCCTGGAGTGGTGAAAGTTTGAAACCTTCTTCTGTCTTGGCAGCCAATGGCCAACTGTCTATTGTTGATTTTAGAATTTGAATTAGCTAGATTATTGTTGGTCAAAGATATTAAGTGATGTGATGCAAAGATTTGGGTCACATTATAGCTATAATTCAATTGACTGATGGAGCAGGCTTGAGTGATTAAATGGCTGAAACCTGTTCTATGCTCTGCTCAGCCCACATGGCAGTGGAAATACCTTGCCTAAACTGCCTCCCTTGTCCCATCATTTAAAAACCTTTTAAATCTCATTTTTTTAAATTAACTACTGATTTCTAATATTAATTTGGCATTAAGTTTAGCACTTATTTACCCTTTACATTATCATTTATTTCTTCCTTTCTTCTCTTGCTTACCAGTTGAATTTACAATAAAACTGCAATTTATCCTTGTCGTTGTTGTGATAGATAGAGATAAAATATATCAGAGATAAAATTAAGAATAAGAGTAATATATATTGGAAGGCAAAGTAACACTGTTTTCATAAAATGATCCTTTATGATGCTTGTCTAGAGTTTAGATAACTCTGATAATATTGGAAAGAATAATCCTCATGTGAGATAAAATAAGCCTTCAGAAGAACACCAAGAAAACATGGTCACTCTAACAGCACTTTCCATGTTTTTTTAAGGAGTTTAAATTGCCATATTACCCATATCATGTTTTCACAGCCATTTTGTCACAAAAAAATTCCTGATTATTTCCAAACTGTAGCGTAAAATGTAATCTACAGCATGCATGTAGTAAAGCATATTTTGAGCATGGATGTTTTTCTGCTAATTGAAACCAAGACATTAATTTTCACTGTAATTCTGATTGAGTGTAGAGCATTACCAGGACTGAAATTATTTCCTGTGTCTTTTGTTTTGGTAAAAAAACTTAATGCTGACTTCAGATAAATATATTACTATATTGGAATGGAATCTATATACTATTTTAGATCTGCTGATGTTTACCATCTTAAAAGTAAATAAATATGATGTTGTCTAACTTTTGACGAGGATCTGTCTTCATGAATGCAGCAGATCACAATGATGTACATAACTTCTTCTCAAAGGTAAAGCCTTTTTATGATGAATTAATGTTGCTGGGTTACAAGAGGCTAAAACTGTGATGATTCATGTGAATCATGATACTGTGCATCTTTCTCAATGTTGTCAAAAATATATAGGGAAAAGTTGGAAATGAACAAAACAATAATTTTACTGCTTACTGGATGATATTTCACTTGAATGAAATCCAAAAATAATAATTAATATTTCCTGATGTAGCCATTTCATGTAACACAGTTCTTTTCATTGAATCATTTGAATTGTTTTCATTATAGTGCTGGGAGAGGCCAATTGACCCATCGAGTCTGCACCAACCCTCTGAAGAGTATCCCACCCAGATCCAGCTCACCCACCCTATTCCCATAACTTTACATATACCATGGCTAACCCACCTAGCCTGCACATTCGTGGACAATTTAGCATGGCCAATCCACCTAATGTTAACATCTTTGGACTGTGGGAGGGAACTGGAGCAGGCATAGGGAAAACATGCAAATTCCACACAGACAGTCACCTAAGACTGGAATTGAACCTGTGCCCATGGCACTGTGCGGCAGACACGCTAACTACTGAGCCACTTTGCTAGCAAAACATTTACCTTGGGTGAACTTCATACTCTATTAACATAGACCCCCATTTATGTGGCTGATATCAGCTTTTGTTTAAACAACAAAATATCACCGGCTACGCTATTTAGAACTATATCGATATAATTCACTGAAGGATTAAGCAAAATGGATAGTTCATATATGTTTAAAGTGAGATACCGGGAATAAGTTGAATGAGTCCTGTTCTGTACCATGCTTTGAGTTTCTATGTGACAAGGATTAGCCAGTGTGGAGGGGACCATAGTTTTAATTCAGTCTAGAAATAATGCAGGAACTGCTTTCTAAAAGTTCTCAATAGAGCAAAAGACTAGCCTCCAAAGCACACAACTTCAGACAAAATGAAAGCATCAATGTAGTGTTATTTGAATGAACTGCTCCCGATTTAAACATCGCTAATAAAGGAATATGCTTTTGCAACTTTTTCAGTTGCTTCTATATTTTCTGCAGACTAGTAAGTTTTGATGTTCTCATCAGAATAATTGTTTTGAACTTTTGAGACAATTGGAGCTAAATTAACTTGCACAGTTGAAGCTGAAGCACTCCGTGCTGAACATCTTTATCTCATCTGTTAATTTAATTCCTTTACATAGACAGACTTGGTTATACTTTCAAACCAATAATCCAAGTGATATCTTCAACAAATTTGGTTGTGAATGTAGGAAGTATGGTTACTAAGTTTGCAGATCAGACCAAAATAGATGGTGTAGTGGACCGTGAGGAAAATTATTTCCGAGTACGTTGGGATCTTGATCAGATGGGAAAATGGGCCGAGGGATGGCAGATGGAGTTTAATTCCGATAAATGTGAGGTGTTGCAATTTGGTATGGCAGACCAGGCCAAGACTTAAACTGTTAATGGTCCTACTCTGGAGAATGTTGCTGAACAAAGAGACTTAAGGGTGCAGGTGTGTTCCTTGAAATTGGAGTCGTGGGTACAAAGAGTGGTGAAGGGCGCATTTGGCATGCTTGTCTTCATTGGTCAGAACATTACAGGAGCTGGGGGTGTCATGTTGTGGCTGTCCAGGACATTGGTTAGGCCACTTTTGGAGTATTGTGTGCAATTCTGGTCTTCCTGATATTGGAAAGATATTGTTAAAATTAGAGGGTGCAGAAAAGATTTACGAGGTTGTTGCCAAACCCCTCCAGGGGTTTGAATGATAGGGAGAGGCTATATAGGCTGGGGCTTTTTTCCCCAGGAATAATTTCAACATTTAAAAGGCATGGGCGGATGGATATATGAAGAGGAAGTGTTTAGAGGAATTTGGACCAATTGCTTGCCCTGGTCTGCCTTACCAAAATGCAATACCTCACATTTATCTAAATTAAACTCCATCTGCCATCCCTCGGCCCAGTTTGGAATGTCTGGTTAGCGTGAACGAATTGGAACAAAGCTTCTGTTTTCTCTAAACACTATTTAAATAAATATATTTAGAGGTCTCAGAGGACAAGAGTAAGAAAATTATGTGAGTGTTCTTAGTTGTAACTTGCAACTTGAATATTGCTGAAAAACAGCATATTGCTGAAGATTTTCATCTTGCAGTCATCAGGATAAACGTGAGTGCCAAATTACAGGTGGCTAAAAGCATTTTATGGTACAGGAGAAAAGATGCTCATTGCTTGGCGACTCAACTTTGGCTATGGAGAAAACAATAGGGAACTATTGGCTATGCAACATCCCAAGCAAATAAGGTAGAATGCTTGAACTTATCCTTTTGCTTGTCAAGAATGGATCCCTGTGTATGCATCTATGTTGCATCTACAACTGTAAATAAACCAGATTGCAAGTATGGCCGACTACCTTAAATGAGTTATCAACGTAGCTCATAACACAAAG
Organism: Chiloscyllium plagiosum; assembly: GCF_037043375.1. Classification (NCBI taxonomy): domain Eukaryota; kingdom Metazoa; phylum Chordata; class Chondrichthyes; order Orectolobiformes; family Hemiscylliidae; genus Chiloscyllium; species Chiloscyllium plagiosum. The sequence goes on along the minus strand of NW_028270153.1, from coordinate 48,916,575 downwards.
GATTCCTCAGAAAATGCAGCCAAATTACAGAATTGTTGTTTTGGACTTCGAAAGCATGGCTCCTTGAGTATGGTTTATTTATTACAAACATAGTTATGATTGCATAACTATATTGTTGCATGTGAATTTCAGTGAGAGTGCAATGCTAGCAGTACATCCTTGTGAATCATAAACCGCACCATTCATAATGTGGCTCTTTTACACTTGCTGGAAATGGCATATTTAATGTCATCTGCAAACAAAATGTTCCAGCTTTGCACCTTTTGAAGTAACGCTTGGCAATTCCTCAGACAGCTAGAGTAGCCTTATCAACGAATTAGCACCCTTTTCTCCTGTATTAATTTTGTTGTACAAATTATTGTGATCATTTGAAATTTGGTACATCTTAGTGCTTTGACAATATGTATCTCTTTCAGCAATACTCAGCTTCCTTCTTTGTAATGTTTTTAGATTGTCAACAACTGACAATAATACTTCCACTTAGACAATGTTTGTGTGCTTGAAAATCTTTTCATTTCTGTGGAGTACTTGCAAGGCAATTCAGGAATCTTCTGGACCATAAGCCTGGGCATAATATTTTCTGTACTAAAGGTTTTATTGAAGTTCTCGAGACGTACTGTTCAAAAGCACTATTATTGTTTTTTTTTTTACATACACCCTTGACTCAGTTTCTGTCCTGTGATACTGTGTAAATGTTGGATTGTGTTATAGATAATAACAAAAATCTTACCATATTAATCCTATACAGACTTGAGATGTTTGTGAATATTATCCTACACTTGCAACACAGAAACATGGGTCACGTTTGCACCTCAGTGCTTATTAGTTGCAGGATTGCATATGTGTTATGACTGAGACCTTCATAACTATTCAACTTTAAATGCACCAGAATTGACAATATATATAATGTGGAAACATTTTCAGATATTTTTAGAATTAAAGGACATTAAATCCACACCAGTTGTCCCATAATGCCATATATAATGATGTAGGGTGGCTAAGACATTGTGGGTTAGCTTACTTTGCAACTCTAACCTCTCTGTTAATGAACTTTGTTAATTACAGAAGACAGATTTCCTTTAACTGTGCAATCTTTGCCATCAAGATTATGTCAATTTAATGATCACTGTAGCTGCTTCAATGTGTTATAAGTCTAACTGGAAAGACTTTTTTTTAGAAAAGTGACCCAGAGTCTAATCCCATTTTCTAGCTCTTGGTATGTAGGTTACGGCACTTCAAGTTCACATCCAAAAAAATGCATTCAGGACTGGTGCTTCCATTATCCTTTCAGCAGGGTGCCCTAGATTCCCACCACCCTCTTAATGAATATAACTCCCCTCAACTCCCCTACCTGAGTGTGCTGGGATTGGTAGCAGAAGATGCTATGAGTTTAAAAGGTTGTGCGACACAACCCTGAAGGCCATAGTGCAAACGATGGGAAGCAAAAGTGATGTCCTCTTCCCTCTGGAGCCAGAAGGCCCTTCAAGGCAATGCATGTAAATAGCAGTTTCAATCAGTGCCAGCGATTTAGCACAAAGGATCTAGATGTAGTGCCACAAGAAGTAAAATGATCTGATATGAATAGTCAAAGTCAGTGAATGTATCTCCTGATGTCGCATCCCAACAAATGAACCATTAGCCTTGCACACTGCCCAGTTCACCAGCACTGACCCACCCTTACTCCACTTTTGCCTCATCCTTATACTCTTAGCACCACTGTGAACATCATACTAAAATCTTGGAGCTTCTCCACACTGCTAGCTTTTCAAGCATGACAGTACCGTTACTCAAAAATCCACTCTTATTGACAGACTTTCTTCCTGCAGGACAGATGTCAGATAAATGAAGGCAACAGTGCATGACGAGGAAGTGTTGTATGTACCTTTTTTCAATTTGAAATGCTGCTAGTAATCATTAGAAATGACCATTTTTGAGGCTCTTACCAGCTGTTGGACTGGAAACATACAAGATGACAGTATTTTCCTAGCTTCTACCTCATTTCACAAACGACCCTGATTTACTAACTGCATGTGGTGTGAGCATGTGCCTTTTGCTTTTCCTGTTCCCTGCTCATCCAAAATCTACCTGTCGTTCCTCTTATCCTTCCAGATGCTCAAGAACTGTCACCTGCTCAATCACTGGTATGGAAGTCTGAAGAGGAAGCAGAAATTAATGAAGAAAAACACTGTCACCCAATGTCTTGCTTGCATCCAGCAGCTCAGACATGACTGCTTTCTTGGCTGTCACTAGAAATGAGCAAGATGTTTATCATTCATGCCCAGACTAAGGATAGGGAGAGAAACAGAGAGAGAAAAAAATGGAGTAACAGGGAAAGAGAAAGGCTGGAAGACATAGGAATGAAGTCAGTGAAGGGGGTAGAAAAGAGAAAATAAAAGGCTAAAGAAGAAACAGCATTTAAAAAATAACTAAACAAAACAACTATATTCCACATCAACAATCAGTTGTTAGTTGGTCAGTCTGTGGTCAATGAGTGGTTGTGTGTCTTAAACTTTGTTTTTGTTCTCACATCTTTGGCCTTCATCATCCACCTTGCTTCAATGGCAGTTACACCTTGGCGAAGCAGGGCCTGCCATTGTAGGTGATCCGGTGTACACGCTTCCCAACTGTTGAGGTCAAAGCCAATCTTCAGGTAGCCTTTCATGGTATCGTTAAAACATGGCCACCCTGTGGTCTTTGAAAAGTTTCCAGCTTGAAACAGGGAGCACACTATGGAAAGCCACAATTTGGCATTCTGAAGTAATCGCCCGATGACTGCAGTTGCCACGTGACTTGTCACAGTTATGCGTAGGAAGCCTGCTTATTGGATGCCTCTTGTTCATGATCCATTCAGGTGATGTCGGATCTTCCATAAACAATGTTGATGGTATGTATCTGACTTTCATAGTTACCCCCAAAGGCAAGCTGTCGTCGTCTCAAACCAACATCAAAACCTCAAGATTGACATCATCACCTAAGGAGTTGTGGAGAAGGAATGCTGAAGAAGGTGGTCAGTGGCCCTTTTTGAAAAGGCAAGAGCTCCATGGAAAGGAGCGTCTGTAGAATTGCCTTTGCTGTCAAAATGATCTTATGTGGCTGCTGGGGCAGCTGATGGGGCAAAGCCAAGGTAGATAGTTCTCTGAATGTATTTCTCTCATGGTCAGGGTAGCACGATGGCTGAGTGGTTAGCACTGCTGCCTCGCAGCACCAGGGACCTGGGTTCAATTCCAGCTTCCGGCGACTATCTGCGTGGAGTTTTTACATTCTCTCTGTGTCCGCGTGGGTTTCCTCCTGGTGCTCTGGTTTCCTCCCACAATCCAAAGATGTGCAGGTCAGGTGAATTGGCCATGCTAAATTGCCCATAGTGGTAGGGGCATGGATCTGGGTGGGTTACTCTTCGAGGGTCGGTGTGGACTAGTTGGGCCGAAGGGCCTGTTTCCGCACTGTAGGGAATCTAATTTAATCTAAAAGTGACCGAGTGTATGCCACAACTCTAGACTCGAAGAGCACCGCCAAGGAACTGTTCATTGTGGACATGTGCCAGCCTTGCTTTGTGTCCCAAAAGATGACAAACTCATTTTACTCGGCGATTTCAACCCCAGAGTTGGATGTAATTACTCAGTCTGGAAGGGGACAATTGGGAAACTGGTGTTGGTATGCTGAACCTACGGTGCCTTTCTTTTGAGTAAACGTGCTGAGCACAAACTTCTAACCACCCTATTCTGCCCACACAAATGTACACAAGTCCTCCTAATTGTAGGAGACAGTGAGGTCTGCAGATGCTGGAGATCAGAGTTGAGAGTATGCTTGCTGGAAAAGCACATGAGGTCAGACAGTCCTATCCCCCTCCCATTTATCTCTCCACCCCCGAGGCTCCCAGCCTCATTCCTGATGAAGGGCTCTGGCCCGAAACGTTGATTCTTCTAATTGTAATCCTGTTCCCAACAATGTAACTGATAGTCAATGATATAATCTATGCTTGAGACCATTGCAGCACAAGCAGAATATACAACATCTCAATGCTTCAAAGGAAGCTCAAACTGAGTTCACCACGTTTCAATATGTCGCCATGTCTGCCCAGTTGTACTGGATAGGTGCAGAGTGCAGTGTGAACACAAGGATTTTGAGGGACTTTTGAGGGACTTCATAACAGTAAAGCAAATTGCTGAGATGCTATCCAAGAGAGACTGTGATGGTACCTCCATCAACTATAGACCTGTTGTCTTCACTCACAATAAAAGCATTATGCTTTGAGCAATGTTGCTTGACTAGTGCTCATGGCGTTCCTTGTCAACCAACCTGCCCCGTCTGCTATTACTGATGCCAATGGGGTGCGGTCCAAATTGAGCCCACACGGTATGAGGTCATCCTGCAATGCCATTGATTGTTTTTATGACTCAAAAGTTTTGCCCAACAATGCTGTAAACACTGGGATAGTACTGAGGAGCACCGAAACAGGCTGCTGTAAAACCAGCACTGGGAAATGTACAAGGTTGATTGGTTTTACATAGCATCTTTAATAGTTTATTGGATGAAGTTGATTTAGAATAGCGGCCTTGTGTTATTTACCTCAGTATTAATTCAAGAGAATGTTGGAATTGTAAGGTGTGTAACTTCTGTACAATGGGGCTTTGTCTTGGATTCAACCAGTAGTTGAGAGAGACAGTCATAGGTATGAATATTTGGTCAGGAAAACAATATAATGTAAAAATTTAAACTCAGCCACCAAACAGTAATAAAAATGAGGAAGCTAAGCAATGGCATGTGGTTTGTTTTTATGATGTGGCATTACCTTAAAAACAGTATTATTTCTGTCCTTGTCAAGAGTTTGATTGCAGGGGCCATTTTAATTATATACTCTGCCTTGTCAAAACTTTGGCAGTGTGGTAGCTGGGAGAAGCTTGGTGTTCAGTGTAAGTCGTTCTCGAGCATGTGGGTGAAGAGAAGACAGCTGTTTGACACTGCACTGTTTAAATTCACTGTGTAAACCAGAAATATTGCTGTGAACATTTACCTCATGAGCATTATCTAGTTAAGTAAACTATGCAGTGTGGTTTACTTAAATAAGTGAGGGTGGGGAGTGTGGTGTTGATGAAACATAAGGCCATATCTTATGTTATAATAGCAGTAAGCATTGAGGTGTCTCTCAGTGTTGCACTTTTTGGACATCCTTTTGGAAGTACGCATATGCACATCATGTAATTAACTGCAAAATTTAAATTTTCTCCGGGCTGATTTCCACTGCCTTGGATTCTGTGATAATCTCTCTCTCTCTCTTAGATGTACACTGCTTTCCCTAGACTTGTTACACTGTTTAATTTCTGGTGTATCTCAATCCACTATTCAATTGCCCTCCATCACATGCCTCAATGACCGAATTGCCCATCCTCCAAATGCCATTACGCTATCTGCCCACCTTCAAGCTATGAGCTAGAAAATGGGATCAGAGTAGAACTTCAGAAAAACCTCTGTGGAGAGAAAGCAGAATTAACCTTTTGGTTCCAATGATCCTCCTTCAGAACTGATTGTAGCTAGGAAAAGCTCAGTATATATGCTGATGGTTTGTGGGGGGTCAAGTGGTGGAGATGGAGGAGGATGATAGGTGGAGATGGAGCCCAGAAAGGGAAATAGCAGCTGGGCAGACAGAGGAATGGGTACCATTAGTAGTTGAGAATGGATTGGTTGTGGTAGCAACCCATGTAATGACAAAGCCTGGTTTTTGGGAGTTGGGGGAAAGACATAGAATGAGGCATTCAGTCACTCGGATTATTGAACTCTTAAGCTTCACAGTCAACTGCAATATTCCCAGCATCAGCACTGACTGGAAGACCTAGTAGAACAGCACTTTGGAACACTAGAACTCTGCAAATAATTTGGAAAATGTATTTATTTAAAAATGTTTGCACTTTGTTACAATCTTTTGCAGCTTCCCATCTGCTACCAGTTATAGTTCCTCATTTGATGATTAATTCATTTGAGGTAGTGCTTGCAGGTTCTGAATGATTGATAAGCTTTCACTTATAATAGCATCTTCCTTCTCATCTGTTAGGAAGGGCATCGTTCAGGAAAGACTTCAGAAAATGCAGGAAAGAGCAAGTAATGCTGGGTAAAATGCTATCCATAGTCATGCCACTACGACATCTGGGGAGAACTGCTAGTCAGTGAGTGAGCTTGTAGGCCAATGAAAAGCAGTTGAGATGATTATTTAACTTGCTTGGCAACTAAGCACTAATCTCTGCATCACCATTGCTATATTATGTCATCTTGGAAAGTCACTGGAGACTGACAATGAATTTCTTCCACTCCCAAGTTTGGGTCATGAAGTCTGAAGCTCGGTCCAGGTGCCCTACCACATGGGGGCAGAAGTGGAGCTTGTGCAGCAGGTGATTGGGACTTGTGAATTTTCACATGCTCCTCCAGTTCTTGGCCTCCACCTGGGCTTGTTGGAGATGCTGGACGTGGGTAGCAGCTTTGTGGATGCTTCATCTTCCGTTTAGGTGGTCTTGAACAGGAGGTGCCCATTAGACAGTGGGGATTTTGCATTCCCCAGAAAGGCTTGTTGCTTTCTGTAATGAAAATTTGAGTAGAGAGCTATTTTGGAATCTTGTGTTAGGCTCGTGGATAATGTGACTTGTCCAGTGCAGCTGATTGGCCATAACTAGTGCCTTGATGTTGGGAACTGTGGCTGGAAAGATGATACTATCATTGGAGCATTAAAAATGCCAGTGGATTAGTAGGATTTTCCAGGAGCACTGCTGCTCATTTTTAGGGATTTGAAATATCTGTGGTTTATTATGCACATTTCCAATGTGTACATGAGGGTGGGTAACTTCTGCCTATTGACTTTAAACTTGGCACTGGATTTGACGTATTTGTCATCAAACACTCTGTTCCTCAGATAGCCAAAGGCAATTTTAAATTTCATTGTCTCACTAACACTGTCCACAGCTGCCATTAATATGGTTTGTAGGATGAACTGTTCATACCAGTTGAAGCAGCACACGTTGTCAGGGAGAACTTCAGTGTGAGCTTTCTCACACAATGGTTATGGCTTTGTTTCTAATCATTCATGGGATGTGGGCTCAGCTGGCCAGGATCGCATTTTTTGCCTATCCCTATTTACCTTTGGGAAGGTGGCACTGAGCTATCTTCTTGATTCATTGAAGTCTATTTGGTTTGGTACATCCACCATGCCTTTAAGGAGGGAATTTCAAGATTTTGACTCAGTGGCATTAAAGAAATGGAAATATTTATCCATGTCATGGTGAATGACTTGGAAGAAAGCTTGCAGATAATGGTGGTCCCATATATCTATTGGCCTTGGCCTTCTAATGGAAGTGGCTGCAAGTTGGAAGGTACTGTCTAAGAAGCCTTCATGAATTTCTGCAGTGTGTGTAGATGGTACAAATTGTAGGGTCAAACGTCTTGAACATTATTGGAGTTGTACTACTCTAAGGAAGTATTCCATCATGCTCCTGACTTGTGATTTGTAGATGGTGGACTGAGTTACTCATTTCTAGCCCCTGACCTCCTGCGGTACCCACAGCCTGTATATGGCTAGTCCAGTTTGTTTCTGGACGTTGATTGTGGGGGATTCAGTGATGATAATGGTATTGAATGCCAAGAGTTGATGGATAGAGATGGTCATAACCTGACACTTTTGTGGCATAAATGTCACTTGCCCACTTGCCAGCTTAAATTTGGATATTGGACATGTTTTGCTGTACTTGGATGTTGAACGGTAGGTCAGGAGATTATGCAGAATATAGAATAAAAACAAAGATTGACTATAAGATTCAGATAGGAGAAAAAAAAGCATACAAGAGACATGAGTTGGAAATATAAAAAAACAGATTTAAGAGTTCCTGTAGGTATTTGAAAAAGAAGAACGCCATGAACATTGTCCTGTACAAGGTGATTCTGAGGAATTAATAAAGCAAAGTAAAGTGAGGGCAGTTGAATTAAACACGCATTTTTCATAATTCCCCTCAATACATGATACAAGCAACATCCCAGAAATAGCTGGAATTCAGTAAAGGAACAGAGGGAGAAACTTAATCAGATTGCAATCACCAAGGAGGTGGTACGGAAGAAATTACTTGAGCTCATAGCTGACAATTCCCCAGGTCCTAAAGAATTACCTGACAGTTTTAAAAAAAGTAGCAAGTGAGGTAGTTGACGTATTAATTTTCCAAAATTCACTAGGTTTGGGTAAGTTGGCTGCAAGTCAGACTCCTCTGCCGGAGAAACATTACTTTATTTCTGAACTGACTAAGTTAAAGGCAAGGAAAAAAGATAAGGAATTTATTTATTAATGTCAAATTGAATGTTGATAATGCTTTATTGTAAATCTGTTGGAAATCCTACTCAAAAGATCAAGGGGTTAGATCTTGACAGTCAGCTGGCTTATCTTTTTAGCACAGACTTGTTGGTCACAAGCACCACCTGCTGCATGCAACAATTCGGTATCTTGCCTCAGATTGTTCAGTCTTTTGCCACATTACTACTACATTAAATTCCCCAGCAGATACACCACACCCTTTGCTGATGGATAGGCATTTAGATCTTGTAGTTATTATTATCCCTCCTCTAAGGATTGACAGACACTGATTTGACAGTTACACTTAGAGACATTTCTAGTGTTAACTGATTCCTGTTCGGTTAGTGTTTTTGTTTCAGTTTTCTGCATCTAGTTGAATTTCTCCTGGTTTGACCTCAGTTGTTTTTGTTTTCCATGCTGTAAATGCAATTGTAAGTTGTAATCATAATATAAAATTTGTGATTTCATTCAATCACAGTTCTGACCAAAACATTATTTTTTTGAGCACCCATTCACTTATACTTAACCGACCAGATTGTAATGGACTGTCAACACTTATTTCCCCACTGTGAGTGCCTTCTCAAAATGTCCTCCCACATTGTATTATGATGATGTGTTGTTGTTACTGCATTACAGAAGCAAGTATCTTATACCCCTGCGAAAATAACATAACACTTTTTAAAAATACTAGAAAAATTGATGTCATCGGGGCTATACACAGGCATCCAACCAGAATTAAAAGCTTTAACTGAAACTGCCTTCTGACATTAGCAAACCAATTTTATAAATAATCATAAATAATACAATAGGCTGATTTTATTATTTCACACCAATGCTGTTTGGAACATGTGCACAGCTCATTAGGTGCAGACTATTTAGATCACTGCTACTTGCTAACTTGTCAAGGGTCCCAAATCTCAAGTGGCAGCTTGTAGAAATGCTACACACATTAAACATCAGCGCACTGCATCATCGAGTGATAGGATATAGGCCTGTGACTTATTTCCCCTACGTACTGACATACTTTTCCTTTGAAGAGGAGCTTGAGGTGCATAAAAGTAGGTCAAAATGAGACATGGATGATGCTGACTTAGTCTTTCTCTGTGACTAGACTTGCAGGCTACACCCAAGTTGTCCACAGCAGCAGTCTGCAAGTGTGTGCATTGGCCCCACCATAGAGATGGTGGGCTAGTGGCAATGTTAATGACCTAGTAATCTAGAGGTCTGGGAACAGGGGTTCAAATCCCATCAGGGCAGTTGGTACAATTTAAAACAATACTTTAAAAAGATATGAAATCTAAAGCTAGTCTCCATACTGGTGACTGTGAAACTATGAATAATTATCATTAAAAGCTACCTTATTCTCAAATGCCCTTTAGGAGCAGAAGTTTGCTGTCCTTACCTTCTCTGGCCTGAACGTGACTCCAGAGCCTGACGAATGTGATTGATTCCAAACTGTCTTCTGAACTCACTTAGCAAGCCACCCATGCAAAGTTAAATGAGGCATGGAGAATAAATGTATAAATTCCCGGTATACACACGGCATCTTATTAGTTTTACGTACTTTTGATTGAGGACTAAAATTGAAAAAGGACTGTTTCTTGTGGAGTTGTGACCAGTTGAGGATGAAAAAGGCCATCAGTCTGGGAACAGCTATCTGATTGGCTGCTGGGTAGCTGAACAGCTTGTTTTTTGTTTGGGGGGTGGGAGGCAGGGGATGAATGAGACTGGCAGAAGCCTTTGGACTGCTATAAGGGGCAGGTGGTGAGCATATTTTTGTCTCTAGTAAAATGACGAAAGCCAGAAGGCCTGGGTTGAAGAACACTAATAACAAAATTAATGACCAATTCAATGGCAGGTAAAGCGATGAAATATTCCCACAAGTTCAAAGCTCAAATGATATATTTTATAAATATTCCCATTGCGTGCATTTCAAAATTAAATATTTCTCTGTTTGATCCCATTACACAGTATATGACTTCATTTTCATGCTTTTTGGCCACCTATCTGAGAGATTGTTGTTGTTTAATTAATCTTGGTTCCTTTTAGGATTACTTTTAGTCCTATCTTAAAATGAATACAGATCAGTCCCTTTTTATTGCAACATAGTCCTGTTTTAATACAGAGCACTGCCTTTGGGTAGAGGTCCAAAAAGTAGGTGACTAGACTTTCTATGGAATGAGATGATAAATTGAGATAATCTATGAAACCAGAAAAAAATAAAACTATGTATAAATGGAAAAATGAGGAGGAAGTGTCTCCTTTTAAAAAAAAAAGTAAATCTGCTAAATAAGATGGTGCCTTTATTAAACAGAAATCCTACTTGTAAAGTTGCAGTCATTTCATCACCAATGGTACATTATTATTACTCACTTCAGTGTTTTCTGGCAGGAGATATGACTGCATTATGATTTATATTTCCTCAAGGTCTGGACAACAAAAAATGTTTTTAAATACATATATATGTGCTAGCAGTTATCTAATTTTAAATCTCAACAAATGTGGCAAAAGACAATATTTCCTTTGGATGCATTGATTTTGGACCAGATTTGGCAGTCTGTAGCAAGAAACAGGGGGCATCACCAACCGAAAAGAAAACTGCTCACACAGATCTAAGAAGCTTTATTGTTCTGGATTTTGCATTTCTCAAGCTAATTGCATTCTGGGGCTATGTCGGGGCATCCAAAAACAGTGATGTCATCATTCAGGCGAAACCGCCAATCACATTGAAGAATTCTCACAGGCATCAAGTCAAGAAGTTTAAAAAAAACTATAGACTATAGTTCACCTTTTTATAATTTTACAGAGAGTGAAGTGAAAATATTCAGACATAAGCTAAAATATCTTAAACTTAAAAATATTTTTTTAGTTCAGGATATCACATTCTGCAAATATAGCTTTCAGTTTTCAGGGCTAGAGTGATCATTCAGCAGTAATTATGAACAGTACACTAGCTGGTTTAAAAAAAATTACTCTTAGTCAACAAGTTATAACTTTTCAAAGATGTTGCAGGGAGATTAATAGCTAAAAATTTGAAACTTTGTGTCAGATTAAACTATTTCTAAGATTTCTGTCTGTGACAATGTAAATAATGCTCCCTATAAAGAAGCAGGAAATCACACATATTAATTTGTGTTTCTGCATTCACTGCAGATGACCAGGTGCCATAAATTGCTGTCATACAACAATGACTGTGTCACTGAGATTTTGGGCAATATTACAAGTGCAAAATACAGGACGTTTATTTTAAACCATCTGGGACAACATCTTTTTGCACTGATACTTGCATTTGGAGACATTCTTTTGTACAGAAGAATTGAATATGTGAAAGCAATGGAATGTGTAAAATAAGTAGAAGAATTGAATGTTTGTGCAAGGGAAAGTTGATAGACTGAGATACAACCATTCGCTTACCTAATATTTCTTTTAGGCTAGAGTAGGATGTTATGTATTTGATTATTGATACTTTTTATATATATATAGCCCACGCAAAACCAACAAAAGAAGCACTGTCCCTTTAAATGGATTATTGTAGCCATCAAAGTCGACATTCTCACTTATTTGGCTGTGGATGAATGCTGCCTTTTTATAGTGTGTTGGTGTTAGTAACAAGCTACTTATTACAGAGGCAAAAGCTGAAGCCAAAATGAGAGCATGCATGACTGGCAGCAATCAATCAGCCTTTTAATGGCACCCTGTTTCTGCTTTCATCTATAATCTGAGTGCTGTATGCAGAGCCTGCCAAAACATAGGTGCATTCTTTAAACACGGAGCTCTGAAATTTTAATAGGTAGTACTCATATCACTGTTCTTTAAAGTAGTATAGCAGACTGTAAACTGTATACACATACAGTGAAGGAATCACGTTATACAGAGTTTTCAAATCAAGAAACTTTGTAATACTTTATCCACTGCATTTCTAAAGGCCTGAAGACATTCCAACCTAATACAAAAAGGTTTGAGACCAGCGTAAATAGATTTGCACAATGTTGGCATTATTTGTTACAAAGACCTTTTTTATCTGTAGTGTTTTTTCTTTCTGAAACACATTGTTCCTCACTGCTGAATTGCCAAGAATGTTGCAATAATATTCTTTAAAGCCTGTCTGTTTTCAGTGCTGGACGTTTTTTAAGATTTTTTTTAGATTACAGTGTGGAAACAGGCCCTTCGGCCCAACAAGTCCACACCAACCCGCCGAAGCGCAACCCACCCAGACCCATTCCCCTACATTCACCCCTTCATCTAACGCTAGGGGCAATTTAGCATGGCCAATTCACCTAACCTGCACGTTTTTGGATTATGGGAGGAAACCGGTGCACCCGGAGGAAACCCACACAGACACTGGGAGAATGTGCAAACTCCACACAGAGTCGCCTGAGGCAGGAATTGAACCCGGGTCTCTGGCGCTGTGAGGCCGCAGTGCTAACCACTGTGCCACCATGCCGCCCATGGACTGGGTTACTTATATATACTTGCATGCCACAATTGTGTGTTCATACCTACTTCCTTGCTGTAATTGACAAATATAGTTTAAAGCAGAAGATTCAATTAAAAAAATCTGTTATTAACTTAAACAAACCAAATTGGTGAGCTTCCCAGAAAGAAGGGGTTAATGGCATGACAGGAAATGATTGGTAGTTTTTAAAATTTAAGATTTTTGTATTCTCTAAGATGTCATACTTTTTTAACGGCTAAAAGTTGGCATTCCTCTTGCAATTTCATTTTTTTTAAGTTTGAATGCATTGTGGGTTATGGCCTACTTAACTCATGGGCCAATGGATTTCTGGGTAATATTTTGTCTTAAAGTCTGATTTGTATAACACAAAGAAATCATTTTACTATGCCAGTGGTTCCCAGCTAAAAATGGCACTTCAAGAGATTATTCAACCAGAATAAGTTTCTCATTCTGTCTTAAGTTTGCTTTAAGTTATTCTGTATTTAAATCTGAAGTTTAATTTTTGCCAGTTTCTTGTGTCAGTTGCATGGGGTTACATAATCCAGTAACTGAAAACTGCTTACATTCCAAACATGACAAAACTCCACTTTTGGCACTAATCCGGTTTGGTTGTTTTGCGGGATCTGAGGCAAGTGTTCTAAGCTTCTCTGTTTTTGAAGAAATAGGTGATCCCTCCATAGATTTTGACCAACAATACTCTGTTAATATTTGGTCTTCCATGTATGCCAGAGTATTTTCTGTACATTCTATTGTCATGTAATTAATGAGTCCTTCCTTTTATATACAGTTGTTTAATGCATAGTCAAGCAGTTGAATGTCAAAAAGCTGTGAAATTAGCCCCATAAAATCCAGTGTGAGCTGATTTCTCTTGCTCTAATTTTCAGTGGCATGGAACGTCTTTTTAAGTTTTAAGGAGTAATTTTGTCTTACTATTGCAATGACACCATGATCCACCCCATCCATGAACTCTGCTAAAATAACAGAACCCCTGGTGATATCTAGGCAGCTGAGTCCTCCAGTGACTGCAATTGTGGTACATTTAGATTTTTTCCAGCTATCCATTTAGGCGTCAACCCACATCATTTCCTTGAAAAATGAAGAAAGATATATTTTTGATGCACATTTACCAACCTCCTATGGGTTTTCAACTGACAATCAAATGATAAAAATACCTTAGACATGTCATGTTGCACAGCGGATGGCACTTGAGTACATATCTAATAATTGAGTGTTCTTGGTATTTACATACCTTCAGTAGACCAAGCTGTTTTTTGTTCATTATCAAGTTGCTTTCCTTTATGTGTATTAATGACAGGGATGATGGGGCTGAATAACACAAATTGTTTTTTTTGCAACAGAAGAGCAAATAGCATGTATTTACAGATGTGATGGAGGCTGAGGCATCATATAGTTTTGGATGTTCCATATATATTCCCAATAACCTACCTCATTGTCATCATTACTGTATTGTGTTGTTCATAAAGGATGCCATGACTTGCACATACCAATTTCCCATGCATGACCTTCCTGGAAGTTGGTATATATGTTCAAGGGGCCCTCAGATTTTGTTCTTGTCAGTGATATCTGAGTTGTGGAACTAAATGAATTTGGATGGTGTATTGAACCATGCCTTCTGGGGAGCTGTGTTGATTTAGGTTAAATAGGAGAAGTTTGGTGCTAGTCAATCATGTAAGGAAGCAATGTCCTCTACAAGGTTTGTCCACCAGGTACTCCAGGACAGTACCTGTTGAAGATTCCATGTAATGAGACTGTCTACAAGAGAAATTCCTGAGATCACTTGTCAGGAAACACTGACATTTATTATTAGGGAAGTTTTTGCAATTCATTTAGAAATTATAGCCTGGTCTATCAAAATCAGCATGGGTTTTTGGGAAGGAAAATATGTTTGACCGATGAATTGGAGTTTTTGAATATGTAACTAACTGGGTCAACAAAGGAGAACCAGTAGATGAAAAGCACTTGGAACGCCAAAGGTTGCCACAATACAATAATAGGTTAAGAAGGTAATATTATCATCATGTGTTCTCTATATGAAGGCACATCTTCATTATAGGTACCATAGAAGTAAATGAGACAAGGTTGCAAAGTCATCCAAATAGGAACAGGGATCTATTCTTGTGCTGTTGGCATTATTACTGGCCCTTCAGCCAACTGTACTAGCTCTGTTACCTTCCACAGTCAGAGTTGCTAAAGTAGCATGCAGTTTTGTATTACTTTTGTAGCCTGGAACTATGAATAGTATGGTAGTGGTAGTGGCTCTGATTACTTTCCATTACATGACTGATCAGGAAGTTCTAATCCTTATCCTCTGCCATCAGCATACATTGGAAAGATTTACAAGCTCACATTTAACCTGTTTGTTTGGGTTATGTACATATCTTCATTGGCTATAAAGTTGTCAAGTCAGACTTGAACCCAGAGCTTCTGGCTCAGAGGATAGAATGATACCTATTGTGCTACAAGAGGACTTTGGCTGTTCTATATTAACATGATTAGAGAATTAGGTGATACTTAGGAAATAAAGAGCAAGGATAGATAGGGTATTTTTAAAGTATCCAATCTGTAAGTAGTGGAGTACTAGGAACATGCTGGAGCCTGAACTTATTACAATCTACATTAATGAATTGAATGCAGAGACAGAGACTAATGTATCTCAGTGTGCTAATAGTAAGGAGCTAGCTAAAAATGTAAACTATGAGGATGACACAAAGGGGTTGCAAAGAAACACAGGTGGGTTAGTGATGGGCAACAAAGAGGAAGATGAAATGTGGGAATAATGAAGACACATTTGAAATACTGTTTGCAGTTCTGGTGTCCACACTTACCTTGGAGACAATATTGGATTATGGAATGAGCGCTGTCCTACGCAGAGACACTGAGTAAACTGTCAGTGAAACAGGAGGCGTGGAGTAAATATTTATTCACTTTTAAATTTATTCATAAAGTGAAATGTCACAAATGTATAATCACAACGTATGTCTTAATTATTTTGAGTATCAAATTAATAAAAATAACTTAATTAACTGAAGAACCACCAACCCTTAACGGCACTGTAACAAAAGCAGACTTTAAAGGAAATGCATTAATTTAAATGAAGATCCTATTTTGGGGGAGAGGATGCACTTTAGAAACGCAGGGCCCCCAGTTGTGGAAGGCCTTGAGCATGTCAGAGAATATTGCATGCTCCCTCC
Source organism: Chiloscyllium plagiosum (assembly GCF_037043375.1). Taxonomy (NCBI): domain Eukaryota; kingdom Metazoa; phylum Chordata; class Chondrichthyes; order Orectolobiformes; family Hemiscylliidae; genus Chiloscyllium; species Chiloscyllium plagiosum. The sequence goes on along the minus strand of NW_028270153.1, from coordinate 48,900,590 downwards.
CTAGGGCCACCCTGGTGCCCACATTACTACAGAAGAGTGGCAAGCTGTCAGGCCTAGTAACTCTTACATGACCTGCTGCCTGCACCCATTAGTAACCATCACCTCCAGGACCAGAACTGACCCAAGAGGAATTCTTCTGACTTGCCAACACTTCAAACTCAGTGGCCAAATACCAGAAGCTGAAGTGCAGTTGAAAATTGAGTAACAGCTCCTTTGAAAAGTGAAAAAGAATTGTATCCTAACACAACTATTAGACACATGGAACATGGGCATGTCTTTAAATAATCATCAAATGAATGTCTCACACCTTATATCATTAACCTTAATTTATAAAATAAACGAAAGGGAAGCTCTTGTGTTTGTATCTCTGAGCCACAAGATCTGGGTTAAAGTCCCACTTCCTCCAGAGGTGTGCAATAACATCATTGGACAGATTGATTAGAAAATGTATATAAAACAAACAAAAATCTAGGCATTCAGAAACGGGCGATTCTGAAGAGTTTTGCAGAGTTGACACTGAAAGGTAGTGTATTTGACTGGTGAATCTGGAACAAGAGGACACAGACTCAGAACAGCCATTTAGGACTGAGATGAAGAGAAGCTTCCTCATTCAAAGGGGAATTGGAAATCTTTAGGATTTTTAAGTCCAGCGTCTTGTTCCTAGTCAATCTCTGAATATATTAAAGCTGAGAGAAACAGAATTTTGGTGCCTCATGGAATTAAGGGATGGCTACACAGCAGAGGAGCTGGAGGTGGGGAAATGCAAATCAGCTGCGATCAAATTAAGAGAAAACTCCAGGACATGAATGGTCGTCTCCTATCTTTTATGTTCTTTAAGTGAAGATGTTCAGATAAATTACAAACTATAAGCATAACTCAAACTGGTCCTAACTGTAATGTTACCTCAAAGCTTATCATCGGAGTATCAAATTCCTTACAATTTTAGGTTTTTGTTTGCCGAAGCCTTGAATGAAAAGACTTTTTCAGTACTCTGCTTCTTGTGAAACATGCCAACATTTTCCATATATGAATCTCGCTTTTTTAATGCTACCTTTATCTACTTTGCTTGCATTCGTAGCGTACCTGCTTTTGAAAAAGTGTGGAGCTGCTTTGCTTTTCAGTGTAAAAGCTGCCTCTCATAGAGATCCTTGGTCAATAATGTTCCATTTGCTGAATATGATAATGTCTTCAGATTGCATTTCTCTGCTTGTCTGAGAGTGAATTGAGGTAGAATTGGCATCCTCTGGGATTTCATTCAGAGCCTGCCAAGGTTTGAATTTCTGGGTGAAGCATGCACCTGACACTAGTAGTAATGTGAAACTTAGTGTTTAAAGCAAACCGAATCAGGCTTTATAGAGCATAACTATTTACAACATCTTACTTGGAGCCCTATAGACTCAGACTCCAGTATGATGTGATCTGACATCACAATGACATAGCCTTATTCAGCTTTGTTGCTATCCTTAGTGTAAAAGCTACAATTCCCTTTCTTGACAATACTCACCTAACCTATGTTCAGAAGAAAGGTGCTTAATCTCTTGTGGTCTTTTCTGAACTGAAAAGTCCAAATATAGACTTCTGTTCTTTGCAATGATTGAACAACATTATTCCTTCTCAGGAAGAAGCTCTAAATGACTCTTTTCCCCAGCAGTTTTAGGCACATAATTTAGATGAAAAGTGCTTCATCCCCAAGAGTATTGTTCCCCTTTAAAATGATACAGCTTTGTACAACAGATCTCTCAATAGTGACAATGAATTATGGCCGTTCTTTCATGAGCATGAAAGACCCATAACTCATGAGTGCCTGTACTTATGAGATGGTCTTGTGCATGAATGAAAGAATGTTTGTTTAGAATTCAGTATATCAGAGAAATATGTTTATTCTATGAACCCGTAGTTCCTGGTACCATTTTTAAACTGTCATGAAGGGAATTTGATCATGTTAAAGTAGATCGAGCCACACAGCATGGAAACAGACTCTTCGGTCGAACCAATCCATGCCGACCACGTTCCCAAACTAAACTAGTGCCATTTGCCTACATTTGACCCATATCTCTCCAATTCCTTCCTATTCATGTAATTATCCAAATGTCTTTTAACTGTTGTAACTGCACCTGCATCCATCACTTCCTCTGGTAATTTTTTCCACACATGAATCCAGCCTATTTTTATAACTCAGACCTTTGATTCCCAGCAGCATCCTGGCAAATCATTTCTGAACCCCTTCCACTTTAATAATATCCTTCCTATAGGAAGGCAATCTGAAATACACACAGTACTCCAGAGCCTCACCAGTGTTCTATACAACCTCAACATGATTTCCCAACCCCTATACTCAAAGGTCTGAGCTATGAAGGCAAGTGTGCCAAATGCTGTCTTAACCACCCTGTCTACCAATGATGCAACTTTTAAAGAATTATGAACCCCTAGGTCTCTCTGTCTACATGGCCATACCATTAATTGTATAAATCCTGCCCTTGTTTGTTTCACTAAAATGCAATACCTCGCATTTATCCAAATTAAATCTGGCACTCCTTAGCCCATTGATCAAGATCTCTTTGTAATCTTAGGTATAGTGTCCACTATGCCACCAGTTTTAGTGTCATTCACAAACTAACTAACCATGTCTCCTATCTTCTCATCCAAATAGTTTATATAAATAGAAAGAAAAGTACCAATCTCTGTGGAGCACCGCTGGTCACAGACCTCCAGTCTGAAAAACAACCCTGGACTAGCATCCTCTGTCTCCTATTGTCAAACTGATTTTGTATCAAATTTGTAAGGTCACCCTGACTCCCATGTGATCTAGCTTTACTTTGTCAAAGGATTTACTGAAGTCCATATAAATTACTTCTCTGCCCTCATCAATCTTTTTGGTTACTTCCTCAAAAAACACGATCAAGTTTGTGAGACATGATTTCCCGCACACAAAACCATGCTAACTATCCCTAATCAGTCCTTGCCTCTTCAAATGCATGTAAATCATATCTTTCAGAATCACCACCAATAACTTACCCAGCACCGATGTCAGGCTCATGGATGTTTTGTTGCCAGGCTTCTCCCTACAGCCTTTCTTAAATAAAGGCACAACATTAGCCATCCTTCATTACCTGACCTGTGGTTATAGTTTGTATGAATATTTCTGAACTTCACCACTGAAAGTTGCCTTCTGTTGGTGCATTTGTCACCATCTGTATAGTTCCTGTATATGAAAAATGATTATTCCTCTTTGTGAATAACTGCATTACAGTGTGACCATCTAATTATTTTTGTCTATCTTCATTCTTTGTAATTTGATTACTAGTGCTAATAACCAAACTCAGCAGTTGTAAGTTTGTTCACCACTAAGGTCAAGCATACTTCACATACCAACTCTTCTAGATTACTTATTGAGCCAAAAAATTAATTTCAGCAATAGAATTTGGGTATCCTGCCACTGAATGTCCCTGTTCTCTGCTCTAATGATTGACTGAGTAAATTGTATAAATGGTGCAGAGACAATCTACCTAATTCTTTGTCTTCATACTTTCTTTATGAAACCTTCTGTAAGATTAAAGCTATCTGATATTTTCAGTTCATCTTGCCAGACGGATTATTTTATGTGCAATGTGATAATTTAATGCCAAAAGGGAGCCCGTAATATTAACTTCAGTCTATGACAGTTGTATCTTGTCAGTCCTATTGCGCTCACAAATGTCCAATATAATATGATTGTGCAAGGAATATTTTACTTCTTGACATTTCAGGTGACGTCTGTACAAAAAATGGCAGCATTGTCAAATTAGAAATCTGAAATGAAATAGATAAGGCCCTTTAGGTTACGTTTTCAATAGTTTGAACTTAGTTTGAATTTGTTGTTTACCTTATTAAGAAGCAGGTGTATCAAATATACAGTATGTATTATATACTACTGTGTCTTGCTTTAAGTTCTTTTGTCATCCTTCACAAAATGTATGGTGTATTTTCTTTTATAAAATTTAAGTTCCAAGCTGTCAGTTGCATTGTCCTGTGCTTAATATTTATTTAGTTTCGGGAAGGTCCAGTCAAAGTTATTTGTTCATGTTCAGTGGCATTAAAGGTGATAATTTGTGAGAAAATGCCAACTGCTTGGAAAATTGAGCACTTCTCTCTGCATCTTTTCAGAAACTGTTCTCACTAGAGCATTAACACAATGAAAACTTTTTGTCTGGTCACGAGTCATCTCCTTCCCCTCTGATTGTGCACAGCAGCAGTTAGTTTTCAGACATCATTATGTAGTGACAAAGGGCTACTAACAGCTTCTAGAAAGCATTTCCTGTCTTGTGTACTGAAATCTCCTCTGTGAAATCTAAGTGGCATTTGAAACCAACTATTGAGTAGCAATTTTTCCTTTCTTTTTAAAAAAAAATGAAGTGGGTATAAATGGTTTTCAGGATTGTCTCAAAAGGTAGAGAGTCAATTGTTGGCCTTTTCTACCTGTGAGTAAATGTGGGCAAAAAGTCTTTTTGGTGCTGTTAAAACTTGTTCTCCTGCCATCTTGTTGAAAGTCTTGAAAGGATTTAAAAACATTCTGAAGTCTTCAGAAGGAATTACAGTCACCCTTTGATATGTTACTTTTCACAGACCTGCTCAGAGTCTTAGTATTGACAACAGACTCTGTGGTGTTGCTGTATTCTTGTAGGAGCATGTTTATAGAAATGTTTATTTACCATCTCTTCTACTAATCCAAAATCATTCCTAACATAATTTAGTTAAACCTCACTGGAGGATTTTCCTTGTGCTTTACCTTGATTGTTACCAATAGTAAGCATTGTTTATATGTGTCATTAATTTAGTTGTGTCACTTATATACAAACTTGGAATTAGTTTTGACTTTAAATTTGAAGTATTGGGCTCGAAACTCCATCTAGCACTTGACTCTATCCACTGTTACATTTTCAGAAGAAGTTGTGCGTATGTGGATCAGTTGTTAAACTGATTTCCAATTTGGTGAATATTAAAGATCATGAGGCATGATTTGAAGAAAAAATGATGGGGCGATTGCCTCTTGTCTCAGCTACGTTCCTGTCTCTCCAATAAAACAGAGTTCTTGATATCATCTAATTTGTTTCTTGTGGACTTTGCTGCATGTGAATTGGCTCCTGTGTTTGAGTATGTAACAAAACGTAGCAATGTCAGTACTTCACATGTAATTGTTTTGTATGCAAAGATGAATGAATGCCATGAAACCATGATGGCCTTTTCTATACAGTCATATTGTCTCCGTGAAATTTGTGAATCTCTTCATCTGGGGTGAGGTGGAATTTGGAAGTGTAGTTAGTGAGGAGAAGATGTTGACTATACTTTTGAATTTTGGGGCATGTAGCTACACAAACTTTAAATGGCGTTTTCAGATTTTGTAATTTACTTTCATAATGTCAAAAACCTGTTTAAAGCACTCAATTTCTTGTTTTATGTGTGTTTCTCCACAGCAGCTGTGTTATTGTCTCCCCACTCAGTCATTCTGTTCCTTGAATTTGCCTGAAATGACAGGTTTAAAGACTCGGTGCCCTCCCCAGTTACTGTTTATGATCTTTAGCGCTGATAATGTGTGCTTAATGAGAATGTTTCTTCATTGTAAATCCTTTAGCGAGTGCTCGATTTATTGACAGATGTCTACTTTCCCTCTTTTAAAATTACTTCATAAATCTCGTTGGGGGTGAAGAAAAGGGCCAACATTCGCTGCCGAAAAGGGATATTCATGGAGGATTGCTTTCATTGCTATTTCCATGACACTGGACCGGTGCCTGAGTCCTGTGGCCTGTTTTGCATTCTGTTACTTTCATTAATGAGGCTTTGTGCACCTCACAGATTGATTTGTTCAAAGCTTTACAGCTTTGTTCTCTGGCATGATGTAGATTCTCCTGAGAACCCAAATAAACTGTCATCAATACAACAATATGATGAGTGTTTGAGTGCTAAGATTCACATTAACATGGAGCAACTGATTAAAAGTAGCAAGGGGAATATGTCAAAGCTTTCAAGACACATTTTGGTCCCTGATTAAAGAGTCAGTGATTGACCAACTTAACACTTTAAAAACCAAATATGATTAAATGCATAAAAGCCCAAACCTGCTGTTTTGTAATGGAGAAGTTGTGCCTATTGCTGATTGCAATGTAAGCTGACCATTTAGCATTTTAAACTGAAGCCTTTGCATTTTCCTGGCTTGGCCCCAGCAGAGATGGCCATGCACACTTTTTCATCCTGAGTCAAAGACACACCTAGTATGATCTCCCTTTAGTTTCTAACCCCACACTGTGTTTTTAAATGGAGCTGTCACCCTCAACCTCCTGACCAACAATGTTAACACCTCCTCACCTGACAATAATCACCCTCTCTCTCACCACTCCTTACGCTGGCAATGCTTTGCCCTTCCAACACCTCCCAAAAATCACTTGCCCTCCCCTCGCCCCATTCCCCAACAATGCTCACCACCTCTCCCTGTCCCTTTCCCCTCACCCCTGATATTGTCTACCTTTACCCCTCCCAAGTGCCAGTGTTCATCCTCTCCAGTCACCCCTGGTATTGTTCATTCCTTCCTTACCTGCTGGGTTTTATTCAGTATTTTGTGTTTCTATTTCAGATTTCCAGTCTCTGTAGTACAGTATTTTGCTTGTGCCTCTTCCCATGTCAGAGCACTTCTTTTATTTGTATATCTGGGACTCTCCTCATTCTCCTAACACGCAATTGCAAAAACCAGTTAAGCCAGTTAGTTAATTGGCTGATCTCACCTGCTCTGTACCAGAAACTTTGACTTCTTCACTTGGCAAGGTCCAGCTTTAAAGAAGGGTTATTACAGCAAAGGTAACAGTTTAAGTTGGGATGGTGAGGTGTTCACAATCCCTTTGATTCCTTCACTGTGTGGTGATGTAGAGCCTTGGTACCTTAACAGTGCATTTTGGCAAAGTGTAGGTTCACTGACAGCAACTTCTAGATTTCCATGTTATTTCACACATGTCAGTTTCACTGGAGTAATGACACTGAATGCTGTGTTTTGTTATTCTGATTGCAAAATTCAGTCCATATCATCTATTCTTTTACGTCTTTAAGTGTAAGATAAAGATGGGAGGAGTGGACTGATTCCTCTCCATGTCCCACTCACTCACTGGGTACAACAGAGTTTGAATTTAAAAGAGAAATAATATTGCCATTTATGTATAAGTAAATCGGACGATATATAACTTAGTATCAGAAGTAAATTAATCAATTTCCTTAAAGAAATGCTGTATTAGTTTATTGCAAAAATCTTACTAAAGCAAACATGTCAACAAAAAAAACCAAACGTTTAACATGCAAATATGTCATACTACTCCTCTTGAAAAATTAGACAAATCTACACAATCCGGCAGGGCTGAAGTGGGTACTGCAGATGCTGGAGATTAGAGTCAACATTAGTGTGGTGCTGGAAAAGCACAGCAGGTCAGGCATCATTCGAGGGGCAGGAAAATCGACGTTTTGGGCAAAAGCCATTCCTGATGAAGGGCCCGAAACGTCAATTTTTCCTGCTCCTCGGATGCTGCCTGACCTGCTGTCCAAATCTACACAATCCCTCCAAGCTTGGAAACAAAATAAATAAAACTCTGTGGAGTATTATCTTAAAAGAGCTTTGACCAAGCAACAGTTAAAGTCAGGAAAAGAAAAACTGACCAAATGATGGTCTTCAGCCAAGGTCAGTCTCACATAAGCTTTTGTTATTGAGATTTCTCCATAGATCAGTTATGGCAGGTTGAGGGATGTTTTTCTGGAGACAGTGCTCTATATTCAGTTGTAGAGTACCTACTTTTAAGTTAGGAGGCCAGGTTCAAGTCACACCAGCTCTAGCAGTGTATAATTACATATCCAAACTGATTTTGAAATATCTAAAATGTAAAGGCTCTTTTATCTCCTCCCAAGTTGAGTATGTAATAGGTATATGGTGTCTGGACCTATGGCTTTTTTCTCTTTTAGTTTCTCTTCTTTAGTTATTATTTTCTCACACTCTGACCCAATTGCATTAACTTTCTCTTCAAACTTGTGCTTTTGTCACTTTTTATTAAAAATTAAATTGACAAAGACATTTGAAACTTCAGTAATCTTTCGAACACTGCTTTTGAATTTATCTTGCTATGGCCCTTTTGCTATTATTATTTTCCTTTTGCCATGGTCCCTGTAGAACATCCATCTATTATTATGTTGGATGATAATTTGATTTTGCAATCTGTTTTCTGTATTGTTTTAACTTATCCCCTAAATTCTTAGTGTTAATGTTGCATCCACCAAGCTAATTGGGTATGGATATATACATGCTCCAGGTATGATCCAGACAAGCTAATGTCAATCAGAGCATCAAAATGATGGTTTCAACTGGAAAAGGGGACTGATCTACATTTATGATAGGCTGAAGCGTGTCAACAAACCTATGTAGAAGAGAGACAGACTTAGCCTTAGCCGCCTCCTTTGCAAGATGAGTATTTGCCTTTGTCCCTCTTCCTTTTGCTCTCTGAGTACTTGCTATTCATTTTCTTTTGATTTAATTAAGTGTTAGTTCTTTATTCATCAATAGTGCTCCAGAATTACGTAGTTTTTGAGCTTTTACTGGGATGAATTTCTGTTCAACTCTAATAATTACACACTTAAAACACTTCCTGTTTACTGATGTTCTGGTTTTCAAGTTTTTCTCCTAAGTTACCCTCTTTAGTTCCACCCTAACCTCTTTATAACTTGTTTTTTTTTCCAATCTATTTTATTAGACTTTGGCCCACTCATGTCAATCTTTATCCTGATCTGGAACTTTGTTATATTTTATGATCACTATTACTAAGATGCTGTCGACCTGTTTCTGACTATTCTTGTTCATTACCTTTTATAAAGTTCTGCAGTGATTTTTTTTTTGTTTGTCGCCTTACATTCTGAATGAGAAAGGAAACTTTTTTCCTTTTGCTATTTCCTCCTGCTGGCTTATCTGGGGGCTAGTTTAAATTTCTGATTGTTGTTATTCTGTGCCTATGAGATACCTCATAACTTGACCAGTGCATATCCTCCTCCAATTTCCCTTTCACTATTTCATTGGTTGCAATATATAATTATTAGAGTGATGGATTGTTTTTACTTTTTAATTCATTGTTTGTCTAAACTACTACTTGCACCTTTTTTTGTCTCCATTATCCATTATGTTATCTTTAAATGACACAGCTACTCCACCGCCTGCCATTCCTTCAGTTCATTCCAAGAAGTGATGTGGAGGTGCTGGTGTTGGACTGGGGTAGACAAAGTCAGAAATCATGACACCAGGTTATAGTCCAACGGTTTAGTTAAATTCATAAGCTTTTGGAGCATTGCCCATTTTGTCAGGTGAAATGAGAGAGAAGTACACAAAAATTATGAGCAAAGAGATCAAAAGATCGTACAAATGGTTGATGAGCTTTTGATCTGTCTGCCCCGATCCCTCTGCATATAAATTCTGTGTCTGTCTGCTTTCCTCTCATTTCACCTGACAACGGGCTATGCTCCTAAAGCTTGTGATTCCAAATAAACCTGTTGGACTATAACCTGGTGTTGTGATTTCTGGCTTCATTTCCAGAAGCATCCTATCTGATGACATTCTGTTCCCAATCCTGTTACCTATGTTTGAACCCTCTCTACAAATTATTGCTTCAGGTTCATCCATTTTGTTTTGAATACTGTACATGTTGCAAAACCAGCAGTCTAATTTTGTTTTTGTCATTTTTTTTTGTTTTTTAGTAATTGTTTTATCGTTTTAGCCATCAAACCTGAGATTATCTTTTCTTGTTCACAGTAGGGAATAGATTCTGCGGTGTGTACTTTGAAAGTAGGCATGCAATCTGTGCAGGGAGGTCGGAGAAGTGTCAGAACAAGTTCCCCACTTGTTTTCCACAGACGTTGCTGAAGATTTTCTGACTGTTCTCCCTTGGTCTCATTTAAGAGTACAGATTTAACTGAAATAAATACCTTGCATATTTTAAATAATGGAATCTTAAAATAGAAATAAAGCCATTCAGCCCATCAAACCCTTCCATTGATAGAGTTTGTTGCATTTCTCTGCTTTTATTCTATTGGTCTTCAGATATTTCGCTTTCAAATATTTATATAATCCTGTTTTGAAAGTTACTGTGAAATCAAAAATTTCATCCTTCTTTCAAACAATATATTCCAGATCATGCCACGAATTGATTTAAAAAAAACTCCTCCTTTGCATTTCAAGCACAATTCGTTGAAGGTGAGAGAGACAGCAATTTATACATGTATAACAGTTCATTCAAGACTATAGCAACTTAAATAACTATATAGCCCCTATATGCCATTAATTCAGCAGTCTTCATGGGGTTGATATTGAGAGACTTTTTTTTAACAGAATTGAGATAGAATTCGACAATGATAAAGATCAGGAATTCAGATTGTTCCCATTTGTAAAGGATAGATTTTCTGTGACTGAGTATTTATCGGTGATACCGGTGTTACTGTCCCATCTCTGTGGGAACATATTCTAAGTTTCTGGGGAATTTACTAGCAGTTCACTGTTATTTCTTTATGTATCCACTTGTAATAGCAGGTTGGGAAGCTCCTTGGGTGAAAGTGCTCTTAAATTGTATTGTATTTGTTTAGACCATGATTTCAATATCATTTTTTAATTAGATGATTTCTCAATGTATCAAAATGTTTGTTCATTCTCAATTTTGAAGGACCAAAGTGTTGATATGCTTAAGTTTGCTGCTAAAATGTCCCAAGTATTGCACTGTACCCTGCAAGATGACAGTGTGCTGTGGAGGTCAGCAAAGACCAACAATAACTTCATTTATGTAGTGATTTGATTGTTGCAAAGTATCCCAAAGTACTTCATGGAAAAGTGATCTGCCAAACATTGACACCATGTGGAAAAGGAGATAGATAATTAGGAAGTTGCCCATCATTTTTTCAAAGAGGGAAATGTAACTAATGTTTTAAAAGAAGCATAGAAATCTTAAAAGATTTGGAAAGGCAATTCCAGAATTGAGGACCTAGAAGAAGGCATGATTTCCAGTGATGGGGTGCTGTAAGGTGGATACAATTAAGTAGTTTTAATTGAGAGAGGTGGAGAGTGGTGGGGGTATGTGGCTGGAGGAGGCTACAAAGAATCAGGAGGCATGGGGAAGATTTAAAAACAAAGAGGAGAATTTTAAACTTTAGAATTGAAGCACAAGTGGACTTGGGGGCTGCAGTGAGCACAGGAGTGAACAGATCTGGGCAAGTTCAGATACAGGCAGCCGAGTTTTGAATGACCTCAAGTTTAGACAAGCAGAAGTTGGGTGACTGGCTAGGAGACTGCTGAAGCATTGAGACTCTAGGCAAACTGTACTGGAACCAATCTACTGATGTAACTGCACCTACCTGCCAATTGCTAACTGCAATTGAATCACATTGCATTAGATTAGCATGGGGATTGATGGAAAACTCTACTACCTGTGGAAAAGAAAACTGTAGACCGTTTGAAATAATAACATGATCATTGGGTGGAAATGGCGCTGCAGTTGTCAGCTGTTATGTCTATGGCTTATTCTGGGCTACACTGAAGAATGAGTTAGTGTGCTGCTCATCTGTATATCACACACATGACTGTCATGTTGACTAACATGACTTTTATTTGTATTTCCTTTCAAAATTGCATGGCATGACATGACTGTTCTTGATGTTTTATTATGTCAAAGTGCACAGCCTCACTGCTTGCAGCCTGTACAAACCAGAACTCCATCCTCAGGCTTAGCAGGTTATGTGTTGCATTGCTTGATGGATAATTAAAGTCCATGAAAGGTGTGTGTGCGTGACAAGTCCTTCAAATTGCACCTCTATGTATGTGCCATGCTGATGTATATAGATATCGAAGATATAATGGAGCAATTGTAAACTTCACTCAAGAATTACCAGGAATTAATTCATAATATTTTGGTTGACAAAATTTGTACTGCAAACGCCTCGCACTCTTCCCTGAGTCCTGCAATTGCTTTATGCTTCTGAAATTGCCTTGACAGAAGGTGATATTATCTTGGGCACCAAATGGGCAAAGCCCCTTGTACCCATTCTATGCAGCAGAACCTCAACTTTGCCAGCCATCAATTGGTGGCCAAGTGTTGTTCCACTATCAGTAATTGCCCACAAGACTGTTTCACATTTATTTATTATTATTCTTTTATTTTAGAGTATCCTGTCATCTTTTTCTCCTTCGAAAGCCTCTGGAAAAGTTGACAAGCCTTTAAAAAGTATTCCTGTCCTTCTACTGATACCAATCTTTCAGTATCCACATTTCCTTGAATATTGAAGCAGCTCTTGTGAGTTGCTTTGTTGCCCATATGTGTCACCATGCTTTAATTGAACTCTGCACCTGGTCCAACGTGTGCAGTCCTTCACTAGATTTCCTCATGATGTGCGCTCACAGATGAGCACATTAACTCACTACTGTGTCATGAATAAAGAAAAGCACAAAATTAGTCCTTTATATTTTTATAGTGTTTTAAGGTTTGTCTTTGAAATGTTTATGGATATTGGTGGGGTGAAGGTTTGGAAGGCAACACCTTGATCCCTTGGTTCTGTTATGACGGATTATCAATAATCTGGAAAGTTACTAAGAAGTAATTTTTGAATTATGAATATTATCCCACAGAATTACATTCTTTTTCTGGACAAACAAACATCCTTCATAAGGTAAAACCATAAACAGAATATCTGAGGAAAGAATGAATGTTTAGATTTGAAGTTTTAGCTTATTATTTGATTTTACAATCTTACTGTATGTCATTTTATGGATATTGCTGGATGATGCAAATGACTGGGGTCCAATGGTGTTTGAGGACACTCGTTTATATTGATAGGGTCAGCTATCCTCTCACTGACCAAGCCTTACACCAAGCTGCTTTTCCATGTTTCTCCACAATTTTCTTTCTCAAGTGGCGAGTGGATCATGGAGCACTGGACTTGTAAAGTCTACAGATTTTTCAAATTTACTACACTGCCAATCTATGATTTGTTACTTGAGGTATACACTAGACAGGTGCCTTTACTTTTCTATTCATTGTCAAGGCAGTAAACTTGTGCTTACGGTATACAGTATACGGGAAGACAATGAAAAGCATCACAAGTAGAATTGATAGCAAAATTTCTTACTGAAGGTCATTGCAATGGATGAAACACCATAAATTACAGGGCAATTTATTTTAAAGTGATTAAGAAAAGGTTACATGTGAAAACAAATTGTTACTCAGAAAGGCAGGAACTTACATTTGAATACAATCTTGCGTGACCAAAGGACACCCCAAAGCACTGAAGGATATAGCTGCTAGGTCCTATTGGGCATTAGGATCAAAGAAGTTTATCTTCAGCTCTGATAGATTCTTCTAGATTCAAAATGTTCGTTTGCTGTCTCTCGATGGATGCTGTCTGACCTGCTGTGATCTCTAGCATTTGTTGGTTTGAGCTTTTTACTCACTTTTTTCTGCCAAATAGTAACAAGAGCGATAGCTTTTCTACCCTGTTATCTCTGGTTCCGTAATGGAGCTAATCGTTTAGCTCCATAGTAAAAGTAACGACCCCCTACAAACTTACCTTGCACAAAGAAAGAAATTGATACAGTCCCAATCAAAAAATCTGCATCTGGATGCTGGTTTTGGCTGGAACTGTTTCAGTTATCTGTATTCTCGCTTACTATCTGCTCTTGTCCCAGATATGGCAAACAATTTTAATGACAACCTATTATAACTACATTTTTAAAAGAAGATTATTCCCTTCAATTTCCATTTTTAATTAAATTGACGTGTATATGCTGCCTCAGCAAAACCAGCAGTGAAGGACATGATCTTTGCTGTAGTTTACAGTTTTAGAACATGTTGAGAGTTCTCCCTGTCTCGCTTTCTTTTAAACAAAAAACAGTAGTTATCATTTTTCAGTCTCTGAAACGCAGACCTGACACAGTCCAGATCAGCTCTCTTTGCCAAAAAGTTGATTTCCTGATTGCCGGAGTCATTTATCACAGACACTCCCATCTGTGCTGTTTGCCTTTGACAGAATGACATGTGTCATTTATCATAAGAGCTGTAAAAGGCTGTGGAAATGGGAATTTAAATCCTTTTGGAAGTGCTGGATATGCAGTGCTTGATCATCAGGATGGTGTTGTCCAAGAATTGTCATGTATGTCCACATATATTGAAATGGAAAAATACTGTTGACTTATTTAAGTCAAAATACAGTCAGTTGTTGCAGTTTTGATATGCTTCAAAATTCACAGCAGACTAACAGCTCCATTTTGGGAAATGATTTTGTTTGAAATAATATATCTGTTGGGAACATCTGACCTGCAGATACAGACCCATGTTTTATCAAAAATGTTGAACCGGGAGCCCCTTGCGATACTTTCAAAAACCCTTCAGCAGAGGTTGAATTTTGCTGTCATTATGCATTTTGTATTCCTCTTTCAATGAAACAGTTGTTGAGAAGATTTCATTGTTCCATTACATAAACACTACTGAAGTTATTGGCAACAGTTTAAATGCCAGACGGGCCTTCCTATTACATTCTCCCCAGTTTTTTGGGCACTTTAAGCACCTAACATGGATTTATATACTGATCAGGATTCACCTTGCTGTTAAGAAAATTTAAATTTAGCAGTGTCACATCATGGTAGAGGACAGCTGATAATTTAGAACCAGAATCCTTTTCATCAGACAGATAGGCAAATACGTACAATGAATAACAGAGCAAGTAAAATGATATAGTTAAAATTAATGCAGCAACAAGGGCACAGATTATGATCAGAATCAGAAACCCTGTTTTCGACCATGATTGGATGAAAAATGACCGGTATACCTTTCAATGTTTTCTTTACTGGAGATTCCTTGACAGAGGTTTCTTGTTATAAATCTGTCCAGAAATCCAGCAGCAAAGATATTCATTGAAACCATTCTCCATTTTGCTTCAGTAGGTTTTGTGATTTAAATACCAAGCAGTACAGGCAACCACTCTGAGAGCTCCTGTGAAAGAGTAGGTATTAAAGGTAAGTATGATGTAGCATAACTGATGGTTGAAACGTTTAAATCATTGTGTGGTGTAGAGTGCCAGGTGGTTAAGGTAGGTAATGTGCTACGTGGGTGAGGTGAGCAGAGTTCCAAGTGGGTGTGAGGTGGGTACCAACTGGGCAGGGTGCGAGGTAAATGAATGAGTTCTTAGGAGAGATTAGGGAAATGTTACGTCTGATGGCAGAGGTTTTGCAGTCTGGTGGCTAGAAGGGCTATCTGGCTCAAGAAGGGCTGGCAAGGATGAGTTGGTGGTGGGGAGGGTAGTTGGATCAAGCAGGGGGGTGGTCAGAGGATTGGGGGTTTCAGGTCAAGATTGGCATTGATTTGGACTGATGCCTGTACTGAGGCGCTATCTTTTTTGTGGTCAGATGTGTCAGATCCAATATGTGGGAGGAGTTTTCAGATATGGTATTGCAGGCCAGTGGGGTGTCAGCACAGAAGTGAGGATGGTATCAGAGCAGGGGTGTTTTCAGGTTCAACGGAATTGTTGGGAGGGCGGGCGTGATTGTCAGATACCTCATGCTCACCAAGTTATCAGGGTGCTGTAGTTTTTTTGGGGGGCGCTGGGGAGGTGGATATTGTCAGTTTAATAGTTACCCAGGGATCAGAGTTTTTTTTTATTTTTAACTCCCTCTGCGTGAGTGTATATTTTAACTGAGTTGAAACCTTCAAATGTTTGCATTTTAAGGGGTTTTCTTGGATGGCTCCAGATGCAGGGAAATTGACCATTAGAAGTTTCAGTTTCGCAGGAAGTTCCCTCAGAGTCATCTGTGTCAGGAATTCCACACGGTCCCAATGAGCTACTCCAATCTGTGTGACTCCAACAATTCTTGTGCCATCAGAATACTTAGGTCAATATGAAGCCTTTGAGTTAGAAAAACATTTTATCATTGTGATTTTTAAGTAAAACAGGTCTGTTGAATTGGATTTGTGGTTGTATGCCAGAGGTAAGCAACTTTGTTGGGCCTTCTCTCGTGTGTTACCATGTAAGTTGTTCGGGTGAAGGTTCAAGTGAAAATATAGAGTGCCCAGGCAAAAGAAGAACTGGGAAGACATTGCATCAGTGAGTGTGACTGAGAAGTTTAATAGATTGTCAGAAGTTTCTCTTTCATCTCTTCATGGTTTCTTCAGTTAACCAATTGATGTGTACTGTGAAGGTGGGGTTGGGGTAGGTATAATGGAGGGTTGGGAGAAGTCACAGGTTGAAGGCCAGAATGCTGAACAGCCTTTTATCAAACAAGTCAAACTCCCAGAGAACTGAGGCAGGCCTTGCAACCTCCACTGCGTCCTTGGCCGCCCCTTTCTGCCTGTGGGGATTGTAGGCCTTTTTTTATGTCACAAACTCACCTCACCAAGGATACATTGTATGTTAAAGGGTCATTTATGTTGAAGCAGATCTGCTGAGCCAGGTCGCTTCCCAAATGGAGAAGTGAAAAGTTGCATTAAGTATACTGACTGCTTAACTGTGGTTACCTTAAAAGAAACAGGTTACAGAGGCAAGTGGGTGATGTAGATAGAAATACATTTTTTTCTGTCTGTTTTATCTCGTAATAGTACAATAAGAAAGAGGTATAAAATAAACAATTGGTTACAATACTGTCAACCTCGACCGGAGGAAAATACAGTATTATGCACAAATTAATTTAATACATCCTACACACTTGCATAGCAGAGTGTTACTGCCTGTTGACATTGCAAGAATACAGGAACATTAAGCTTGGTGCTATATCACCATGAGAACTGCCAGCATTTCTATTGGTCTGCAAATACTCAAACAATTAAACCAAGTGTAATATTTTATTCTGATTTTCTGCTATTTTTCTGTATATTGCAGCATATTAATTGAACAGGAGATCCCACCAGTTTGGACTTATATAGTTTATCGCACCTTTGCTCTTTATATTTGCTAACTAATTCTGATTTAGATTTCAGATTTAGATTACTTAGTGTGGAAACAGGCCCTTCGGCCCAAGTCCACACTGACCCGCCGAACCCACCCAGACCCGTTCCCGTACATTTACCCCTTCACCTAACACTACAGGCAATTTAGCAAGGCCAATTCACCTAACCTGCACATCTTTGGACTGTGGGAGGAAACCGGAGCACCCGGAGGAAACCCACGCAGACACAGGGAAAATGTGCAAACTCCACACAGTCAGTCGCCTGAGGCGGGAAATGAACCCGTGTCTCTGGCGCTGTGAGACAGCAGTGCTAACCACTGTGCCACCGTGCCACGTGCCACCGTGCAGCCCAATTCTGATTGTGTTTTTTTTACAAGTGCACTCATGTTGGAACTACAAGTGAGATTGGTGCGGTGTAACCTCATCTGAGGGCTTCTATTACTGGATTACTGCTGTGACCGATTTCACACGTATCATTATCACACTAGGGTGCATATAATTTTAAATGTAGGTTTGCTCACTAAGCTGGAAGGTTCATTTTCAGACATTTCGTCACCATACTAGGTAGTATCTTCAGTGAGCCTCTGGATGAAGCACTGGTGGTGTAGCCCACTTTCTGTTTATGTTTGGGTTTCCTTGGGTTCGTGATGTCATTTCCTGTGGTGACATCATTTTCTATGGCAGTGTCATTTCCTGATATTTTTATCTGGGGTGGTAAATGGGATCTGAAAAATGTGTTGCTGGAAAAGCGCAGCAGCTCAGGCAGCATCAAAGGAGCAGGAGAATCGACGTTTCGGGCATAAGCCCTTCTTCAGGAATGAGGAGGGTGTGCCAGGCAGGCTAAGATAAAAGGTAGGGAGGAGAGACTTGGGGGACGGGCATTGGGAATGCAATAGGTGGAAGGGGCTTAAGGTGAGGGTGATAGACCGGAGAGGGGTTGGGGGCAGAGATATCGGGAAGAAGACTACAGGTCAAGAAGGCGGTGCTGAGTCTGAGGGTTGGGACTGAGAAAAGGTGGGCGGAGGAGAAATGAGGAAGGTGGAGAAATCTACATTCATCCCTTGTGGTTGGAGGGTTCCTTAGCGGAAGATGAGGCGCTCTTCCTCCAGGCGTCGTGTTGCCATGGTCTGGCGATGGAGGAGGCCAAGGACCTGCATGTCCATGGCGGAGTGGAAGGGGGAGTTAAAGTGTTCAGCCACGGGGCGGTTGGGTTGGTTGGTGCAGGTGTCCCAGAGGTGTTCTCTGAAACGTTCCGCAAGCAGGCGGCCTGTCTCCCCAGTGTATAGGAGGCCACATCGGGTGCAGTGGATGCAGTAAATGATGTGTGTGGAGGTGCAGGTGAATTTGGGATGGATATGGAAGGACCCCTTGGGGCCTTGGATGGAAGTGAGGGGGGAGGTGTGGGTGCAGGTTTTGCATTTCTTGCGGTTGCAGGGGAAGGTGCTAGGAGTGGAGGTTGGGTGGGTGGGAGGTGTGGACCTGACGAGGGAGTTACGGAGGGAGTGGTCTTTCCGGTAAGCTGATAGGGGAGGGGAGGGAAATATATCCTTGGTGGTGGGGTCTGTTTGGAGGTGGCGGAAATGACGACGGATGATAAGATGTATCTGGAGGTTGGTGGGGTGGTAGGTGAGGACCAGTGGGGTTCTGTCCTGGTGGCGATTGGAGGGGTGGGGTTCAAGGGCAGAGGAGCGGGAAGTGGAGGAGATGCGGTGGATAGCATCGTCAACCACATCTGAGGGGAAATTACGGTCTTTGAAGAAGGAGGCCATCTGGGTTGTTCGGTATTGGAATTGGTCCTCCTGGGAGTAGATGCGGCAGAGGCGAAGGAATTGGGAATATGGGATGGTGTTTTTACAGGGGGCAGGGTGGGACGAGGTGTAATCTAGGTAGCTGTGGGAGTCTGTCAGTTTATAATAAACATCCATGTTGAGTTGGTCGTCCAAGATAGAAATGGAGGGGCCTCGGAAGGGGAGGGAAGAGTCTGAGGTGGTCCAGGTAAATCTGAGGTCTGGGTGGAAGGTAAAGTGGATAAACTGTTCAACCTCGAGGTAGCGCCGATACAGTCATCGATGTAGCAGAGGAAAAGGTGGGGGGTGGTGCCAGTGTAGCTGCAGAAGATGGACTGTTCCACTTTTCCGACAAAGAGGCAGGCATAGCTGGGGCCCATGCGGGTGCCCATGGCTACTCCTTTGGTTTGGAGGAAGTGGGAGGATTGGAAAGAGAAGTTGTTCAGAGTGAGGACCAGTTCAGTCAGTGGAAGGGTACTGGTTGGTTCGGCGGGAAAGGAAGAAGCGGAGGGCTTTGAGGCCTTCGTGATGGGGGATGGCGGTGTATAGGGACTGGATGTCCATCGTGAAGATAAGGCATTGGGGACCGGGGAAGCGAAAATCATGGAGGAGGTGGAGGGCGTGGGTGGTGTCCTGAACGTAGGTGGGGAGTTCTTGGATTAAGGGGGACAGGACCGTGTCAAGGTATGCAGAGATGAGTTCGGTGGGGCAGGAGCGGGCTGAGGCAATGGGTCGGCCGGGGCAGTCAGGTTTGTGGATTTTGGGCAGGAGGTAGAAACGGGCGGTACGGGGTTGTGGGACTATGAGGTTGGAGGCGGTGGATGGGAGATCCCCCGAGGTGATGAGGTTATGGATGGTCTGGGAGATGATGGTTTGGTGGTGGGAGGTGGGGTCATGGTCAAGGGGGCAGTAGGAGGAGGTGTCCGTGAGCTGCCGTTTCGCCTCAGTAATGTAAAGGTCGGTGTACCAAACTACCACCGCGCCTCCTTTGTCTGCCGGTTTGAAAGTGAGGTTGGGGTTGGAGCGGAGGGAGTGGAGGGCTGCACGTTGCGAGGGTGAGAGTTGGAATGGGTGACGGGGTGGACAGGTTGAGGCGGTCAATGTTGTGGCGGCAGTTGGCTATGAAGAGATCGAGGGCGGGTAAGAGGCCAGCACGGGGTGTCCAGGTGGATGGGGTGTGTTGGAGGCGGGAGAAGGGGTCGTCAGAGGGTGGGCAAGAATCCTGGTTGGAGAAGTAGGTGCGGAGGCGAAGGCGGCGGAAGAATTTTCAGTGTCTTGTCGTGTTTTGAACTCGTTAATCCGGGAGCGTAGGGGGATGAAGGTGAGGCCTCTGCTGAGGACTGATCTTTCATCCTTAGAGAGGGGGAGGTCGGGAGGGATGGTGAAGATACAGCAGGGCTAGGACCTGGTGTGGGGCTGGAGCTGGGATTGGGGGCGAGGTTAGGCATGAGGGACCAATTCCAATACCGAACAACCCAGATGGCCTACTCCTTCAAAGACTGCAATTTCCCCTCAGACATGGTTGATGATGCTCTCCACCACATCTCCTCTACTTCCCGCTCCTCCACTCTTGAACCCTGCCCCTCTAATCGCCACCAGGACAGAACCCCACTGGTCCTCACCTACCACCCCACCAATCTCCAGACACATCGTATCATCCTTCGTC